>NW_026865831.1:0-357626 GCF_026571515.1 Ruditapes philippinarum | reverse complement strand
GCTAACCTTTACACCACCGACGCATGTCATACAAATGCAAAGCCCGTTTCAAAATGTTTGCATTTCAACATTTCTTTAAATAATCAAGACTTTTGTAGATATTGGGCAAGTTGATGGAATGATTTAAAAAAAATATACGGCTGCAACTTTAAATTGTTTATTGAAAATAAATGTGTATCAAAATGGATGTTTGCGGTAAACATGATATTCGGAGGCAAATTAACCAGATATCAATTTTTAACTGAAAATGATATATTACTAACGAATCTATGTGCGACAAAATTAACAGAAACACTTCCTGATTGGTAGACCTAACAAGAAAAGAACTGTTCTTGATAAATATTTAATTCGAAATTTTGCAAAAGAGAGTGTGCGTCAGCCGGGAATCGAACCCGGATCGACTGCTTGGAAGGCAACCATGCTAACCTTTACACCACCGACGCATGTCATACAAATGCAAAGCCCGTTTCAAAATGTTTGCATTTCAACATTTCTTTAAATAATCAAGACATTTTGTAGATATTGGGCAAGTTGATGGAATGATTTGAAAAAAACTTACGGCTGCAACTTTAAATTGTTTATTGAAAATAAATGTGTATCAAAATGGATGTTTGCGGTAAACATGATATTCGGAGGCAAATTAACCAGATATCAATTTTTAACTGAAAATGATATATTACTAATGAATCTATGTGCGACAAAATTAACAATGTTACTTCCTGATTGGTAGACCTAACAAGAAAAGAACTGTTCTTGATAAATATTTAATTCGAGATTTTGCAAAAGAGAGTGTGCGTCAGCCGGGAATCGAACCCGGATCGACTGCTTGGAAGGCAACCATGCTAACCTTTACACCACCGACGCATGTCATACAAATGCAAAGCCCGTTTCAAAATGTTTGCATTTCAACATTTCTTTAAATAATCAAGACTTTTGTAGATATTGGGCAAGTTGATGGAATGATTTGAAAAAAACTTACGGCTGCAACTTTAAATTGTTTATTGAAAATAAATGTGTATCAAAATGGATGTTTGCGGTAAACATGATATTCGGAGGCAAATTAACCAGATATCAATTTTTAACTGAAAATGATATATTACTAATGAATCATTTATAAAAAAGACATTTTTACAGACATTGGACAAGTTGATGGAATGATTTGAAAAAAACTTTCGGCTTCAACTTTAACCCATTACTTCATGAGCATTTTGTGAAAAATGGCTGTTTTCATTGAAAAGTCTCCCGTTACAAGTTCAAATTGCTATAATACTATAAAAACTGCTTCAACACTAATCAAACTTGGCACAAATGTTGACTGGACCATTGCCCTTGCGACAATATGCTCAGGCTTAAATTTTCTGTTACCATGGCAACGAGGGGACATCTCAAAATTGCCAAAAATCACTATTTTGCGTTGATTTTTTCCATCAAAATTGATTTCAAATTGCTGCAACTTCTCAATGGATTGAGATAGAGTCAGATGCTTTTCAGCGTTGGTTACACGTTACCTTATGATCAATCTGGGGTCATTTATAGCCTCTCACAAGTCCAAAATTTTCTTGGCGATGAGGGGGACTCCGCCCACCTTCAAACCCCCAAACCAGAAGGGGGCACATCCCCCTTCTGGCAACCCCCTGTGGATCTTTTGGTTAGGGGCCGCGCCGAAAAAGTGGTCACTTTTTTAACAACATTTCTCAAACAAAAACAAGTGTTGGGGCCTAAATAAGGCATTTTTTCACCATTTGAGACAACAAAAAGGGGGGGGGGGGTGAAAAAGGCGTTAAAAGGCGTGTGTTTCTCGTAATGGGTTAAAATAGTTAATTGAAAATAACTGTATATAAACAAGGATATTCGCGGTTAACGTGATATTCGGAGCCAAATTATAACCAGATATCAATTTTTAACTGAACATGTCGGATATACTACTTATGAATCTATGTGATTCGAGATTTTGCAAAAGAGAGTGTGCGTCAGCCGGGAATCGAACCAGGATCGACTGCTTGGAAGGCAACCATGCTAACCTTTACACCACCGACGCATGTCATACAAATGCAAAGCCAGTTTCAAAATGTTTGCATTTAAAAATTTTCTTTAAATAGTCAAGACATTTTGTAAACATTGGGCAGTATTATGGAATGTTTAGAAAAAAAACAATTTCGGCTTAAACTTTAAAACAGTTACTTGAACATAAGTGTGTACCACAAGCAATATTAATAGTGTATGACACCTTAGAATTTCATGGTGAAACATAGTCTTACAGCGGGTAAACCAGATATTAATTTTACTGAAATTGGTATAATGTATCTGTGTGAACATATCTATATGAAATTAAACAAACATGTTATTGTGCGTCAGACCGGAATCGAACCCGGATCGACTGCTTGGAAGGCAACCATGCTACCCTTTACACCGCTTACGCATGCCATACAAATACGAAACTCGTTCCAAACTTTTTGCATTTAAATCTTTTCATTAAAAAAAAATAGACGTTGGCCAAATTGTGGGAATATATTGATAAAACTTTTAACTCATACTTTCACATCCCTAGAGACACATCTATGTATGTCAACAAGGAAGATCGCGGTGAGGGCAAAATATGATTTTTAAGATTAACTTAAATTGGTACATTGCTAATAAATCTGTGTGTAAATTATAAACACGGAAACAAAATAAAAGGACGTTATTAATAAATACATTTAAAATGGTACAAAAACATCTCGTGTTTGGTTGAATAAAAAATGAACTTGCGAAGACCTTGAATCGAACCCTGATCGACTGTTTGGAAGGCAACCATGCTAACCTTTACACCACCGACGCATTTCACACCAAAATCAATATCTACAGCAATGGTTTTCAGAGCTCAAAGAATCTCCTAAACTTGATACTTATTGTTTATTTAAATCCAATTTTGAATAAGAAAAATATTTAAGTTGTGTAAAATATGATAGCTATAGAATTGCTTTGTCTAGATTCAGATGTTATGCTCATAATAAGACAGATATTAAACATTAATAGAAGTCAAAGAATATGCACTAAATATAATATGAATAGTATAGGAAATGAGTATCATTTCCTCTTAGTTATATCCTTTTTTCAGACAGCTTTGACTTCCTAATTATTATTGCCATTGGCTAAATTTGTTTAAATTCAAATCTCCTTTAAATTGTCAACAAAGAAATGCTCTTTATGAACTTGCAAAATACGTTTACAAAGCTAATCATTGGCGCGAAAACTATCAGGCGTGATTTGTGTAATATGAATTTATTTTATGTATGTTATTGGTCATCTATTGTATCTTTTTTTGTTATTGTCAACAGAATTTGTTTGAATTTATTAATATGACTTCATGCTTTTATCTTTGTATTTGTACTGCCATTGTATATATGTTATATTGGCGATGAACATTTATATGTTTAACTTTTTACCGAATAAAATATTGAATTAAATTGAATCATAATGCCCGAGCTGTGGAGCAAATCAAAATTCTCAAATCTCATAATAGCAGAGTTTTCTCATAAAGGCCGTACTTTTTGCATAATGGCCTAGCTTGTTTTTTGTTCGTAATTTTGAGGTCAGAACGAAAGGTTACCTACCATTCTCCGATACAATTGTTAAAGTTTAATAAATATATTCATAACAAATCCTGTATTCAAGAACATTTAAAACCAAACTGTTCAGGAAATATATCGATTTATAAATGTAATAAACTGTTCTTGGTCAATTTGAATAGTTTCTGCTAAAGAGAATTTACGCAGGCCGGAAAACGGAAATGAATTGACTGCCTGGAAACCTTAACACCACCGTCGGATATGATATATATTATTAATGTGAATAACTTAAAGTTCTTGTCATGAACATGTGCAATCATTCTATATAATGTCGGATTATTTCCTATATAAAGTTGTTTGTATATATAACCCGAGCCGCTAGGCTCAGACAGACGGACAGACAACAAAGAAGTGATCCTTATAAGTCATGGCTACTTTGAAGCATGTAGCTACTGTGTAGTAGGCAACACATAAATCATTAACTGGGGTCCGATTAACAGGCCTTAACATCTTTTTTATTCAAGGGCTATCACTAAGCTTAACATCATTCAAATGTAAACGCGTGTAATATGCAAAAAAATAATCAGGCACTGATAAATCCTGTAACATTACAATCAAATTGCATTAGTAGTACAAGAGAAGTAGTACGTACCAAACTTTAAAAATAAAATTCATTGAAGGGCCATAATTCTGATGAATATCATTGAACTGGAAAATGCTAATATACACAAGTAGACTTTTACTGATCATTCCTTTAATGTTTGAAAAAATTGCACTAGTAGTTTTCCAGATGTCCAGATAAATTTTATGACAGACAGCGGGACATGCAACCTAAATGTGATAAGGAGCCATATCTATTGTTACTTTCTTCTGTTTTAAAGATCCTGTAACTCATTTTTTTTAAATTTGGTTTTATATCATTAATATGATGTTCAAATGAAGATTTATCAATATTGTAAGTTCCAAAAAGCATTATTTGTAAAGATATTACCGAATTTACATTTCATGTAAATAAAAGGAGGTAGTTGGAAATTTATTTTCGATAAAGTCTACAGTAAGCCAAATTCTTCAATAAGAAATGAATGCATATATTTTAATGATTACATATAATACGTATAAACATTCTAATACGTATGCGTACATACTTAACATATATTTGGATGTTTAGAAATTGTTTTAGGAGAATATATAAAATTTAACTTCAGAGTTGTTACATCCTTAATTACAACATATAGGATCTTTAAACTGTACCGGATGTCCATTGGTCAGTTATGCTATTGCTATCGAAACAACTCTTTTGTTCTGTTTACAGTTAGATCACCCCCCTATTTATTTTCTGTAGTGTGGACAGACAGACAGATTACTGAGAAATGATCCCTGTATATCGCCTCTACTCTCAGTCTGTAGCAGGCCAAAAAAAATCTTTTCTGTTGTACAGGATGGTTCTCAAATGTAGAATACTGAAATTATGTTAAGTTCACTTAATTTAAGTTCATATAATATTATGATATAGGAAGTTCAAAACACACCAATCGTCAATGTATAATAGCTAGACAAAAAATGTAACAAAAACTCACTGAATATAGACAAATATAATATCTTTATTCCTGCCAAAAGTACATTTTTAAACAATCTATTACTGAAAATAAAATATTATTAAATACAACATGTCCATTTGTATAGATATGTGCTTCATTCTAGATGGATCATGCCAGAATCAAAATTTCTAACTCTAGTTCATTGTTTGTTATTACATAGCATTGTATAGTTAAGTTAAATGACAATATAACATTTTAGGTTCCATGCAAATATGTTTCAATACCAGCTGAATATCACTAACATAAACATACAAATATACAGCTAATACACGTTAAAATGCTTGTTATTGTGGACAAATTAAAATTTAAACAAAATGTGGATTTAGAATTTGAAAAATGTGTCTACAGGAAACTTACATCTCCGTTTCATTAACCTGTCACACTGACATATGCATATATAATAAAGGCCAAGTGTTACATTAAGAAGTAAAATATTTGTAAATCTATTGGCCATAAACCCATACTTAGAAAAAAACTAAAACATATTCCGTCTGGTGTTATTGTCTGGACAAGGGTAACAGGTCTTGACAGAAATATGGATGGACTGCCCCTGTCATAGTATATTCTCCACTTTTGAAGTGTTGGCATAAACATGGACTAAGATATAACTGTAAATATTTCATTTCAAGACAAGTGCTGATAACCAACATAATTACAAGATACACTCCATCTAATAAGCTTGTTTAATGAATATCTGGTAAGTGAAGGCAACTAGTACTGGTAAACTTGACAGCCTGCACAGGAATGATGCCTGAATTGTGCCTGTTTAATAAATACCAGGTAGTACTATGTACATGTATTTGACATGTCATTTATGATGTATGCATCTCTTATAAAATACCCTAACATTAAATTCATACAAAAATTAGAACATTTTATTCAGTATATTCTTGACACAAAAAGTTAATTTGTTAAGATTATTTAAAGGTCCATTATGCCTAAGAAATGCTATATTTTCTATTTCTAAAAAAAGAGTTTATTTTTGGAATCTTGTAACAGTTTCTATAAACTTACTCCTTTGCTGTATGTATGAACTATTTCTTGCTTCTTTACCTTTGTTTGCATCTGGTGTAATTACAGTGAATTAGTATTTTGTATGGAATTCAAAATACTACTTTGTTTACATTTTACTACCTTTATGGCTCATAACTTCACGTTCTTTGCTATTTTTTTTCAGTTTTTTTGCTCTTAATCCTTTATTTAAACATTATTAAACACATGTTGATATTTCTAAAGAATTAAAAATATGGATTTCTGAGGCATAATGTGCCTTTAAACAATTATGTTTAAATATTTTTAAAAATCATATACAACTTCATAAAAAGTTACAGAACTACATGTATTTTATTAAAATTATTCGGTCAAATATGAAAAGATGCAAAAAATACATCAAATTGCACAAAAATCATGTAAAAATAAGTGTATAATAAACAATAATAAAGATCTGTTTTGTAAAATCATCCAAACATAGAGTTGTGTAAAGTATCCAGCTCATATTCTCTTTGTTTTGCCCGAGCCTGTAAAAAGAAAGGAAACAATGTGATAATGATAACTGGTATATAATCTATAATGATATATCATTTTAATGTTCCTGATGAAATTCAAAATAGTTATGAACTTTTTTAAAAGTCATGTAATTCTGCCATTTTATGAATTTAATCAGCTATATATATTTTTCATCATGTCTTACCTAAACAATTGACGTTTTACTTGTTCATATAATTCCGAACTTCTGAATTCCAGAAACTTCAAAATTTCACACTATCTGGCTAGTCCCACATGTGTTCGGTTTTCAGAAGTTCCACTGTATATTGCAGTGATAAATATGTATTTTTAATACTTATTACAGTGTACTCACCAGTTTTAAAAATCATATTTGTTTAATATTTCATGGGTTAACAATAAAAATGCATTTTAAAATATTCCTTCATTACAAAACATTAAAATTAAAAGATAAAGAACTACTATATATAACACTATTAGTATAATACCTTGTGTTTTCTGAAGTTTTCATAGTCGGGATCATCTGTGGGTAACTCATGTCTACATAATGGGCAGGAATTTACCTACAAGGAAAAATCAATCAATAATGGAAAATGCCTAGAAAATGAACAATTGAAATTCTATGTACATATATTTCCATTCTAACATCATGACAACAGGTGTAATCTACTGCATCTTTTAACTTAACAAACTAAATAGAGTGAAAAAGTGTATTCAATTACAATTTATTTATTGGTATTCAATAAAATATGTTCCTGAACATTATAAATAATTGCCTCCCTATAAGTACTTAAATCTTTAAAGGGATTTAGTGGTATTGCAGCCTGCAAGACTTGAGTTCAAACTAACTAGTGCATTGACCATGTTAATATTTTTGCATCAGTTCTTGTTTGTAAAGGAAGCTAATAGCTTTCACTTCAATAAAACTTAAATAAGTCCACCAGCATGAGAAAATGACTTAATATTATTTTAAAAATAATGTCACAAAACGGTTTGCCAAGGGTTCCGGGTTCAAGACTTGGTCAGGCAACACATCTTTCTCCCCTTTGACATTTGATGTCTAGTTAGAAATCATGACTGTATAAAGCTCAGAATCAATTCACATACTTCTTTTTTCCAATTAGAAATTTAAGCTGAAATTCCATATAACAGGGAAATCTGTCCACAGTAATAAAAATTTCAATAAAAAATGGGTTAAAAGAGTTTAAGGGAAAGATATCAGTTGGTAAACAGAGTTCATTAGTAAGGCTGCAATAGTTTTAAACTTGGTAACTCTTGAAAAATAAATGAAGTAAAAAAATGAATAGGTAGGAATATGATATGCATATCCTTAACTTCTTATTTTTTCAAAAGTAAATATGTCAATTAAAAAACAATAAACGATGTTAAGGGCAGATTTCTCACTCCAGCTGTCAATTTTTCTATATTATTATCATTTCTAATCAATCTAATTATTAACATTCTTTGGGGAAGCATCATGTTCCATATACTTATATACCGGCACTTTACTTACAAGTAACCATGAATGAATACAGTTGTATGGAATCTATTCGTGAACAAGCAGCTGTTTTACTTTTTGGTTAGGCATCTTCTTCATCAAACAATCCTATACAAACAGGACATTTCTTCTCTAAAGCTGGAATATCAAAAAAAAGAAAATACATGAATATCTTGTAATAAATGTCCGTAGATTTCTTGACATTGTCACTGGCGACCAGACAAGTATAATCGTGACATGATGCTCCCCAAAGATGTTTTTGCTTCTTTCATGTAGCTAAAATTATACCAAACTTTGAGGTAAAGAAAGAAATGCCAATTCCATACTTGGCCTTGGTAACCTTCTAAGCTTAAAACAATACTAATGGGTAAAGTCTATGCAAGTGCTATAACCTAAATGTCTAACATACGTGAATACTTAATAATGGTGCTATGAGAAAACTAAGTAAGGAGATTAACACACGCAATAACATACTATACAAATTTTTACTTGTTTTGTTTTTTTTTTATAAATCTATGTTTTGTCAAAGAATGTTGCTATCCTAAATTACTTGCTCAATTTCATACCTTAATATACTTCAATAATAAACTTTGCAATGTAAAACTCCCATGGACCTAATAAACGGTGATGTAAATTTGAATATCACCTTCATAGAGAATATTCCATGGAAGAAATTTGTTTAATCACCCCGAGAACACATAATTAAAACATAACTCTGTTTATGGAAAAACCATTTTAGTAAAATGCAATAAATATATGTAACCCGGCGTAAATCAGTTCAATATTACCCCAAACAGCATAAAATGTGTTTTTGTAAATTTGTTCGTAGCCTTTAAATACCTTAAGTTTTAAAACTTCTTTGGAAATACTTGAAATTAAATATAAATGAAAGTTATTTGTCTTCCCCGTATTTACAGGAAAATTGTTGTAAACATCAGTTTACCTTCTATACCTTGCTTCCCTGTTGGTGTTATAATACTTGATTTGGGCAAGTTGTTCACAACTTCTTTTGATGCTGGAGGTACCCTTTCCATCACCACCAAATACTTCTAAAATATAAAATATTTCTTATTCATGTCTCCATTTGAACATCAAAAATAATGACAACAGTAATGGATGAAAATCTTTTGAAGCCAAACTTTTAGTTTTCTTTTCAACAACATTCTCATGTGATCCCTTATAGAGCTGAATTAGATAAAATTAGTTAACACATAAATAATATTTCAAACTTTCCTTATAAATTTATTGGGGGGGGGGGGGGGGGGGAAAATTTCATTTAATTCAAATAGCTAGCCTTGCAGGCTAGGCGGCACAATGTTTTACCACTTTGTGACCAGTGCAGAAACCAATTTTATCCACAAGGATTAAGGTCTGCACTGGTCAACTATTCAGGTTCAGTATTTATTTTGAAATTTTTTTGGGGTGTTACTCAATCCACCCCTTTGTTAATAAAAGGAAATATTATAAAAAAGCTTGAAAATTTTTCACTTGAATATAATATTGCTAATAAACTTTAATATTAACGTTCTTTAGGTAAGTTTCTTAATAAGTTTAATTGAAACCAATTTATTTCAATATAAATTATTGCTAAAAAAAATCTTTGAAAAAAAACAAAATAAAATCTACCTTCCATATTCTAACTCCCAGTTCGGCCAGGTCCACTATTTTTAACAATAATCTTGCAATAAATTAGATATGAAAAACAAAGGATCTTGGACTTCCCCTTTTATTCAACATTTTTAAATCTGCCAAACTATTTTCTTGTGTCAAACTCAAATGAGTTGCACTATATAATTAATTTATGGAAAAAAGGTATGAACAAATTTTATTTTGATAACAAGTTAATCGACCCAAGGTTTAATCAGGATGACCCAAGAAACAAGATGACCAGTATCAAGACCCAAGGGAATTTTGGTCAATATTTTGCGTTTTGGTAAATTTATGGGAAATTTCCAAATTTTTTCTTTATTGAAGTTTTAAAGAAAAATGATTGTGGAAGCTATAGTGTCATATAGCAGCATGCCTCAAGATTTTCATGAAAATTTTGAAAATGTACAAGTATTTACTATGAAGTGAACAAAATAAGTAATTAACACATTGCAAACAGCACTTACAATCCAGGTAATTTGCCAAAAAAGAGATAAAGAAATATGCAAGAATTAGAAAAAGGCCATACTGCGTTAGCCACTCTGTAGAAACATGGTGATACATACCGAGTTCAACATGTATATTATTACTTGAATCTTAGTCACACAGTAGAAATTTGGTGATAAATACTGCAAAACCAGTCATTAATCACATACAAAATGTAAATACTGGAATCATTGAATCTTTTAACCCTTTTTATTTTTCTTAAAGTCTTAGACTAGTACATTTTTCTATTGTAAATATTTTGTATTCATCTGGACTGGAAGTGTGGCATACTACTGAAAAGATGAAACAAACAGGGTTCATCCCCCTCATAAAAGGGCTATCATCTAAATATGGAATACCCCAACACCCAAAATACAAATAGATCCCAAAATCGAAAATGTCCAAATAAGAGCAGCCCCAGCTGGATAAGCTAGATTATGGTCAGACCTCTAGCACAACAGACATGCTTCACTCCCTTCAGCTTCGAAAACATATAGATTCTAGGTTATCCCTTTTCTATAAGATTCACTATGGTCGGGTTGCTATCCCAATAGAAGAATACATGACATGCCTCTCCTGAACATCACGCCATGGCCATCCCGTGTAATAGCCTATAGGTTATTCACAGCAACTTCAGACTACTATAAACTCTCCTTCTTTCCTAGGACTGTATACCACTGGAACCACCTACCCCCTGCATTTGCCCTACTCCCTACCCCAGAGCAGTTCAGTGCAGGCATGTTTACATCCCTGTGAGGGGGTTGACATAGATAGATGGGATAGAATGGATGGGGATGGCATGGAGAATGGGATGGGCCATAGACATGGGATGGGATAGATATCATAGATAGAATCCGGGTCAACTTGGCCCAACTTGGCACAGGTCAACTTGATCCATAATAATATATTACTGGTAATGATTACTGTTACAACATATCATTACTTTTCTTGCATTTCCATGTTTATACGGGGAACTCAAAGACCGGGCCCGCGAAGCGGGTCCGGGCTTTGGCATTGGGCCCGGCTATAGAACTTACACGTGTATTATTTTAAAAAGAAAATGCAAATAAAAAAACAAATTAAAAAATAATAGAATTCTATACCTATTTCAATGAAATTTTCAGTGTCAGTTCTAAGTGGGGCGCCGCCATTTACAATGTAACTTAATGATGAATAGTATTTCGCGCGGGTATTCCTATAACGGACCAAATCTCAAACTTTTTTCGGATTTAAATAATAATCGTTCGAGTGTTCCGAGTGAAAAAGAAGCGTTGCATGTTAATACCGAATGACACCTTTAAAACGGAAAGAATTAAAGGAATTTTTAACGACTTCCCCGTTCATAGGCTTTGCCTAATTTCATATTACTTAAGATCTATATGGTAATTTAAAAGGTTTATTGGTAAAAGAATGTGAATTTTTGGAGAAAGGAAGAATTTGCAATTTATATACATCCCAGCAAACAAAAGACGTTGTACCAACGTTGTACTGACGTTAGACCCTGACGTTGGGTATACGTTGGCAGAAGGTTGGATTTGAAAGTTTTTTAGACGTCAGAAACCGACGTCTATACAACGTCATAAAATGACCTTTATCCAACCTTTTCTGACCATAATCCAACCTTTTCTGACCATTATCTGACCATGATCCAACCTTTTCTGACCATTATTTGGACATAATCCAACCTTTTCTGACCATAATCCAACCTATTCTGACCATTATCTGACCATATTCCAACCTTATCTGACAATGATTTAACCTCATTTAAAACTTTAGGAATATGATTTTTTTCATTTTAAAGCTCTTTAATAGGGTTAATAAATAAGCATTCTTATGATTTTAGCAATTTATTTTATACTCGGAATCACAAGTAAAAAACAAGAAATGTGGTACTATAACAAATGCAAGATTTTACATAATATTTTTTGAAACTAGTTAAATTTGACGGGTATGTACTTTAATAACGCTTCACGTATTAATTAAGCATGTTTAGAAATAAGATAAACAAAAATCCTTCTTGAATATTAACACTTTGACCCCCATTTTGTATAGTAAACATCGATGCATGTGTTTTTTTTCTTATATCACAACTGAACTGATCACCCTGAGTTTGGGATTTTCCAGTCATCTATCCAACTCACTTGTATATTTTGTCTTTGTACTTTATAACTGATCTTAGATCTGAATGTTAAATGGAACAATATTTTGAATATTTGTTATAACTATTCAATAGGGCAATGTTTCATGTATCTTCAATTAGTATTCTTCTTTCTCCTCCTCCACTTTATGTCGATCTGGGGGCATACTTTAAGCGTATCATTACTGGTCGCCAACCTGAGATCTCATCATTTAAAAAAATAAAATAATCAGTTACAAGTGCAAGAAATAAATCACTTTTACATACATTGTAATTATACTTCGTAATTAAAAAAATTCTAATAAAACTCTCCAACTACTTAAAAAAGACACTTATTATTTTTAATTTAGTTTTAAACCCAATGTAGTTTCGTGTACCTACTGTATATATCTATTGATTTTTGATATTAAATGGCTTCATGAATTTCATTATAAAATCCAAGGGTAATAAGATCCCTGTATTTTCTATAATATTTTGAAATATACCTGTCACAAAATCTTGGTAGGTTTTCATTTTTTTTTCCTCTTAATATTTTCATCTTCCTCCTGAACTTTTGACAGATTGTTGAATTATCACTAATTTTTCACAATCTGAAAGACGAAATTATTATTGTTTTAGAAATTTAACCATGTGGGTAGAAGGATGTTTGTCCTAATACAATAGGCAAAATCCAATTACTATTAATCATAGTTACAAAATGTAACTCATAAGGGCATGAAAAACTGACATAACAAATACCGAATTAATTCTACTCCCGCAAAAATTGATATTGTTATTTTTTATATAATAAATGTAATTTATACAAATGCCTCAAAAAAAACAACATCAAAGAAATTCACATGTTACTGTCATTTTTATAGATATCATCTCTGCCCAGCATGATCCGATCTGACTTGTAAGTGTATATAGGACAGACTGGCTTAGTGTTACAAACGTTTTATGAATACGAGCATACAAACTTTGTTGAGATAAGCAGGCTAATTAAACAAACTATTACTTTTATTGATTTTATAAATATGATAATGTGTTTTCTGATTGATAATATGTTATTTGATTACATTAATAAAAAATATAGCTAGTCAAAAACAATGCGCTTTTCAAATAAATCTTACCAAAGTCGTATCATTTACATGTATCAAAATGTCATGAATCATTATCATAATATAAGAAACACATGTATGCTTACAGTATGGGTAAAATACTTCAATTAACAAACGAGTAATTTAACAACTACACAGATATCAAAATCAAACTGCATCTGATACATGTGTAAATGACTGGCCCCTCATATAAGGGAAATTCATGTTTGATAAGAAATAAGAGGAAATCTGATTTACCAGATTTGAATAATAACGTACTGCATTTAACTTTATATTGATTTCAATCCTACCATTGATTGTGCATTTTATTTTGGCATGGAAAGATAAAGGTGTTGGGAAAAAATGATCCGATTATACAGACTGTTCTTTAAGCAAATGATATTTAAAGTGGTTCTTACGTTACACATTCACCAGGAAACAAAATTATTTATTCTCGCGAAATCACGTGACATTACGTTTTTACCAGTCAAACATTACAATGATCAAATAACCATCGAATCCATGCAAAACATGCGGTAAATAAGCATTGAAAAACAATATATAACGTTTTTGCCTACCTTTTTTCTTTTGTTTGGAATATATAACTTTGTCTGTCAAACCCGCCGTTATTTTTTTTCCGCCAATACAATTGAATTTCCAAATCCGAAATAAGTCGGCAAATTCGAATTTTTACTAAATTATTTACCACTATAAAATTGAGCCCCTCAAAATTTGATAACATTTTCAATTTGTAAAATTATATAAACACTTCTTAGACTAATTCGAGGAGATAAGATATTATTTAAAACGAAAATAGAGCAAATATATTTCATACTGATCTGCGACTATCCGTTTACCGAGCGCCACCTATCGAATATCGTACGTTAGCCACCCACGTGATACTGCTGTTTTGATGGAGAAAATAAATATATAATGTTCCCTTTCTAAACTTAAACTTAAAATTCTCACTGTTTATACTTTCATTTATATATATTCATGGTTTCATAAATTAAATTCACCTATTGTCAGATTACCGACCAAAACCCGACGTCGAGTCGACGTCAAAATGAAGCGTCTGTTAGACGTCGGAAATTCAACGTCGGTTTGACGTTGTATGAAGGTCACCGACGTCGCGACCAAAATTCAACGTTGATTCAACGTTGTGTCAACGTCGGGTGTTTGCTGGGATGTCTGTATTGTCTACCTTAGATATTTTTGTTCCAGCAGCATTACTTAGATTTTATAAAGAACAATGTAATGTTTGATATGACTACATTAAGTCAAAAAATTTTATATATAAAAAACTTTATTTATGTATCAATAATAAATTTGATTCACAGGATAAACTTAAAAAATACTTACATACCTGATACAGGCAATTTTAGACTGTTTAGATTTTAGCAAACTACATGTAATCTAGTAAGTTGGACAAAAAACATCGATACATACCTGGCCATGTGCAGTAGATGATTAGGCTGTTGTCCATCAGCTAGAGGTTCACAATCATGTTCATCGAAATACGAAGCCATGATCAGAAAATGACACTACAAATTATCAAAGCTTTGTCAACAATCCCTATTGATGACTTGCAAAATCTACTTTCACTTTGTCACATCGCTTATGTCTTAAAAGAAGAAAATATTTTGAATGAAAAAAAACTTTTGTCAGATGGTCAACAAATGAAGAACTGAACGTGTAATTATTTATTTATTATATTATACCGGTTATTTTAAAAGAGGTGAGAATATAGATTACTTATCCAATTTGTGATTTCTGCATGATATAAGCTGTAAATAAAATGGCAGACAAAAACCAGGAAGTTATTTCCGGAGAGGATATTAGCCAGAAATCTGGTAAGGCTTTCAATGTCATCGTTAAATTCTTATATAGGAGACAATTAAGATTTTAAGGTATTTATTGTATCAACTTTTTGTGCGTGGTCATTTGCTAAATATGTTTAAATACATTGTTTACTTTGTTTTCGCGACCAAGAATTCAAGATAATATTAAATGTTAGTTAAATTATTGTTTGTATAGATCTATCTTTTAACAATTTTTGTAAAATCCCTTATGGGAACCATGTCATATTTTTAAATGAGCTGTTTGAAAAATGATAAAAAAGTTTGAAAGCTTTAGGTGTGTGAGTTGGGGGGGGGGGGGGGTGAGGGTGCAGGAATGGGTGAGAGTGGTTTCGTCGAACTATTGTACCGGTTCGGCGAAATAATCTTATTTAATAAAACAGGTTGTGGTTTTGGCGAACTTAATTTATATTGTGCAAAAATATCTATTGTATAATGGGCACGTCAGTTATCTTGGTCTTAATGTGTGGTTTATCACACATTTTCATGCATATTAAGACAATATATTGAAAATTCAAACCTATTATTTATCATTTTCTTTAGTATAATACTATAGATATATTTATATTAAGCATAACATAATACAAAAGATCTCAGTAAACAAACAACATAATATGATAAAGATATATATACGTATATTAAGTAAAATCTGAAAAAAAAAGAATAATGGTTTAAAATTTACACAAATATATACATGTACATATTAAGTGAAGTCAGTGTAAAGTATGAAAACATTTTTTTATTATCTATGTCAAACTATATTCACAAATGGTAAAAGCTGAAAAAAGAAGGAACAATTTTTTTTGATCGAATAAACTGACATACATGTATACACAGACAAATTAAAGTTTGTAAGAGAAAGAATTAACAACGTATTTTATAATCTAAATTAAGTATGTACACAAAAAACAAGACATACAAAAAATAAAAAAATTTTGAACCATGATATCTTTTTAAAATACTTTATTCATCTCTATATAAACAATTGGCACATGCATAGTATTAAAGAGAATACACCATGATTTTTACGTAATAAACAACAATAGTATGTGTTTCATTCATCACTCTATGTAAAACTGAAAAATTGTCCTCATAAATCCCGTTTTTGAAGTTGTTGGATTCTATTCCTGAAATGTGGCTACATAATCTCAGTAGTTGGGAAGTAGTCATTTCATCATCTTTGTACTTGTCCCAGGCATCGAATAAGGCTACATGGATGCGGGCATATAAAATAATATTTTTTTCTCAAAACTAATTAATCAAATAACGAACAGATCATTATCAAAATAAGTATATTTATATATAAACATACTTGTACAATATATTATATTCATTAATGGCATTTGCATCATAATTTCATAACAACAAAATATTGATGATGATGATAAAAACACTTTATATATATATGAACCATGTCTAATTTGCCTTTAATTACTATATAACATAAGATCGACGAAACCACTTTGGCACCTCTTCATAAATTAAGTTCGCCGAACTGGTAGTTTGACGAAAACAACATAATTCTGCAGTTGCTGTAAATAACCCAGCTGTAGCTCAGGGGATGACCATATTAGTCTCGTAGGAAAGGGATAACCATGCAAGTGTACATCTGTGTTCTAGTCTAGATCTAGGGAGTGGAGTTTGCCTGTATAAGAGACCTTGCCATCAATTTTATCTGTTTGTGTTTAGGTGAAGGTAGACTATATTTTGGAAGTGTATTCAAGCTGGGATCTGACTTATAATCAGCTGCTTATAATGACTATTTGATTGTGATTTGACCTAAATATATTTCTGTGTAGAATTCCCAAATGTTTGGATTGCACCTTTGGATGTCCTGTTTATGTGGGTATCCCATATCTGAGATATCCATAACTCTATTTTAGAGAAATTTTGTTGAGTTCAAGAATTCTGATTGGAATACATTAAGAGTATTGTGTTGTTATAAATTGTTTCTTTTTTGTGACATGTATAATTTGTTGTTCAGTCTATACTAGTTTCTTTTACTTAGCTGAAATCTTTACATTCTCATTAAAGAGTTAAATGCCACCATTCTAACCTTCACTACATTGTAACTTTTGAAAAATTTCATCGATAGTCCCTTCATGAACTAGGAGTAATGGTACCCAGTTAAGCAATACAGAACAAACACTTCCCTTTCCATATTAATAGATATTCATGAATTTATGAATTCCTATTTCTTTATGAAGGGGACACTGTGCAGATGAAGCAGAATGAACCACCGCCACAGGATGTTGTTGAATTATGTAGAGAAACATTTAAGAAAACTGCAGAGTATCTAAAGGGAGAATTAGAAGGTAATTTATATATGCTATGTGAATTAAACTTATTAATTTCTTTTAAGATAAAAATTGACCAACTTTCTTAGGTTCATTTTGATAATAGGTGAGGACAGAGAACCATATGGAGATTATTATTATTAAGAGTTATTTCAATTTTTTCATCTGTGTGTTTGTCTGTCATTCTGTCTGTATTAACTTTATAGTTAATAGTTATGAAAAGGAAATGATCATTTGATTATTTTTATGTTATCATTGTTCATATATATGCAATGCATGAAATAATTGCAATGCCCCCTCCACCTCCCTCCAGTAGTAAGACTTTTATTTTGGATTATCATACCCTAAGTGAAACTTCAGAAAGCTCCTTCCTGCAGGAGCCACCTGATGGTAAATCTCTGCAAAATTACTGCCATAATGACCAAAATAGTATTTTCCGTCTTATTTTGACGTCACATTAACCCTGCAGTGCAAGGACAGATGGAAAGTAAAATCACTGTTCTTTACACTATCTGTCCCCACACTCACCTGGGCTGATCACAGTTGCTTGGTGCATTATATGTTAATATTCAGTGTAAATTTTCGTATTTATAATGAAATATTTATCAGTTAATATCAGGATTCACAAGTTATTTTACATTAGTTACTTCACAATGCTTGTTGTGTTTATGATCAATTTCTTATATCAGTGAAGTGATTTTAAAGTCACGTATGTTCAATGACGAATGCAAAAAAAAAATGCTTTTCAGCTTAGCATACATTGTAAGTATTGTAGTCAAATTTATTAAAGTGTCAACATTTCTACATTACAGGTACAGTTGAAGATTATAAGCTGTTAGAAACAATGAACAAAGTAACTGTATCAAAATATTCTGAAATGAAACACGCAGCACAAGATATTGGGGCATCTCTACAAACTCTGAATGAAAAATGTAAGACAACATTCTTATATACGCTTGCTTATTAATAGAGCTCCACTGAGGTCGAAAATACTGAACATAAAATTTGGGATAAAATCTTACATTGATCAACTAGCGCACTTAAAATGGCAAAAATATGAAGAAATACTTACAAGAATTAGATTGAAAATCAATATTTTGTGCAATCTAAGCTAGATTTGAGTTATAAGCATTAAAATGCTTTTCATTTTTAAGTTATTTTGCACCATAAAAACAGGAGGGGCCAATGAGCTGAAAATTTGCACACAAGATATTGGTAGAGACCCACATAAAATGGTATTAAAAAATTCAAAAAAAAGTTATTTCTTTAGTTCCTTCATGTCAAAAAACCTAAGTGGAGCACCTAAATCTTGATAAAATTATATAACAGATTAAAAAGAATGTAATGAATTTCTTATTATACTGTGGAGTTTATATGAACCTATTTAGTTGATTATTATTATAAGGAATTAATTGTATTCAATAGAATCTATTATAATTATAATGTTTACAGAGATCATTCTTCATAGTTTGTTCTTAAATAATATTTAAACTGAAATTTATTTTTTAGATTTTGACAATTAAGACAATTGTGATCATATATACTGTAATAATGATTGTAAATGTTTGATTTTTACAGACACTAACTTGCAGCCATTCCTGGACCAGATAGATCAAATTGAAGACAGCGTGTCCTCACTAGAACAAGCAGCATATAAGTTAGATGCTTACTCTAAAAGATTAGGTAACTGTGATATTCTATGTCTTGTAGTAAACATTGACTTACAAAATTTTATTTTACAATGAATTTGAAAGAAAAAAGTCTGTCAATTAAACTTGATCAATGAGCCAACAATTTGATATAATAGCTTCATCATAACAAAATGTTACACACTCATGTAAATTGTCATGATTTAGATTTTGCTTGTAAAAGGTTCATGAATATGCTAATTTAAGAAAGGTTCTTTCATATTTTCCTCTATACATGTTCAGTCATAAACAAATATTTGCCAGTATTGTTAGGGAATAGGTTATGTACATGTCTTTATGTACCTGCCAACTAGTAAAATACTGGACTTCATTTCCTTATCACTCAGTATATCACTCACAGTGTGAATTATATTTTGGTAAAAGTTTGCAGTACTAATAAGCAAAAAATATTTATTTTAGTTCAAACCACTTGTCCCTCATGGATGTGGGTTTGAATCCTAACAGGGACATTGTGGAATCTTTCATGTTATCATGTTAGAAACTAAAAGAAAGCTTTCCAGCTAACTTACAGAACATCAGTGGCTGTAACAGATGCACATTCATGCCTTAAATAATGCATTGAAGGGCATTCAACCAGTAAAGCTGGAAAGTCTACATATAACTTATAGTTTGTTAGTGCAACGTAAAACAGAAAAAAGTTTTCTAAATAATTATTCTGTACATTTCAGAGGCAAAGTTTAAGTCCGGAGAAGAAGAAGAATTTTTTACGGGAAGCCAGACTAGATATTAAATGTGTAAAATATTGTCATGAAGGGGCCCCCTAAAGTGCCAATCATGTGAAGTAAATGATGAAGTTACTGATATAACCAATAGGCTATACTTACAGTATAAATGTGTCTACAACAAATTTATATAAAATGCCTGCACGATGAAGACTTGTACGGGTGATAATTACAGATTTAAGACTTAATGTTAACTATAGTTTGAAATCTAACAAGAACTGAGTGTGAGTTACAAGTGTAATATTGTATGTGTTGGATTTTGTTTGTATATGAGCTCATCTTTATTTATTTCTCAGGATAACTGCTAGGTCAATTATTTCATTGACTTTTATATACAGTGTAATTTGTTAATGAGGCAGTGTTAAATGCTTCTTGTTGACCTGTTTTAAATAAATATTTAATTTACTAATGTGTAGGTTATACTGTACCTAATTAATATGGCTCTGAATGTATTGTTCTAACATCAATACATCTTTTTTTTTGGGATTTTATGAAAATTTCAACTGAATAAAAATATTGACTTCTATGTAAGTAGAAATGTACTATAATTTTGTTTGTTAATGTTTTAGATTTCTATGGACATTTGCCAACTTGTGACCATATCATTAATGTTTAAACATTTGCTTTGTCATCTTTAGAAATTTGTATCTGTTATAAGAAAATAAAAATATTCAAATTAAATGATGTAATCAAGTTATTTAAGTTTTCCAGGAATATTTCACTTTTTAGAAAACTAAGTAATCTTTGAATTTCAAATGAAATACTAACTAAACAGGATATAAAAACCTAAAAGGTCAAGGATCACGCCTCCAGATTCATGTTTATTTTCATGAACATTTTGGAAATGTATTTAAAAGGAAAATATTGTGAGGTGAAGAAATAAAGTAATTAACATATTGCAGTTGGCACTTACAATCTCACTTGCAATCCAAAATGTGGACAACATATACAAAAACAGCCCTTACTGCATTTGCAATCCTCGTTTGTAATGCAGTAGAAATATAGTGATAAAATACAGCAAAATCAGCCTTAAACCGCATAAAACATGTAAAATATAACGTGGATCTTGAATGTTTTTTACTTTTCTTAAAATTTTAGTGCATTTTTCCTAATATTGATTTTCTTGGTGTATTTTGGCTCATCTGGAGGCTTGCAGCTTTAACTTTACACCAGAAACTAAACAACCAAACAGCTAGCAGTATTTTGAGGTTGAGGCCATTACACATGTCTTGGATGTAAGCAAGTGAAGTAGCATGATTGCATGAATCTAGCTGATATTAGATAACTGTTTTCTGAATAACCAATTATGTAATCCAGAATGTAAGGAAATAATTTTCCATTATATTCATATAAAAGGAAGTTTCTCATGCTTTGAAAGTTCATGAAATTCTGTATTTTCCCACATAGAATTATCTGAAGACTTGGTGTAATTATTTATTTAATTATTTTACTTTTTATGTATAATTGCTCCTAATTTGCTGATTAATATTCACAACTCTTTGATCCTAAATAGTTGTTTTTTTTCATGTCTGACATTTATAATAAATGGCAAAGAAAGGTCAAAAACTTTTTGAAATAATGAATTAAATGAGGCATGCTACTTCAATAAGCCATTTTGCAATAAGAGTAGTGAACAAAGCTCACAGACTTCATTGGTATTATGTAATAGTTAAGGTCATTGACTTCATACTACTTGTCTCTCAGCGCTGTAGGTTCGAGCCAAACAAGCGTCATTGGATATGACACATGAGAAAGCTATGTAGCTAGCTTACGGAACATTGATGGTTGTAGTCAGGTGCCTGTTTGTGCCTGAAATAATGTACATAGGTCTTCCTCCATCCTCCACCAATAGAGCAAGAAAGTTGCCATTTGACCTACACTGTGTTGGTGCAATGTAAACCCTAACAACCCCCTCCACACATGCACACGCACACATACACACACACACACACAGAGAAAATGTAATAGTTAGATGCTAATAAGAAAACAATTGAATGGTTAAATAGATGCTATGCAAAATAGACTGTCAGAAATTTAAGTAAATGTATAGTGGTCATTTACATCATTTCAATGTTTTGAGCCACTTGAGTTATAGTTTACTGGTAACTGGTTTCTGTTAGCCCATGATTTGCTTGTTCATCTGAGCAATAAGTTCATGATTTGTAGCCTCTCTAAATAACAGTGTATCATTTATTAGTCAAAATTATTATTTATTATTGGAGTTACTGTTCATGGTCTGGAGTTATAGGTCTTATAGTCTAATGGAATACTAATGATAGCTCAACATTGTCATAGGTTCATAGTGCTTACTTAATTACATATGTGCACATGCTTTTTAGTATTGTGTAAATTGTTTTTTTTTTGTTAATTATATATATATACATATATACATGATCCACTAATGATAGTGCTGCAAATCAGCCCATTTTACATAGCCTATTTAGAGGGGGTAAGTGGGATCTATGTCAGCAACAGCAAGTTTCATATACCAAATGTTTCGTCTGGATCTGTAGTTTCTGGAATGGATATTCATTTTGCCCAACCCGATGCGAAGCTAAGATATCCAAGATGGCGTCAAAGATGGCCGCCAAATCATCTAAATATTCTAGTACTATTTACGTTGGCTTATTTCCTTTTTCAGTTGTTGTAAATCAATTGAAATTGGCCATAAAATTTCTTAAATTTTCAAACTTACTTATGCTATAAATTTTGACTTTATTGATTTTTTTCTAGTTTTCATCGCCTAATTTTAAGTAAAGAAGAAAAAGTATGTTGCAAACTGGGTGTCCTTTTCTGAATATTGTAACTTATTAGTTTTATTCTTGTTTAAACTGAATAACATTCATGATTTCGTTTAATACAGCTTTAAAACTATATCTACACATATTTAGAATAAGTTAGAATAAGCAAACTATGCCATTGTAGCAGGAGAGGGCTACTTCCGAGGCGACAGGTTGCAAATTATCACAACCTGGCTTCGCAAGTTCCTCTCCTTTGTACTTGCTACTGATTTATAGAGCCTTAAAAGCTTGGACTCACTTCGTCCCTTTACCCCGATATTTGCTGCAAGAAATGACAAAAACACCAAGTTTCCAGTTCTGATTTTAATACAAAATTAAATACTATACGGCAATGTCTTTATTTATTTAACATATAAACTTCAATTTATCAAAGTATAGACATTAAATTCAATAACAACTATCAAATTTAATATAAAGAACTTTCAATGCAGAGTAATGGATAACAGATAAACTGTACTTTTACTTTAATAAAGAAATACTAAATAATTTACTTTTATGAATACCTAATGAATTTAGATAGGGGAAGGGCGGTAGCTTGGCTTTGTAACCTTTGCTACCAATGATGCCAATAAAATCTGAACCTTAAATACCAAAGTAATAATTATTTCTAATCAACCAATATATCAGCATATCATTCTCTAAAACATTTTAGCTTCATAAATATAAATTAAGAATAACTTCTTAAAACAAAATTATTAAAGTTCTATTACCTCGAGACCTTCTTTATCTTGACAATTTTAATAGCTAACAATTTACTCGATAAGTTGTATCACAACTATTTTCATAAAAATATTAACAAATCTACAATTTCATTGTTACAAAAGAAAAGTGAAATAAACATTTAGAACTTAATTCAATAAGTGTCAAAAATCAGAACATTAATTACAAAGGGAAACAACCTGCCCTACTACACCATAAATGTGTTTTATTGATCTAAATTCATATACAAAGTGGGTGGGGTATTACGAACGGGGAGTCAATTTAAATTAAGTACTTTTTTTGTTTTTATTAATTATAATAGTGATATATTAACAAAGAATTAACAATTTTATTTAATTGGTAAGTGGTTGAGACATGTGTGTCTCAATGTTGCGAATATCTCTTTTATTTGTTTAAATGCACACACTTACAGGAACGAATTTAGATGACTGACTTTGCAAGTCCGGTATTTTTGCGTTGACCTCTGTGCTAGCCTTTTGTTAAGGATTTTTTGGCAAGTTTGTTTTCTCACTTAGCCATAAACATTTCATTGTTAGTCTTCAAATGTGTTTTTGATTATTCTTGTAGGTCACTGTTTCAAGACCCATAAGCTAAGCATTTATTAGGAAATAAGAATATCTATTTATAATATTCACAAACCATTGAGGTAATGCACTTGAAGCTAAACACATCTTTGAGATCATTATTGTAGGTTACTTCCCTCTAACATTTTTTTAATTTCAAAGAGTTATACTCTACTTTCATGAATAAGAGAATTTCTTTATTATGCAGGCTGTTGATTTTAAATATTCGAGGCGTGCTGTCAGACATGCAGCTCTCTGTTTTAAGGCATTTGGCTCTTAACATATGATAATCTACAAGTGAACCATATTTGGAGTTTTTGTCATTATTGATGACGGATATAATATATACATTAAAATGCTAAAATGTTAATTTGCAATAGAACATCTTAATTGGGTAGGCTTTTCTCGGTTTACAGTAAGTACCTTCTCTGCAATAGACTGATATTATGAATTCATGAATAAAATATACTATATAAATACAATAATATATATTATTGAGTGAAATTTGAAATAATATATATTATGAGGGCATTTCTTTTTTTAGCTCAACTATTCGACGCATTAAGGAAACTTCCTAGTCGGCCCAGAGCGTCGGCGTTACCATCTCAAAGTCCATTGACATATGGCTTTTGAACTATTGCACACTTGTTACCATGATCATGCCCTCACTAGAAACTGGAGGGAGGTCTATTCAAGCATTTTTGACCAGAATTATGCCCCTTTTTTCAACTTTGAATTTACATTACCAAAATTTCAAAAATGCCATCGACCATATCGCCTTTGAGCCTTTTGCCACACTTGTTCACCATCATAATCTCAACTGTTGTACTGAGGAGCGCTCACTGTATCAAGCTTCTTTTACAATATTATGGTTACCATTTCTTTACTATCAAGCACCGAGAATAGATGAGCAACGCTGTCCTACTGACAGCTCCTGGTGTATTGATTTTGAGCATTTTGTTTTCAAGTTTGTTGGTAACTTCATGGGCCTTTCAATTTGGACGAAAATTAGCTAATCTTTTCCGTGAGCGGGTACTTAAAAGTAATACTATGTTGCTGGGGGGGGGGGGGACGTAGAGCAGTAACATGAATTCCCAAGTACCCGTCCATGAGACCAGGCTCAGTCAAACCGAGTCTGCAACAGCAGCAGTTAACAGTGTTATACTTAATAGGTCCTTCGGGATGTGAGTGTCGGTAGTTTTCAATCCGGTTTCACAGGCAGCTAAACCATATTGAATTTTACCAGGAGCACGTTCAGCCACCGAATCTTCCATGGACTAGGCTTGTCAAAACAGGTTTACCAAGTAACTAGTTGCCTAACTGTCGCAAGGAACTGAAACTTTTGTACATAGCAAGAGCAGGTGGTTTACATTTGCGAATAACCATAGAAAACTATTTCATGAGTCATAACGAATTGACCTGCCCCCGTCCGGGAATCAAACACGGGTTTGCCCGATTCACAGTCCAACGCTCTACCTATTGAGCTAACCGGACGACTTGAGTCCTTCGAGGATCACTTGATTGCGAAACTTTATATAGTTGAGGATCGGAATACTACTTAGTTGGTACTAAGAGACGTGAGATATGGTCTCTAGATGACACACCCCATCAAACTGAGGTTTTTGAATTATCAACTTTGCCAATGTTTAATTGCTCTCAAATGGATATTCTCTTTCCGTATTTTTTACAATTATAATGCCAATGACGACATGTTAGTTACTGTTAAGTCTCTCTACTATTTCACAACCGGAAGCTATACATTGCATTAGAATAGCATTTGCCCGCTACTAGATAATATCCTTAACATGAATACTTTACAATTTGATCAATTGTGGAACATTCTAACTATATCCAAGTGAAAAGTAAAATGATAAAACAAACTCTTAATATTTTTTCAAAATTTTAACATTTCTATCATTAACAATTAACATAGTAACTAACAATTTTATCGATAAATTGTTTTCTTTAAAAAAAAACCGTTGTAACTGTTCACATGATTCTTCATGCACATCATAGAGTATAATATATTTTCTAATTTTAATATTAGATTTTGCCTGGGCTGCTGTCGTGTGGATGATTCTAATGAATGCAATTTTATTTATAATTGGCAAACTTGCTTTAACAAGGCTATCGTATTTACAAATTTACGTAAATATCGTTACAAAGTCCCTGTCGTTCGTAATTCAGATAAATTTAAAATTTAAATCTGCTACCTTTAAAAAAACTCTGTTATACGTCTAGTATAAGCAAGGTCTGATTATTGTGGAGCAATGACAGCTTATCTGTGGCATGCAAGGCTTCATAACCTCTGCACCCCCTTTAAAATTCCATTAATTATTAGTTCCGCTCATTGTTTCTTGTTTCAGGGCACCACATGTTCTTAGTACATGGGGGACCAATATGCGCTTATATTGGAATGACACTAAAGTGTCAATATTGAAGGTTCCATGATAACCACATTATAAGCGCGTCTTGCGGTTGTTTCTTTAATCCAAAAGTTCACCAATACATGATTAATTTGTTGGAATTTCTGCTTTATTCACGGTGCTAGGCGGTGTGTACTGTAGTTTGACTCTGACAGTTGCCGCTTTCATGAACAGGCTCAATCACAAAACTGAGTCTGCAACACTTTCATTTTTGACGTCTTTGTGTCTCTCTTAAAATTGTTTTAATTTCGTCTTCTGCTCGTTGGTAAGTGATTTCTGTTCTGCTCTGCCTTCCTTTTAGGCAATCGCAGTACTTTGGTTATGTGTAAATTAGGCTGTGTACTTAATTGTACAAATTTTACAAGTTCTGTATGTATTTTATTTATTATTTAGTTTCTAATGTGAACATAACAATTATTAGAATATTTATTGGCGGGGAATTGATTTTATAACACTGTGTCGTACTACTTGGAACATTTACACGGTAGTGTTAATTATCATTTACCATCATACCCACTAGACCGGCTTAAGCAAATTTCTCAATTTTACATAAACTGGTACACTTAAAGAAGTAGACACCGTCCTTAGATGTTATCTATTACGAAAGTGATCAATGGTTTCTATCAATGTAAAGTGTTCGTGGCAATTTTCACGACATACAACATATTGTCCTCAAGAGAATAGAGAACAAGTTGGCGAAACTTAAATAAAACTGGATTTATTTAAGCGGATCAAAGGTCAAATATTAATCATTTAAAAAGCAGGTAACATACCCAAAAGGGTTATTATACACTATTATCCAAAGGGTTGTTATACACTATTTATCCAAGAGGGTAATTATTACACCTTATTTAAAAATAAATTACTAAGAACCACACCAATATTTTACATCGAAAAAGGTCAAATAGAAGAAATTTTAAAAAAAACACCCAAACACATTATAATGCCAAGCTTGAACGATTTTAATATAAAATTTATGTTTTTATCCGACTACTATGCATGTATATCCTGAAACCGAAGGTCAACAGAGTAATGATCTATGTAGATAAAAGTATCAAACGTTTTTTTAAATGACTGTGTTGTCATTTAAAGAAACTTTAAAAAGAGTAAATTGCATTGTCATTTGACATAAAAAGTTGTGTAACATATAAATAAATGAACACAGGTTTGTTTTGCATACATTGTTTCTTTCAAATCCCTTAGGTGGAACTTACAACAAAATCATATTGCTTATTTTAAATGGTAACACATTTTTTGAAAGAATTTTTAGAATTCTGGACAGTGATACCTGTAATAGTATCACACTTTTGAAAATTACCTTATGTTTATTAACTTTACGTAAATATTGTCATTTCCATATAATTCAGCATAATCGAGGCGGTCAGAGTTTCTCTAGATTTTTATTCATAGCTGGAGTGGCGGTACGATTTGTTACAATAGATTCATTAAAAAAAACCACGAAGCAAATTATCATATTTCTGGTTTATTGGTGTTAAATTCAGTTACATGCGACTGCACTAAAGAAGCCTAATAATTTGACAGAAACACAAAATTTGGGAAAATAATTGATAGAACAAATAAGTACCAGTTACAACCTTACATTTCAAAACTATTTTAATGTACCGCCTCTCATTTTTACATGTCTTACTGCATAATTACAAAAAAAAGATTTCTTAAGATATGATATGAATGAATTTTAAAGCATTACTCTCATGAGTACATTACAATAGTGGAATAACAAAATAAGTAATAGATATTTCTCTGTTTAAGCAAAGACAAGGAGTTATCATAGCAAAAAATCCCATAAGTTTAGCATTATTTTGCTTATTTACGTATAAAAAAGCAAAAAAAGCGATCTGTTTTCTCTAATAAAATTTAATCTCTTCGCATTAACCGCTTTAAAATGATATATTCCGTGTAAAAAATTCACTTGAAATACAAAACCGGAAACAAATATGAGGGCAAATATTAATATTCTAGAATATTTAGGGATTTGGCGGCCATCTTTGACGCCATTTCTTGGATTATTAAGGCTACGCATCGGACTTGAACCAAATGAAATATCCATTCCGGAAACTTACAGACCAAGACGAAACAATTTTGCGTATAATAAAATTTGCTGTTTGGCTGACATAGACCACTTCAGGTGTCATTTTACCTTATGAATTTGCAAGCACTATAAGGCCTTACAAGAAAAAAATAAGTCTGTTTTTGTTCTTTTATATTGATTTATAGAAAACAACTCCGGAAAAATTATATTCTATCTATTGCACAAAGGAGGTTGGTAAACTTTATGTGCAATTCATAGTCATTTTATTAATTGAGAAATTATAGATTTTCCTTAGCCAGGGAATAATAAAAATACGGGACAAGGACAGAAGAGATATGATTTAACACCATTTAGATAGTATAACACAAATCCTGTGCTCCCTGACTTATTTTTTTTAACAAGATATCTGGACCTCTGCAAGGATATAGTTCATGGGGAATGCAGTGTCCTAATGGTTTACTGTTAGTCTTTCAGTTAGGAAAAGAGGTTAGATTATGTCTATGTTTTGTCATATGACAGGGTAGTCCTAGAAAAGTTGATATAAATTTTTGAATTTTACTTATGTCACATAATGCTGAAACAAATATATAAAAAATTATATAGAATCACTTACTTAATGAACAAAATATCATACAACAATATGACCTGGTTACATGGTAAATATAGTTCATAAGGCGAAACAACACTTTCACCCTTAAAAAACTAGGAAGCAATTATGTGTACTGAAAATCATTTAAAAAAGATTCTTTGTAATTATTTGCCGATTTTACAATGAAACTTTGTATGATTTTTATTGCTATTTATTTAGAAGCATTCATAAACAGAACAGATCATTTATTTATTTTAAATGAGGCTGCAGCAATCATATGGTCATAATACATATGAATCGTATGTAATGTATAGCTATCAAATCTAGACAAGATGAACTATATTTTTTACATCTCTGCTTAAAAAAGTGAGGAGCATACTGTGGGTGATCCCACCCATATGTCCTATTATCATTGCCTGATCAATAACTTGAGAAGGAACAAGTTGTGGTTTGTGTTACTAAATAAGGACAATTGCTGATGGCCACTGAATGATCCCCTTATAACTGTGAGGTCATTAGGACAATGGCACATGGTGTAAAATCCCTGTCCAAGCAATACTTTGTAATTAACCTATTTTTGTAGAACTTTGTTGTGACATTGCCTTTGACCATTAGATTACACTCTATTGCTTTTGAGATCGTTATTTAAAGGTAAATCTCACTGTGACACTTTATATAAAACCCATACTTGTCCAATCATTAACTTAAAAAGGAATAAGCTATGGCTCATATTACTTGGTAAGTACATTGCCTATGCCCAGTTGATTGCTACATTTTTTGAAGTCAAAGGACAAGGTCACAGTGCTAGTTAATGTAAAACCCTTGTTTGAATGAATTAACCATGTTTTGAAACTTGGAAGGGACATTGCTCATGGCCAGTAGATTACCCATCTTGATTTTTGCTGTTGAAGTTTAATTTCACAGTGACAGTTCATGCAAACTCCTTGTTAAAACACAAAACACTGTGTGGTTCATGTCACTAGTCAGGAACATTCCAGCATTTGGCCAGTAAATGACTTTATCAATTTTAAGGCAATTAGGTCAAAGATCATGGTCAAATTAGCACTTATGTATAATTCTTGTCCAATCAATATCTATTTATAATTTTTGTCCAATCAATAACTTGAGAAGAATTATGCATTTTTGTTAAAATCTGTAGGGATATTGCCCATTGCCAGGAGATGATCTTAAATCATTTTGAGGTCACTAGGTCAAGGTGACAGTGTCACTTTATGTAATAAACTTGACTAATATTTTATTCTTTGTCAAGTTTAAGTAGAGCACTATTACTGGTTACCCTAACATCAAAGTAGGAACAAAGACCATAACAAATCAAAATCAGAGACATAGATATATTCTCTGTCAAAATACATCAATTTTTTTGAGAAGTTTATGTTTGATCAAGGACCAAGTATATATTTATGTGACTTTTGCTTATGTAAAAATAATGAGGTAGATCTACATACAGTTTGTCTGCTAGAAATGTGAAATTATAACAGGAAATATAATTGCCAAGAGACCTTTGTGATATTTATTGCTGCATTATGTTAATATGCATGAACTGAATAATTCACTCCTACTCATATATATGTGTATGTATATCATTTGATAAAAGCTATGTTACATTTGTCAGAAAATTTTATATAGAATAATGGTAACTTTTAACATCTACAATGAAAAAACAACTGGTTTATAGTTAATATTTGTGTGATTAACTAATTTTACTGAAGTTTTGTTCAGTAAATGATAAAAGAAAATGAGTTTTATTATAAAATATGTTAATGTTGAAATTAATGATCATTGTAACTAAAATATATTTGTAGCTGGTTTATATTTATATACATTTTGTATATAGTGAACGAGGAGTAAACATGGATGTTAAAGATTTCTATGTTTTAACATTTGTTATTTTGTGCATTGTCATAAGTATTGGAACAATTGGAAATATTATATCTATACTAATATGGACTACAGGTACAAGGTGTAGAAATAGCACCTTGGCAATTTATTTCAAAATCCTTCCAGCTTGTGATCTCTTTGTTCTTCTGCTACCTGGCACTTGACAGCCTGCTAAATTCATCCCTGACAACGTTATACAGTTACGCACACAAAATGACTTGATGTGCAAGTTTATGATTTTACAACATACTTTGGAGTACAGTTATCTGTTTGGGTTTCAGTTGCCATGACAATAGAGTGTGCAATGGCCTTGTGCTTTCCCGTTGAATTTTACCATCGGAGTAATAAAACTAGATGTGCGGTCATTATCTGTGGAATAATAATACTTTTGCTGGCAGGATTGAACATTCCAATAAGTCTGGCTGCTGATCTTGTTACTATAAATAGACAAGGAAAAAGTTTAAAATACTGCAATGTTAAAAATATGCAGCAGTCGGGTACTTTGATGATTTTAACATATTTGTCAAGTATAGGATTTTATGTTGCACTCCCAGTCATATTATTCACAATCTGTGATGTTATTATTCTTGTTAAACTTTGTGAAAATGAGATGTTCTACACAAGTGCACAGAATTCTAACAAGAAATATTAAAAGCACGGCAAAGTTGATCATCAGTGTTAACCTGATTCACGTTATTGCTAACATCCCTGTGTTAGTAACTTTTCTAACACGTTTTGATGTGATTAAACTTGATTCCATGGACCTTCGTACACTGTCGGTTATCTCGTATGGATGTTTATATCTAAGTAATGCTGTTAAAATTGTTGTATTCTATTTGATGAAAACAGATTTCAGATATGATATGAGAGCATTAGGTAGAAGACTGTGTGTTTGCTGTATATCATCATACAGACAAACAAGTCATAGGCAAATAAACCTACAAACACAAGACACAACAAATGTTAAAGAATTAAAACTAGACTTTGAGAATCTGGACAGCTTCTGGGTTTAAACACCTACAAATGAACTGTTGCGGAAAATACTTACAAACATTTTTTTACATAATAATTGTTATCTGTTGATGAAGCAATTTTTTTACAAAGCATAATACATGTATTTAAGATTTCTAACATGGACTAGTGCAGCTTTTATTTTGGGAACAGTCAATTAACAATTTTGGGAAGATCAAAATGAAAATTTGAAGTTTGTCAGCCAACGGTAAAGAAATGCAGGCTGGCTTGGCTCTATGCTGGTGGCAAAGGCTTATCACTTTTGATTCCAGTAGGGTAAAGTTTATGTAGAATTGATCAGTTACAACAGTACAATTGTGATAATTGGACATGTGTAAAAGAAATTCATCTGATAATATTCTTCAGTCTAAATATAACATAACACACCTTTTTTTACACTGTTTATTTCCACTGTAATACTACAGGGTGAAAGAAAAATTAATCACAAGATGAAAAAGTAGTCGATAAAAATGGAGCTGATGTTTTATGAAGCATTCTGACAAATATTGATCATTTGATGACAAATTCTGATAAATACTGATCATTTGATGCCAAATTCTGACAAATATTGATCATTTGATAACAAATTCTGACAAATATTGATCATTTGATGACAAATTCTGACAAATATCGATCATTTGATGAAAAATTCATATTGATGAAAAAGTCTGACAAATATTCATCATCTGATGACAAATTCTGACAAATATTGATCATTTGATGGAAATTCTGACAAATATTGATTGACAAATTGGTGACAAATTCAGATAATACTGATTCTCTTATTCTAAATTCTTACAAAATGATTTTATTCATCATTGTGATGACAAAGTCTAAAAACAATGATCATTTTGACTGCAAAATTTTCTATATTTGAGGATAATGATCATCTGATGACAAACTCTGACAAAAAAATGAATATTTGATAGAAAATTTTGACAATTATTGATCATTTGATGACATTACGTTGAAAAACAATGATCATTTAGATGGAATATACTCTGACTTTACTCAAAATAACATGAATGAATGTTGTTGCATGTTTATGGTGTCATCTGTTGAAGAATAAATGGCACATTGATCTGATAAATGGTTTCTGTAAGCTTTTATGTACTAACATGATTAAAATGCATGTCATGTTTTGATGGTTTGAATGTTATGTTTAAAATAATGTAGAAATTTGATATTCATTTAAAAAAAAGTAGAGACATTTATACAATCTCCTATGTGCTAATCTTTGAACCAAAATTTGATTTATATATATATATTAAAGGTAACAAAACACCACTGTTTATCTATATGCACCTAATATTTTAGCATTCATGACAAGCCAACAGCCAAATGACAACAACAGTTCTTTGTATACAGGCTCAAGCTGAAAATATTACAATTTATCATTTTCTTTGATATAGATGAAACCTTTTTACAAATTTTATAAAAATAATGTCTTGAGTCAGTTACTGGTCTAAAACCTTTCCATTTTATTTTTGTTGTATTATTTCTGTGTAACATAGGAAGCTCAACATCAGCTCTTTCATCTTATTAAGATATCACAAATAAGGAAAAAATAATAATATCTATCACACTATGCTATCACTAACAAGGAAGAGGGTTATCTCTAATAAGCACAATAACAAGTATATGGACCATTCAACAACAGCTGCAACTCTGTGCACGTACAATAACTGACAAGGGAAACAACTCTCAATAACTAACAAGGGGAACAACTCTAACAGACAGTATCACTAACAATGGAGTAAACTCCAACAATATTTAAAAATTTGTGTATAAAAATTATCATTTTTAGATATTAAAAGCTTTTAAGTCAACAATACAGTGCCATTTTAATGTTCTCTTTTGACTAAATGTTACCTTTTTACTACACCCAATACTATTTTATTTGTTTGATAAATACGTGTAGATGGAATTAGATAGCAAAATTTCCTCTCTGATTTTCTACAATTTGCAAAAATTTTATTAAAAATATGAAATTACAATAATCTAGTCAAAAAGTTACCATACAAAAAGTGTGTTATCATTTATATGTATTTTTATATGAATTATTCAGAAAAAAGTTAACAGACAAATCACTTTAATATATGTCTACAAAAGTCATGCACAAACACACATGTAGAAGAACAAGCTATGTCAAGACGGAAATAAAAAAAGTTTACTGATTATTTTAAGCTTCCACACGACACAAATAATGCAAAAATAATTAAAATATATTTAAGAATAATCTAAAATAAAGCTAAAGCACAGAAATGACCAATTACAATTATTGTGCCCTTTAAAAAGAACAACATACAAATAATGTAAAATAAATACTAATATTTCTTTCAACAACAGAACTAATCAAACACACATTTCAGATTCATAAATGTAAAGAAATCTCCATCAAGAGCTGCCATTATAAATGACTATCAAATATTTTCCTTTACTTATAGATAACTTTCAGATAACATTATTTCACTGAAACAAATTTCATTTAGCAAAATTTCACTTCCTTATGTTGTCAAAGATTAATACACATATGTGTTTGGTTAAAAAATTCTTAAGTTAAAAATTCATATGATAATAATACACAACAATTAAGCATATAAATCTTTATAATAAAACTTGCTACTCTTTCATTTTTTGTGAATACATGTAAATCTACCGTATTATTTTCTCTTTTAAACAGCCATCTTTTTCAAATTTTCAATTTTTTGAGACAAAAAATTATGATTTTCTATTTTAAACAGCAATTTCATTAAAACATGTAATGTTATATTATCTGGCAGTGATTATGCAATGTTTATAAACTTAATACATATTATATAAACTTAACATGTGATAATACATCATCTAATGTCTTGACAAGTAACACATATTTTCATTATGATTTTCTACCTTGGACATTGTCTTAAAATGTCGCTATAATAATACTACCCATATGAACTGTAAAATCATGTCAGATACTAAAAGAAAATGCCTGTTATATGTAATGGTGAAATTTTCAAATAATAACCAGTAAAAAGTATTTAAAAATAGAAGTATATATATTTTCAAATATGTATTTTCAAATGTCGAGAACAAAAAATATATATATTAAAAAAACCATCATAGTTTCGTATTATGTTTAAGGTGTACATTTATTGAATTAATAATTATAATTATATAAAATGTACTCAAAATGGCATTTGTTTCCTGCACATACACAGCTAAAATTGTTCAACTAAAGAATTAAATATCATAGCTTAGATCATATCAATATTTTTATTTATGTATAGTGACCAGTTGTCAGTATCTTAATGTTCATGAGTGTTGTTTTACATGTATCATAAAGTATACTGGTACAATGTTTAGAGTTATTATATAATATATAGATAATAAAGACAATATTTTAACATCAATCTAGTTAAAGACAATGTATCATATCAAGGTCATACCTGTAGGTTACAGATTAAAGTTGATAAATTATGAAAATGTTTATAACCTTGTACAGGTTCCTGCATCTTATTATCCAACATTGTTCATATCATCATCATTTAACAAACAGAACAGATGTATAATCCCAACAACTATAAATGAGCCGTGTCATGACCAAATCAACATAATGGGTTTGCGACCAGCATGGATCCAGACCAGCCTGCACATCCGTGCAGTCTGATCAGGATCTATGCTGTTCACTATCAGTTTCGCTACTTGTAATAGAGTTTGAAAGCGAACAGTTTGGATCCTGATCAGACTGCGCGGATGCGCAGGCTGGTCTGGATCCATGCTTGTCGCAAACCCACTATGTTGGTTTTGTCATGACGCGGCTCAAATGTATTGTGTCAAAACAAAGATACAATATAGAAATTATAATCTCAGTGTAACTATTTTTATGACATTCTTACATTTTAACAAGAAGAATATCTAAAAATCAATAACATGAAAGTAGATGTATATAACTTTACTTAAAATATGATTTATATAAAATGTGATAGAAAGATGATTTTTAAGTAAAAAAGACACATTTAATAAGATTTCATTAAAGTATAAATATTAATGTTCTGCTAGAATCAGCATTTCTAGAAATAAAATACATGTATTGCAAAAAAGGGTATTATATTTAATGGTATAATTGAAATATAAACATGTAGGCTATTTCAGCCTACAGGAATAATTTTCACCTGTTACAATATATTCTTACAGCAACTTAAAAAATCAAGATTCAAGATTTTCTGTTATTTTCTTTTAAATGCTTTTGAAGAAAAAAAACAACAAAAAACAAAACTAAAAACATCACTTTAAAAATCAATTCAAAAATTGATTGGCACATTACTAAGTTTCTTTAGTTTAAATAAATTTGTTCTCTTAACATTTATAATCATTTGCTATAATTTATTCTACAGTTATACAGATGTCCTATTTTTCATATTTAACAATGTTTTTTTAAACAACAAACCACACTAGAATGTCTATCAAACATAAAGTTAACAATAACTAAAAACAGGTTTTTCTATAAACATCACATCAAATATATTATAAATACATGTATGCTATCAAATGACCATTTTAAAAAAATTAAAATACTAACATATAGTTTAACATTTCTTTCTCAACCAATGAAATTTGTTGTTGAGTTATTGTCAGTTATGTCTCAGTAAATGAGACTAATGGATAGTAAATGACATTTTAAAACCTACAAAATTTGCAGATGGTAGTGAATAGCTCTGAGAGTTGTGATTATTCAGCCATTTACATCTGCAGAAAGGTAGTGGATAGTTTATGAATCAAGTCTCTGAAGTTCTGTAGTGTATACAGTGACACTCTCAACATCGAAGAGAACAAAATAAACCTGCTTGATAGAGCTTGACATGCTTGATGCAAAATAGTTGCTGATTGCTCGCAAAATAATCTGTGCTGCTGTTTGTTTTGGAAATCCAGCACTGAAAATACAAAACCAAAATTTAGATAATTCCATATGTGCTAATGGTATAACATTCAACCCTTTCATTTCCAGAGCTTTTATTGCATGATCATGATGTATTACTAGGGAAGTTTCTAAAAATTCTTAGAATTTGAAGTAAACTAGAAATGTTTCCATAGGATACAGATACCCACACATTCCACTGTTGTTCTACGGAGGGACAGGGCACAGACTTTCTTCCGGAGTCTTTTCCCACCATAAGCATCTTTTTCCAACACAAGTACACTCTGTGCAGAATGAACAGACATTAATTTGATAATGTCACCAGAGTGAGTGTGGGTAGTGGTACAAACAGACACAACATAATATGGCATTTTTCCACATAAACCAGTGAAAATTTCCTCTTAAACCAACAGGTTTTTTCTTACTAAGATTAGGGACAGAATGCAGCTCATATACAATTGGATGTTTGCCCTGACAAGTAAACTCTAAATGGCCCCCTTCCTCCCTCCACTAAATAATTGGGGAAGCTAGGATTTCACAAAATGTATAATTATAACACCACTACCTTAAAAGAAAGAATGCAAGAAAAGGTATACCAATCTTGTATGCAGTGAAAGGGTTAAATATCATTTTACAAAACTAACAATGTCAGGACAGTACTATTACAAAATACATCTACACTGAAGGAAAATTTTATTTGGCCTAAATGATACTGTAAATGTGTGATACTACAATATACATTTTATCTGGAAAGATTTAAAACAGACAACTTGCCTGCTCTACATACAGTTAGATCTTACAAAAGATGGTAAATATTCTACAAGTTGTGTACTAAACAATACAAATACATAACAGAAACAGTAATAATGAAGTTACTTTCTTGCCAAAATGTATAAAATGATTTATAGCAAATGAACGTTAATTACAGGGTTAGGAATATAAATAACTTTTACAACTTGGGACCAACTTCTGAGGTTATTCATCTATACAACATCCAGTGTCTTCATTCCACATATTTTTGTTTGTGGCACCAATCATGATATCATGACACAGAAAATTTCTAGTTTAATGTAAAATTTTGATTCAAATTTTCCATATTATTAGAAACATTCATATTTTCCAAAAAATGTCTATTAGATAAAAGTCAAAGAAGACAGCTGAGAAGCTATTTCCTCAAGGCAAAACATTTCTAACATCTAACTGTGTTCTCATGTTTTTCGATGGAAGTAAAATTCCAAGTGTTTGTAAAAAGAGTTGAATATTGTGTTTCCAGCTGCAGGAAGAAAGTTAATTTTTTTTCTGCTACATCTCTTATTATTAGAAATATATATGTTTATTCAATTACTCATTGTATGACTGAACCAAACAATTGTGTAAGTGTGTAAGATATCAAAGTTAACACTGTTCCATCACAGAAACATGTAATTATGAAAAAGCCATGCAAAGCAGGAAAACCTACCGGCCACTGCCAATAGATGGTAGAGCTATACTTCCTAGATCTTTATCATCTGCTAACTTAAGACAGTTTTTCACAGTTTTATCTAATAGTTCAGCAGGATTTGAAGCACTCCATGAAGGACTGTTGCAATGGATTACATATTTAGCAGGAATATTGTGCCCAGCACATATAGCAGCTATTGAAAGAATGAAAAAATGAAGTAAAGCAATACTTTTTTATGATTTAAGGTATACCACACTTAATTTTGTGACATTAACCTCAGATGTTTGAATATAAGAACTATGTTTGTCATAATTCTTGAAAATTCATGTCATGTTTTGACATTTGCCTTGTTTTACTCTTTGCCCGAAATTAAAAAAATCCAGATTACAAGCAAGTATGCAAATTCATTTCTTCCAGAAATTCAAACATCACATAATGGGAAATATCACAAAATCTAGCATGCCATGAGAATTCACAAAACATAAGTTATCAATGTTAATGAATGCTTCTTTCACATACAATACAAGTCATCAATTTTTGTTATGCTCATTCAAAAATCTTGAAAACTAACTTTCTTATTTCTAAAACAAATGAGCCTAGCTCATTCATTAGCATTGATAACTTTTATAATACGGTTTCCTCACAGTATTCACTTACTTTCCACTACTTATAGATGGAAGTGCTACAGATTTCAAATTTTTCTCGTCTGCTAATTTGAGAACATTTTTAGTAGCAGTGTCTAGCTGCTGCTGTGAGTTAGACGACCCCCAGCTTGGACTGTTCACGTGTATTACATATTTTGCTGGGAAATTCTTTCCTGGACAAATAGCAGCTGTAAATAACACGCAATTTAAAAGATATAATACCTGTATGTTATTATGAAACAACAACCTTACTTGTAAAACTTTAAATGTAAAAGCATTTTAGATCAATTCAGTAGATTAAACTTTACTTAAATGTAAAATTCTAGAATGTTATATCCGAATAATAGTGCACTTTTTTTGAAAACACTTAAACAACGCCTGAAAACAATGTCCAGAAAACTTATTATTATGATGAAAGTTTATATTCACAGCATATTTATCAGTATTTCCTTACACTTGAATACATGGTACAAAATAATATATGTGTAAATTTATGTGGTTGCATGAGCATGTGGTTATGGTGTCAGATAATATTAATCTAAGGATCACTATCTGCGAGGGTTCAAACCCCATCAGGGGCGAGCAATGGTTTCCTTGAACAATAACCTTTACGCTCATTGCTCAGTACTGATTGGTTCCAGGAACAGATCTGATGGTGATCATGGTGTGTCTTTAAGCTATAAGGTTCCTACACCATAACACTTAATATATCGAGTACACACTAAAATAATAATATCAATATGGATGTTTCATTCTTATTAACATAATTGAGAAAATGTGTTTGTTTCTTTATCAACTGACTGCTAATAACAACTTTACATCAAACATGATGTCATGGTTAAATATGTATGCACATTACTATAGGTGCAATGTCACTGAAAAATTGCCACATTTTCCACAACCCTTTTTATTTTATCTAATAATTTTACCTAGCATTTAGCCATTCAGAAATAGAAAAGAGCCCTTTAACTTTTTTAATTTTTTTCTCAAAGCAAATAAGTAACACATTATTGAACATTTTGTACATAATTTGATTGGATAATGAACATACCACTAGCAGTGTCTAGTGAACCATGTGTTGATTGCAGTGACTTTATTTCATCCTGGAACTCATTACCACCTGCTTTCTTCAATGCTGAACCTAAACAAATTATATTTCTTTAATATTCTGTGTATTTTGTATTCAAATATCATATTGCTAAATGGAATAGTAAGTCAAAACACATATACAATACTGTCTGGTCTCCCTTTGGTACATTTATAATTCATCTCAATATTATATTTTTGCACTCAAATGTAAGTAGTAACAGCTGTTTATAATGTCAATAGAAAATCTATGATTTGAGATATTTGTATATGATATAATCTTCAGGATGAATCAGTTTTCTTAAAACAAACAAAACATGTGTGTAGCAATAAACAATTCCTAACAATTTTTTTCATGGTTCTATTTATACTATTTACACACTATTTACAAACTCTAGGATTTATATATCAGAAAGTTTCACAAGAATAATAATCTTACCAACTTCTCCTCCCATGTAGAAATTGCTGCTAGTTGGGTGAACAATGGCATCAGCTGTAACCTTGACGATATCACCTTGTAATACTGTCAACTATAATCATAAACCATCATTTCTATGACAATATAATTTGTAATCTGTAGACAATATAACCACAATATAGTGTTTTATGTTTGTATGCTAAATATTCATTAAAATATTTCTGAATTAATGCTGACAAACACATCAGGGTGTAGCTATTACCCATGTCTTTACAATCAAACTATGTTATCAATGTGTACATGTTTTAAATAGTCATTAACACTTTTGAAAAAATTGTAAGATACAAAAAATATTTAACAAACTGGATTTTCAAAATGGTAATATTTTTTTCCTTTTAACAGGATACAAGTGACAGATAGTATAATTCTTGTTCATTCGATGATAAATGGCATACAAGTTTTACCTTTTGTCCTAGGAAGAGTTTTTTCTCATGAAGTATTGTGAAGCCGCCAGCTGTTGTTCCTTTAGCTGCTGGTGCTGAATCAGTGTTATCACTTGCTGCCTGTAATATTATAGCATTTCAGTTAAGAATTTAGATATATAGTACTATTTAAAATATTATAATGTTTATTATGATAAATATCTGGAAAAAATAAGATCCCTTGGAAGCATTAAAAACAGCAAAAATACATGAAAATTGCAGACTCGGTTTGGTTTAGTCTGTACATGAGGGATAATGAAAAACTGCTCAGATAAGACTGTTACAATCTAGACTAGCAACAAAATTCAGCTAATGTCATTCTCTTACATAATCAAGCTAGGGTAAAACAAAATGGACAATACATAACCTGGTGGAACACATCGATTTATTTTAAACAATGAAAAGAAAATTCATAGAGGATGACAGAAACAAGTCTTGAGTTTCAGACCAATTCTTTTAGATTTATAAATAAGTGGATATCATATTTTAAAAATAACTACCTACAGTGGCGATAAACAACAAAAGAACAACTACTTCAAATCATTTATTTTCTTTTTCAACATTAGGCATCATACTCTGACACTACATCCATATTACAGTCTAAAATAAAATAATTAAACTAAACAAAACATTATATTCTTAAAAATAACCAGTAACAAAAACATTCTTGAAACTATCAATAATGTATACTTACTTCAAACTTTGTTTTTAACAGAACCATGTGTAAAATATATGTTGTATCTATAGCAGTTGTGACACTATAAATTTCTATATAAGAATTATTGTTCTCATACTCAAAAACTACCGCTGTGACTTTTTTATACCTCTAGATGTAATCTAGTCTATTAAAGTCAACTATTGAAAAGACTTGTAAAAATACAAAAATGGTTTCTTCTGAGAGAACAAAAAGGTATCTGAAAATATTCTAAAATCTTTATACAGGATTCATTACAAATGTAGACTTAAAGTTTACTTAAAGTCTTAAATCTTGTTACACAATAGTTGTTAAATTCTAATCATTTATGACTGTCAGATATGCATTACATTGTATGACAAATGTGTATAACAAAACTTAGACACAATACAGTGATAGATATACTGTAAATCAGTCCATCTGTCCAGTGATGTACATGTTTCTTTAGTTTAAAGGTATTGTTTTAAGCCAAAGTATCAACCGTCATCACTTATTAACAGTACATGTATTTTAACACTATTATCTTTTATAATACAATTATTTCAGTTTCCCACAAAAACACATCTCTAATCCCTATATTTATATCACTTTGGTCCTGTTGTATCCTTCTTAATATACTGAGGAAGACTTGTCATGTTATCATCTGAAAAAGAAAACACTTCAGTTTACAGAATTTTATACTTTGTTTAAACATTGAGTATTCAAATGTACAGACATTCATGTTTAATGTAATACTATAGTACTCGTATCAAAATATTGGAGCCATTTTCATTTTGAAAATAACAGTACACATTATTATTTTTGTATATCAAATATCATGTTTCCTGAAAGAATAATTCAAATAAATCAATGGGGGGGGGGGGGGTTCTTTCAAAATCTGCATATATAAATTGTGTATGGAAGTCAAAACACCATAACACTTCTTTCACATCAAGTACCTTTATGACAAATAATTACATATTCAGCACTCCTTTTTTCAGGTGATAAGCATATAACATATTTTCACTTTCTAAAAATGGACAAATTTCTTTCTTGTTTGATGTTCTTTTATCATTTATCCCTAGTTATTCAAAATAGATGATTGAATACATTTAACCACTCACCAATTAATTTAATTTATTACTCAAAACTAGAATGATTGTGTCTTAATTCTACATCTTAAATAATGCTTTTTACTGGTAAGATCAGGTGCCATTAAAGGCCAAGACTCTGCTCAATTTACCAGTACAGATCATGCATGGACTCAAATACAGCCATAAATTTCATTTATTACATTCATGTCTTTGCTGTCTTTTACAATTTATGTATCCCCTATTTTCATTAAAGCTTTGTTTAATCTAAGTCATCAAGAAGACACTAAATGAGACAAATCACATATACAACTTAATAATTGATGATACTTCTTAACAGTTGCAGTGATAATAGTTGCAGCTTAATAAGTAGCATTTTTATAAATAAGTAATTGAGAGTAATTTCAGGTTGAATTCTTAAAATTGAATAATTAGTGGTAAATATTGTGGAATATTTCAAAATAGACTACATGCTAATACATGATTGTTTGATGTCACACAACCTCAAAAAATATATACTTTGACAAAAGTTTGAACATATATGTATATACAGTGGCATAGCCACTATTAGGCCATGTAGGCCCGGGCCTACAAGTTGGTTAAGAAATTGACATTTTCAAGTCCCAAAAATACAATAAAAACAGGCGTGGGTGGCATTGGTAATGTGTTCAAGCCGTAAGGTCTAATTAAGTGTGTTTTAGGCTTATGCATGATTTACCATCCTCAGTAAAGTTTGCATCTAATCAGATTCATAGTTTAAAAATATTTATTTTGATAATCTCCTTGACCATACTTTGGAACGCGCAATTTGCTCTTTTTAATCTGAACTTGTGTGCTAAGCCCCCGGACCCCCTTTTATGGGCCTACAAGTTGAAAAAAGCTGGCTGAAATTATATATAACAATTACATATATGACAAACTATCACATGATACATACCTGTTTCTCAATATGAAACTTTAAAACTTGAAGAACTGTCAATCAAAAACTGATAACATTTCCAAAAAAATAGCCGAACTGTAATGCAAGCAATAAACAACAAGAACAACCAACAGGGGAGGGCTACACTAGACTTTTTCTTATTCTTATGTAAAACACATTGAAGAAAAAATGTTGTTGTAAAGAGTACTTAACGAAAACAAAAAAAATAATTCTTATACAAAATTAATTTCAAATTTGACATTGACAGCCGGGGTCATTTACAGATCAAGGTCATACTAAAATTATTCAACATGTCAGTGTTGTTTATTTTTTGTCCCGGTATGAGTATAATTAATTTAAGGATTAATAAACAATATGACAATTTAAGTTAAGTTCAAAAGTATGACCTTGACAGTCAAGGTCTTTCAAAGGTTTAAAATGTCACATTTGAATAAATTATCATGTCTATTTGTTATAATGTATACCAAGTATGAATCAAATCCATAAATAAATTAAACAAGAGGGCCATGATGGCCCTAGATCGCTCACCTGACCCATCAAACTCATCTGAACAATGACCTAGACAAGCATTCTGACCAAGTTTCATGACAGGTGAGTACTAGAGTGTAAACAAGGATTATCCATATTTGAGCAGTGTGACCTAGTTTTTTTTATCCAGGTGACCCATATTCGAACTTGACCAAGAAATCATCAAAACAAACTTTCAGACCAATTTCCAGGATACTTGGATCATAACAGTTGCCACTAGAGTGTTAACAAGATTTTTCTATTTTTAGCGCCTGTGACCTAGTGTTTCATCAGAGATGACCCATTTTAGAACTTGACCTAGCAATCATCAAAACAAACTTTCAGACCAATTCCAGGATATTTGGATCAAAACAGTAGCCACTCCAGTGTTAACAAGATTTTTCTATTTTTAGCTCCTGTGACCTAGTTTTTCATCCCAGATGACCCATGTTCGAACTCATCCGAGCAATTACCTAGACAAGCATCCTTACCAAGTTTGATGACAATTGAGTAAAAAATGTGACCACTAGAGTGTTAACAAGGATTTTCTATTTTTAGCTCCTGTGACCTAGTTTTTCATCCGAGATAACCCATGTTCAAACTCATTTGAGCTATTATCTAGACAAGCATCCTGACCAAGTTTGATGATGATTAAGTCAAAATGTGACCGTTAGAGTGTTAACAATGTTTTTTTATTTTTAGCTCCTGTGACCTAGTTTTTCATTTGAGATGACCCATGTTCGAACTCATCTAAGCTATCACCTAGACAAGCATCCTGACTAAGTTTGATGATGATTGAGGTAAAAATGTGACCCCTAGAGTGTTAACAAGGTTTTTCTATTTTTAGCTCCGGTGACCTAGTTTTTCATCCGAGATGACCCATGTTCGAACTCATCAGAGCTATTACCTAGACAACCATCCTGACCAAGTTTGATGATGATTGAGGCAAAAATGTGACTGCTAGAGTGTTAACAAGGTTTTTCTATTTTTAGCTCCGGAGACCTCACTAAGTTTTTCATCCGAGATGACCCATGTTCGAACTCATCTGAGCTATCACCTAGACAAGCATTCTGACCAAGATTGATGATGATTGAGGCAAAAATGTGACAGCTAGAGTGTTAACAAGGTTTGTCTATTTTTAGCTCCTGTGACCTAGTTTTTCATCCAAGATGACCCATGTTGGAACTCATCCGAGCTATCAACTAGATAAGCATCCTGACAAAGTTTGATGATGATTGCGGCCAAAATGGCGAGCAGGGGACTCCCCCCTAGTACTCCGCGCTTGAATGCGTGACTCTGTATCCGGGCTCTTTCGGGAGATGGAGCGCAGGACTTCCGCCCGTGTTGCGCGGGCGGTCGACACCTGTTCAGAAATCAGAGACAACTCTATGCAGTGGATCACTCGGCTCGTGCGTCGATAAATGTTAACAAACAAGTGTGGACGTATGCGGACGACAGACGAGGGACGACAGATGATGGACATGCAACGATCCTAAAAGCTCACCCTGAGCAATATGAGCAAAGTTCATTAACTTGACTTAGATGGTCAAGGTCAATTAAAGGTCAAGGTCATATCAGAATAATTCAACATGTTGGTTTGGTCATATTAGTTCCTTATTCACAGTGTAAATCAAGTCTGTAAAAAAATGACAAAGTTATGACAATTTAAGCAAAATTCAATATTTTGTGCTTGATAATCAAAGTCAATTCAATTAAAGGCCAATGCCATATCAGAATATTTCAAAGTTATACATATTTGAATAATTCAACATACAGGTTTTGTCATAATAGTTCTTCTGTCCAAGACTAGTGTAAATCAAATTGGCCTTCAAGGTCATTGATGAATAAAGGTCATAATCAATTTGGTTTGCTTCAAGGTCTAACAAAAAGGATCGTTGTGTCCATGTATGATAATAATCCATTCATAAACAACAAAGTTTATGCCAATTATAGCAAAAATCAAGCAAAATTAAAAAATTGACCTTGAATTTCAAGGTCACTTATTTCATTTATTTGTAAAGGACAGAATCAGTCTGGTCTACTGTCTTGTCAAAAGGGTGTTTTATAAGTATGAAGACAATCAATTTGCAAATATAAATGTAATGACCAGTTTAGCACAGAAACAGCAATTGCAACAGGAACAGACTGTAGCAATAGTTCGAATTTTTTCTTTGAAAAAATCGGAATAAAATTGGTTCAATTTTGTAACAAACAAAGGTTTAACACACAACATATTGTGTTTTAAGCAGAACAGTAATATTGACTGTAAGTGGTGCACAGATTATTATTAACAAATAAACTAGGGATAAAAAAACAAATTTTGGCAGAATCATTGAACATTAAATAGAACAGATTTAAAATATAGAGGGTGATAAAACATAAAATATAAAGAAATATTATACAATTATTGTGAATTTCTTTTCTGTAAAATAGACAAAAGTAAAATGGCACAATGATAATCTAATGTTTTTATAACAAAAAATGTTGTTCCCTTAAAAAATATCTTTCTGATTTATTAAAATAATTATAATGATATTTTATTTAACTCGATCACCAGAGAAACAAAATGTTTAAGTGATATATGATAATTATATTCTAATTATAGTTTAAACATGTTTATTTAAGCTAGATTACGAAACAAGACCTTTCAACTTATATATATTGCTTTGGAATCCGGTTCCTGGAACCAACCAGTACTGGTGTCAAATGAAGAACGATTTGGGCTTGAACCCATGATCCCTGGGCTGAGACTGCTGGCACCTTAACCACTAGGTCACTACTCCCCTTGATGTATATTCTCATTAGAACCTACACACAGTATAGCCAATATAAACATGAATGTATACATTTTATTACATTCTTTAATTTCCTTTCTTATAAGATATTTATGATAAACTGGCCAAAATGGAGGACAGCTAACAAGTTTAATCTATCTTGCTAACTTTTCTTTCTATTGACTACACTAAAATATTTTATCAAGAAATTTTTATTAACTCACAGCTTTTCCTCTCTTTCCCCCTTTCTTGGGCCCTTTATCTGCTGCCTTTGTTGTTGCTGCTGCTGCTGCTTTTGTCTTCTTATTTGTTGTTTTCATTAAGTTTGTAGTCTTTGCTACTACTGCTGGTTTAGAGGTTGCTACTGGTTTGGGAGCTGTAGGAAGAACAACTTTACCACCTTTCTTCCGTACAAGGAGTTCTGGGTGAATACGAGGTATGACACCACCTGAGGCAATCGTTACATGTTTCAGCATCTGAAAACCAAAGACATTACATCATATCAACTGTTTGGAACAAATGCTAAAAAGATTGAAATGTGTGTTTGAAACTCTATAAAACAATTAAGTCAGAAAAAACTAAATAACAATTAAACTAACTAAGAGTCTACCGGTAATAAGTTATAAATGATACAGACAGAAAAACATGTTATACCTGATGAAGTTCTTCATCATTTGCAACAGCTAGAAGAATATGTCTTGGTGTTACCCTCGTCTTTTTGTTGTCACGGGCAGCATTTCCTGCTAGTTCTAATATTTCAGCTGTAAATTTAATATAAAATCAAATATCATTTTAATAATTTTGAAGTCATTAACAATTCAAACTAAGTTCATATTTCAGCTGTAAATTGAATATAAAATCAAATATCATTTTTATAATTTTGAAGTCATTAACAATTCAAACTAAGTTAATATTAGAATAAGAAATGAAAATCTTTATTGTAATATTCAAGACTTTTCTACCCTAATAAAGGCTCATGATATTAAAAATGAGCAAACTAAAATTTTGTTTCCAGTGAATTTTAATTGGATATTTCATAACAAAGTATCCAAATAAAGAACTGCATGTCATCAATAAGGAAGAAAAAGCATAAGCAGCCACTGGTAGCTCAATCAGTGTAGAATTTCAATTCAAGCGACCCAACTTTAAATTCCAGTTTGTCTGCAAACATCATTAGCACAAAGTAAGAAATATTTGTTCACCTGTCACTGATAACAATAAGCAGACCTGACTGAGAAGTAGAAGGCAACATTGTAAAAAAATTATCATGCTGTATTCAATATCTTTTTTTAACTAAAGTATAAGAAGGAATATAAAATGAATATAGGCAAAACCTATAAACGGGGAGCAATCTCCTGGATTAAACCCCTTTGTATATTTCAGAAGTAAAACTTGTATATAATACACTATAGAAAACGGAATGAACCTCATATACATTCTGGTTTAAATCCCGGGGTCTGTTCCAGGATATAATTGCTGAATGGGGAAGTCAGATAAAAAAAGTTTTCTGTTCATTTTTATTTATAAAATTTATCGTTTCAAAAATGTTTTTAGGTATTTCATGCACTGCTTCCATTTTTTTTAAATCAGAAAATTAATCTTAAGCCTAAAAAGTTACTGAAAATTTCACTGATAGGTATAGAAATCTATATTTTTTAAATTGTTTTTAATTTCATTTTCTTTTGAATACGCACATGTAGTCTATAGCCAGGCAAGCCAAATCCCTGACTTCTCTGTATAGTTCGATAATTTAAATACTGCTAGCTAGAGACGTTTCAAAACATGTTGGGACAAAACACAAAATTAATTTCTCCCTTAGGAAATAGTGAAAGTCAGCACCTTTGTACTTAATTTTCAGTGCCCCTCTTGTGTATAAATAAAATTAATGTTTCGTCTACCTAATGTAAATTCTAAATTAATACGTTGCCGAAGCATCGTAACAATCTTTTAATACATTTTAATTCAATAATAACCTGTTAAATACTCAATTACTGCAGCCATGTACACAGGGGCACCTGCTCCGATACGGAAATGGTGAGTGTCTCTTTTCAGGTATCTTTGCATTCTCGCTACTGGAAACAGTACACCTGCTCTTGCAGACTTTGATAAAATCTTTACTTTCTTCTTTCCCCCTCTGCCTGACATCTTTGTCTTTATCTTTTAGCAGTCAAAATAAAAAGTTAGCAACACACAATTTGTGTATTGCAAATGTCAACAGAAATGAAACCGGAAGTGACGCATCTGTCAAATCAGAAGTAAGATACGGTAGTACGTTAAGTCCGAAAAGGACATTTTAATACGGAAACAAATTTACCTTATTTTCCTGAATCAATTATCTGAATAAACTCGAGACAATCTATCTTAATTTATTTCATTTCTTTCTGTACGTTTTAAAAGACTTCTTTAATTGAACCGATTCATGTAGATCAAGTATTTTTACTACTAAAATCTTAAAAATTGCATGGAAATCACATGCACACACATAAATTTGTGGGTCAGATCTGGGACAGAAGTTAACCTTCACTCATATATGACCTTGACCTTAAAGGTCAAATTATTGAAATTTTCTTTTTTTTATGCTATAACGGGCTATATCAATTTATTATGAGAATGTTTTGACTTCATAATATAACAGAGCATTCTTTAGGATAAGAACTTCATGTCTATCAAACCCAAATTGACCTTGGATCTTTTATGACCTTGATCTTGAAGGTTAAATTATTGAATTTTCACTGATGTTTGTTATAATTGACTATAACTTGGTAATAAATGGATTATCTTCATACTTTGACACAACAATTAACATTTTGGACAAGAATTTCAAAAAGGTTTAACTGGCCTTGAACTTGATCATTAAATGATCTTTGACCAGAAAGGTAAAGTTATTGAATTTTGGTTATCTTGTCATAATTTGGTTATTTATGTACCGATTTCATTTAAACTTGGACAAAACAAGACTTGCTACCAAACAAACATATTGAATAATGTAGATGTGACCTTGACCTTGACTTTTAATGACAAATTAATGATATTGTCTTGTGTCTTTTTCTGTAACTGGCTATAACGTTGTTACTTAGAAATGGATTTACTTCATCTTTTAGGTCAGGACCTTGATGTATATGAAACTTAAATTGACCTTCACACATGTATGATCTTGAAGGTCAAATAATTTTATTTCACTGATTTACATTATAATTGGCTGTATGTTTGTAACTTATCAATGGATTATTTTCATACTTGGACAAAACAACCTTTTGGAGAGGACATCCTAACAGATTGAACTGACCTTGACCTTGAGTTTAAATGACTGTCAAGGTCAATATATTAAATTTTGGTTAAGTTTTCACTATTTTGTTATCTATGTACGGATTTGATTCAAACAGGTATGTGGACAAAACAACACTTGTGACAAAACTTACATGTGGAATAATTTTGATATAACCTTGACATATATATATATGACCTTGACTGTCAAATGATTGAATTTTGATTATATTTTCTTAACTTTGTCATTTATTAAGGGAAAAGATTCATACTTGGACAACACAACAAGTGTGACTAGACAGACCTTTTAAAATTTAAACATGTTAAAAAAGAAAAATACTTTTTCTTTCTTTTATTTTCATTTTAAAGATTTGTTTTAAACTGTTTGTTTGTTTGCTTTTAGAAAAAGTAATAAAGTCGAGCATTACTCCAGCCTGGCAGTAGCAGTTGGTTTTTGTTGTTGTTGAAAAAGTATTTCATTGAAAAGACTGCCATCCTTTTTATTGAATAATCACTCCTTCACTTTGTGTAGTTGAGGGGGTTTATTTCAAGTTTGAGGAAAACTGTATCTTGTGGAGGTCAATTACTTGAGTTTAGTTTTCAATATTCATTCATGCCTAAGCAAGGCAATCAAATAACCCTGAAGATTATATTGAAAAATATTTTACTTCACTTTAAAGCTACATTCCTCCAGATGAGTCAAAATATTTAAAAAAAAATCAAACATGAGAAAAATGTACCAGTTGTCAAGACAAGTAAGGTTTATGATTAAATTAATATTTTACATGTTAATATGTGCAATGACTAACTTTGCAGTATTTATTGCCATATTTCTACTTACTGACAAACACAGTAAAGGATGTTTTGACTTCTTTTTATGAAAGTTTCTCAGAAATTACTGTACAAAATGCTTGTAAACTTCACAAAGTATTTATCAACTTTAGATGAAATCAAATGCAAAGATAACATACGACTTGTCACTTTCAACAATCAAGGTCATTATAATTGCAAATATCACTATAATAATTTTAATAGAATGAAACAGTATCTTGTATTGATGTGGTAATATTGTTTCTCTATATGTCTCCCTGTTATATTTACTTACAATTGGTAAGTAAGTAGGTAGGTGGGTAAGGCAAGGCAAGGTAAGGTAAGGCAATGTAAGGTAAGGTAAGGCAAGGTAATGCAAGGCGAGGCAAGTCAAGTCAGTCACTAAGTAACAACTTTATTCAATGAGGCTTAAGCATTCGGTTTCTCAATCTTTTTAATGTGGGCCTCAAAATTAAAATGCCATTAGAAACAGCAAGACAACATAAAATATAATAATGTTTAATTTCATAGATATATATGATAATCATACATCTCATTATATTGCACATGATTAACAGCCATTTTATTATACTGTATGTTAATTTCAATAATAGTGAAGAAAATAGAGACAGAATGAAATATGATCAAATTGATCAAGGTACCGGAAACATTTTAACAAATTGAGAATAGCACTATCATATAAGTAAGTAATGATACATTACTTAAAATCTCTTTTTTTATATTGTTATACAGCCATTTTATCTGATGCTGAGGACAGTGCATGTATTATATTTCTTTATCACCTTTTTCATAATAATAATAACAGAATTCTATTTGTTATACATAGTCAGCTATTTATGCATTCACAGTAGAAGTTTTTCATGATTTTGGAAACCAAGTGTTAAGAAATGTTTTTGTATCACAGCTTAGATGTTCATAAAATAACTTTTTCAGTCCTGGAAAAAGATACTGTTAAAGTTTAAACTGCACAGCTTTTTCACTTCATCTGAAAAATAAAGAAACAAAAAAATAACATGTGAGCATATTTAACTTTCTTGCATATCAGACAGGATTATCTACCGTTTACTCTGGTGCTAGAAAAACCTGTCATACATCCTCCATGTTAGACAAGTCGCATGCTTTAAATGATGTCACTGCCGCATGCCTTTTATGAATGAATTGCATTATTAGGATGACGTGCTTTTATCGTTATGAATGAAGTTGTAAGTTCATACGCTACTATAAGAAAAAAATGCCTAATGAGAATATCAGTTTTCGTAATTTCTGTTTTGAAAATAATTGATATGTAATATGCAAGAAAAAGAATCAAACACTGGCTATCGGTAGAGACAGGAATATCTAGCTCTTGGGCAACTGTTTAGCGGAAACTCGGCAGAGCCTCGTTGCTGCCATAAACAGTTAACCTCAAGCTAGATATTCAAGTCTGTACCGGCCACCAGTGTAAGATTCTTATAGTCTTTTAGCAAAGTTTACAACAAAGTAGGTGATTTCAAAATAATACAGGCTATGTGTGAAACAAGCACAGGGTTATTCCTTCTCAAGTTACTAAGTGGATAAGGAATTTACACAGTGTTACTGTGACCTTGACCCTTGACCTCAAAATCAATAGGGTTTATATACAATGTACCTACCTCAGGCAGTGTCCCTACTATTTGCTTCTTTATATAAAATCTTTATTATTATTATTGTTATCTTTTTTCACATACTTATTCCTTCTTCAGTCATTTATCAGACAAGAATAACAGGATGTATGTAAGTACTGGTGGACAGTCAAACTGCCATGATAGGCTCTCCATTTTGTGAGGGCATAAAAACATATCAGTAAATAATTTACATTAGTAAATACTAAAAAATAAACATTAGTTAAAAGTAAACATGTTTTTATCAATGGTACATGAGGTGTTGAAAATGAAACCAACCATTAACTTCAATAAGGTTAAGATTTTTCTGGTTAATAACAACAACCATCTCTCTCTGGTCGGACTTCTTGCCAACAACCCAACAATCTGTCATTGTTTTAACAAATGTTTCACCATCTTGATTATTCCTGTAAAACAACATGGAGTGCCATAGACAAATGTAATAAATAAACAAGAGCCATGTCAACATGGCCATCCCCCGCCGAATGTGTTTGCTCATTGGAAGAATGTGTATGTAGTAGAGCAGAATAATTCCATTTTAAGAGGTCTTTTGGTAATGAAAACTGATGGCTATAGTGATTACAGATTTGAAACCTATGTGAATACTGATGGCTGAAAATAACAAAGGGCAATAACTGAAAAATAATGCAGGGTAGGTTATCATTCTTGTGTGCTGCATCCCTCCTCAGTAAAATCTATCCACCTATGAAGTTTCAAGTTGATACCTCAAATACTTTTTGAGAAAAAAATTGAATTGAAAAATTAAGTATGAAAAATAACAAAGGGCAATAACTCAAAAATTATAAAAGGTACAGTTATCATTCTTGTGCAGTGCACACCTCCTGAGTGAGATCTATGCACCTATGAAGTTTCATTTTGATATCTCAAAGGCTTTTTGAGTTATGCTCTGGACAAAAATTAATTTTGAAAAATAACAAAGGGCAATAACTCAAAAATAATGCAGGGTAGAGTTATCATTCTTTAGCACTGCACTCCTCCTCAATGAGATCCATCCACCTATGAAGTTTCAAGTTGATACCTCAAATACTTTTTGAGATAAGCTCTGGACAAAATAGCATGAAAAAAACAACAAAGGGCAATAACTCAAAAATTGTATAGGGAAGAGTTATCATTCTTGCGCACAACATTCCTCCTCAATAAGATCTATCCTTCTATGACATTTCATGTTGATATCTCAAACACTTTTTGAGTTATGCTCCACTCAGGTGAAAAATTAGGTATGAAAAATAACAAAGGGCAATAACTCAAAAATTATGAAAGGAAGAGTTATCATTCTTGTGCACTGCACACCTCCTGAGTGAGATCTATGCACCTATGAAGTTTCATGTTAATATCTCATAGGCTTTTGGAGTTATGCTCTGGACAAAAATCAATTTTGAAAAATAACAAAGGGCAATAACTCAAAAATCATGCGAGGTAGAGTTATCATTCTTGTGCACTGCACTCCTCCTCAATGAGGTCTATCCACCTATGAAGTTTCAAGTTGATAACTTAAATACTTTTAGAGATATGCTCCGGACAAAAATTTCGGACGGAAGGACGGACGGACGGAAGGACGGAAGGTCGGACGGACGGACGGACGGACGGAGACTATTACTATATCCTCCGCCGAAAATTTTCGGCGGGGGATAATAAAAAGAAAGATGAACATTAAGTATGAACAGTTTTTACAGAATATGGCAATATAAAACCATAGTTATACAGATGTGAGGAAATGTACTGTAGCATATACATGTATGGTTTGTATAATGGCGATTGTTAAAACATTATGAAGCGGAAGGAGAAAAGTAGTTAATCATATTTTCACTAAATTAATGTCAAATACTGATGTTTGCTGGATTATTATGTTTTTAAGTAAAATAAAAACATGTTTCCTGAAATTCCTTCACAGAAAGGTAGAAATCTTAAGATTCACAACAGCCTGTGCATAACTTGCTTTTTACATGAAAAAAAACATAAAACTTACTACATGTTAAAAGATTTTTTTTATATTTAACTTCCACTTTTATTCAAATATCAAGATTTTAACAAAAGCTGAAAAGAAGTAGATAAAGTATTAAGTACCTCTGTAGATCTGAGCTGATGTCACAAAGTAGTTTGAGCGTATCCTGGTGTACATATACCCCATTACTCTTCCTACTCTCAACATGAACTGTGGTCTTCTGAGCAAGATTCATATGGTTGAAATAGATGTACTTGAATATAGGTTCCGAACTGAAATATACACTATGGTTGAAATAGATGTACTTGAATATAGGGTCTGAACTGAAATATACACTATGGTTGAAATAGATGTACTTAAGATATATGTTCTGAACTGAAATATACACTATGGTTGAAATAGATGTACTTAAGATATAGGTTCTGAACTAAAATATACACTATGGTTGAAATAGATGTACTTAAGATATAGGTTCTGGACTGAAATATACACTATGGTTGAAATAGATGTACTTAAGATATAGGTTCTGAACTAAAATATACACTATGGTTGAAATAGATGTACTTAAGATATAGGTTCTGAACTAAAATATACACTGATATTATTAAATAAGATTTTAAAAAATTGAATACATATGACATTGAACTTAATAGACAAGTTTAACAAAATGGTATTAATGAGAAATTTTGCTTTCATGAATTAAATAATTCAGTCATTGTGTACACAATTAATACAACACAACAGGCAAATTTAATTTAAGAAGTAACAAATACAACAAGGGTGTGTGATAACAGCACTTTTATATTTCTGTAATTAAATTTACATTTTCTGATAAAAAAAACTTGTGTGTGTCTTAATTCTAAACAGTGATCTCAAGCTAAATAAAATCAGTTAAGAGTTTTTACATTTTTCATGCACAAAACCCTCAAATACCAGGGGAAATTGAGAATAAAATTACAAAAATTCTGTTAAAACAGGCAAAGTAATATATCTGTGTTATTATTCTAGTACACTGTATCTTAATCTGGATCTTTCTATTTGGCTCATGTTTTACTAAGCAATGATTGTACAAGGTGCAAAGCACCAAGTGTGATCAAGATAATCTTATAATGATCCTTTTATTATATACCTTCTTTATTTTTATCATAATTTATATATCAAACTGTTACTATATCAGTAGTGTCATACTGTTTCACAATTGTATGCAGTACAAATTTTCTATCCTTCATGTTGTATTTATCAATGTAATATAAACATTACTTAATAGAATATTTACTGGTATACATGTGTATAAAAAAGATATGTTTTACATTTCATTGATATTCAATAAAATGTTCCAAATTTTTATTCGGGGCAAATGCCCTGCAAACAGAATAAAAACTTACACTGGCTGTTGCTTCCTAGATGAATACTGTTCCCCAATCTCAGAGGCGAGGTTAGATAACTGTTGGCCTAGAAAACTGTCCAGCTTCTTACATAGGTCACTGTTCACTTCTGTGCTAGCTATTAAACAAAACAATAATTATAAATATTGACAATACATAATTGATCTACCTATTCTGTCTTAACATATATGTGAAAATATAAATAAGACTCTAAAATAAAAAAAATAAATACTAGAATTCATCTGAAAATAACATTCTCTTAAAAATCAATATAATTTCATAAATACATTTGTTCTTTAATAGTGCTTCCATTTCAATGACAAAACTGTATTGTTTATACAAGTTATTTCACAGGACAACACTGGAATGAGTCTTATTTACCATGACAACACTGGAATGTGTCTTATTTACCATGACAACACTGGAATGTGTTTAATTTACCATGACAACACTGGAATGTGTCTTATCAACCATGACAACACTGGAATGTGTCTAATTCTATTTATGCCTCATATGATTCAGAATAAAACTACAAACAGAACGATGCATCCTATGTCCTCATAAAGCAAGTTGAAATTCTGCTTATGAAATCAAACAACAATTAATAAAAGACAGGCGCCTGCTTTACATAGGTACCTATTGATCATCATTTATCATCTAAATGAGCAACCTTTACATATTACATCAGTTTCATCTACATCAAGATATATAACATAATGACTGTCAAGTTGAACTTTGATGAATATGTGCCCTTATTACTTAATAAAGAAAGTATAAAACTGGACACAATGAGAGGTGATCAGAAAATATGTAGACTTTTGATGTAGCTTCTATATTTGATGTCAAACACCTTTCAATATACATTTGTAAGCATAGTTAAATCAAGTAAGTTTTCTTAAAATAGCCGCATTTCATTTATAATTGTAAAAATTTGTTGAATTTATGTCACTAAGCACAATTGAATTTATGCAACTAAGCACAAGAATCTTATAATTTGCCTGTAGCAGCTCACTATTATTATATATTGGTACAATCAATTATCAAAATGTTTTTAGTCTATAAAATGGTGCAAAATTTTGTCTTCTTATAAATTAACATCAACTACACAATTTGACTGATTGATCGACAAACAACACACTTTCTACTAGGCAAAAGTATTTCTGGCTGTGGAATTTTATCATTAAACATGGATTTAAAAATATTTGCAGTGTAGAAATATTGCAAATACACAAAAAAATTTACAGTCCTAAAGTGGTTTGACATTTCAAAGAATGAAAAATGAGTAAGTTTGACAATAAGCATCCTGGATAGCCTTCAAAAATAACATATAGGTGAAGAATTACATTGACAAAGACCATAAATGCACTATCTGTGATATTATAGACACCATGAGAATCACATGTAGAACTTTTTAGAATATGGAAACATCAACACAAGCTGTAAGGCTGTTGTTATTCAAGGCATCATAATGGGACTCAGCTGTGACTTCATTATGTTAATCTAGGATGTTGTGGGTAGTGTGTTTTAAATCTCATATTTGTTAGTTATTTTTATAGAATTTGTAGCAGATACTGCATATTGTTTGAAATTTTTAAACTTCAATGAAAATTGTTTTATTTTACAGAAAACGTCTATGTATTTTCTGATCACCCCTTGCAACATTCTATAACTTACAATTGAGTAGTAAACAAACACTAGCACTCAATGCTCTGTAAACTAACAGGAAACACTCCTCATTTTCAAATTCTGTGTTTATATACAAACGTGGAATTTTTCCCATATTCTTTTCATCATGTACATTCGGTGGGCCAGTTATAAATCTGAAAGAAAGCAGAAAACTTAAAATATGTACACATATTAATTGATAGTACATGTACAATCTCTGTATTGTAGGGCATTTTGGTTTTTGGCCAAAAAATAAGAACACAAGGAGTAGCAAGTAAAAGTGTTACAATGTTGTTTAAAATTGCAATACAAAAATACCATATAAAGAATAAAAATAATGATACTAAAAAGTGCTTTATGTAGTATGTTTACCATACTGTTATCTTGAAACAGACTATAGCTAGTCTATACATGTAACCTGGCTGGAATTATCCGTCAGTCGTTGACCAGCTACACTTGTAGTAAGATCGCTTGATCATATCTTTATATTACTAGTCTTGTAAATAAACTGTATATATACGAGGGGTTATCCAAAAATTCGTGGACTTTCTTTGTTGCGTAAAATATATTTGAGATATTAATTTGAAATTATTACACTGCTTAGCAGAATTAATAACAAATAAACACAGAAAAATTCATGTGAGTAGCTTCTAACATTACAACAATATTTAATTTTACATAAACACATGTCGGCGACAGCGGCGCACTCCAAAAAGTTATTGACGTCAACGTCATAATATTAACGTACAACTCGTGCTTCAACGTTACGCAGTCAATGACGGTTACTGCCTTTTAAAGTAACGTCCATCACTAAATTTTTTATGCCACTTTAACACTAATGATCGTGAAATTTTCTTTTCTCTGTTCTTCTGCTGATTTTTATTAAATGTTTTTGTAGGTGTCATTTCCAAATTACAACAAAAAAAGATTATGTTTGTTTATGATCGTGCGATTTTCTAATTACCGCGTGTCCGTCATTTTCCCGTTGTAAACAATAAAGGCGTCTGGCGTTTCTAGCGATATCAACAAAAATAAACGGAAATGGCGTCCATTATTTTAAAGAATTACTTAAATGACATCATAGAAGAAACATGCGATGTTCCGATGGTATTCTACGTCAATTTTTTAGTTTTTTAGCAAGAAATATACGATGACTTACTGCGCTTTTCTACCGTGCGCCGGGTGCCGTGTATGTGCTTGTTTAAAAGCAATATAAAAGCATTATTTATTAACACAATTAACTGTTCCTTTCAAAATGTGTTCATAATATTCTTTAATGTATACTGATAAATTTTCATTACAATACACCTTGAAGTTCAAGAGATATTTAAAAAGTCCACGAATTTTTTGATAACCCCACGTATGTATATCGGACTTTGTTATTATACTTGACTTTATTATATAGTTACAACGATACAACATGGTGTCAGAAATTTTGTGGATTTAATAACTATTATTAGCATTTTAAGTGGATAATTGATAAACATGGACATGTCGGGAATTACACCGCCCAGAATGGACTGGGATATTTCTAATTTGCCTGAAACATGGGAAAGATTCCACAGGCATGCAGAATTAATTTTCAACGGACCGTTGAAAGGAAAAGAAGAAGAAGAAAAAATTGCGTATCTCCTAATATGGGTAGATGAGAAAGGGAGAGACATCCAACAAGCTTGGAGCTTATCAAGCAATCAGCGCTATTCAAGTAGTCAGTGGGTGAAATAAACATCATAAACAGATCATTTTAACTTTCACACCACTTGTTGTACTCTAATCAAAACAAATTAGTATTTTGACATGTACTATAAACTTTATAGATATTTTTCATTTCTTACATACAATGTTACATCTATATTTAATTTACTTAATGAAAAAAAAAGTGTGTTACTTGTTTTACACTTTATTACAATTATGAATTGATTTCTGATAATAGAAGAATATTATTTTTTTTTAATACTTAAAGAAGGGATACCATACTGTTATCTTGAAACAGACTATAGCTAGTCTATACATGTAACCTGGCTGGAATTATCCGTCAGTCGTTGACCAGCTACACTTGTAGTAAGATCGCTTGATCATATCTTTATATTACTAGTCTTGTAAATAAACTGTATATATATGTATATCGGACTTTGTTATTATACTTGACTTTATTATATAGTTACAACGATACAACACTTTACAGTAGCTGATTTTTTTTCTACAATTATTGCATGCAATTTTTAAAAAGTCAAAATGTGCAAAGTTCAACATATGCTCAAACTTGTACCATTATTTATTCAAGACTTTTGACATATATTAATATACTCAAACACAAGTATATACTGAATGTGCCTATGTTTAAATAAAACTCAACGAACATTAAAAAATAAGCTAAAACACACTGCAAAGATCGATGCTAAAAATACCTCAGTGATAACATCAGGATTTATTTGAAACAAAGATGGCAATCAAGAACATCATAGATTTATGCTACATGTTTAAAGGGATATCACCATATGAAAACATTGTTATTCAAAAAAAAATCTGGATAATGGAACTTTTTTTATCAAGTGCTGAGTGACTTACTTGCCAAAATGTACATTTCCAAGTGTTGGCATGGACATGTTTCTACTGAGTGAGGGTGACGTATGTTGTTGCCCACTTGACTGTAGTTCAGCCTCTAGATAAGCCGGGAACAAGCTTGTAGTCAGGTACTTGTACATGATTCTCATATCATCCTGCTCTAATCCTGACCTGTAATATTAGTAGGTCACACTAAATACATGGTACATAAACTTGACCTGTAATATTAGTATGTCACACTAAATACACTGTGCATTCAAATGTATATGTCAGTGCAAAGAAATTAAATATTCCAACATTTGTTTGAATTTCTGGCAGTCAACCTTCAAACTTTGATTTACACATATTTATTCATAAATCATTAATTCATAATTTTCTATAAATGACATCTGGCTTCAACTAAGGCTAAAAAAATTAAATCATGTTGTCTAATAACTGTACAGTCATGAAGAAATTGAAAACTAGAAGATTTCATGTTCCGGGATATGTATCTTTCAATAGTAAGTAAACAATATCTAATTTCTTTTCCATAAACAGTGCTTGATTTAATTTTATACATATTTCTTTTAAGATATGTTAAAAGTACACAAACATTTATTACCATACAAGCTGGTCATTATATAAGAAAGCTGTATATTTGACTCCTGGGAATGTTGACTCAAGAATGTTGATAAAGCACTGTACTTTCAGGTATGTGTTCTTATCCAATGGTAGGAATGATATTCCACTAAATACATCTAATAGATCACTGTTTCCCAGTCGTAGAGTTAGTAAATACTGAAATAACAATTTATTATTATAAAGATTAAAAAAAAATACAATACAAAACCTACTGTTCATAAATACTTGATAATATTTATAATGTTGTTTAATTGAAATGATTAACATGTTTCATCTAATAGTTTATTTTTCAAACTGCCAAGTTAAGCACAAAAAGAAATGAAAAAATTTTGTAGTTTAGAAATCAAACATAAGTGCAATTACAATAACAAAACTAAAATCATTTTCTATACTTACCCTAGAAAAGAAATGGTCTAATCTTTGTTGTAAAGAATGTGTCTGGCCATTGACTTTCTCTAATAGGTAATAGATGGACCCATTAAACAACTGAAATAAAAACTTTCTTATTTTATCTACACATTGATATATAAAGATGCATTGAAAGACCCTGCATATTTTTCTTGCTTTAATATGTATAAAAAAACAAACACTCACCATTTTAAATCATCTTTAATTTACACTTTCAACTAATTTTCTTACTATCTATTAGATGACCATAATAAGTACATTGCTAGCATTTAGACATGCTTTTGTTATTTTACAATAGTTGTTGTTGTCAGAAATTGTTTTTATGTTTTCCAACGTTATCACTCTCAAATATCAAGAAAGTACAAAGAATGTTGTTTTTTTATTTTATTTTTTTGTTACAGCTTTCACATTTCTTATTCATACTGATGTTGATGATAGTAAATAGAAAATTTTGTTATGAGTAAATGTGCACATTAAACTGTTATTTTAATACCTTTCTAAATCTAAAACTTGTACTTTTCTTTAATCTGTTTTTTTTTTCAGAAATTTGTTAACTCATCTTGAGTTAAGAAGGTGACATTAATTTAAAATTGTTGAAAAGATAATATAAAGCTTACAGTAAACATTCTATATGCTTGTTTAAGTATAGAATCCATGACCGGATCTTGGACATCCTCTTCATGGTACTCTATATATGACTGCCCTTCTTTTGTCTTCTCACTGAATGGCACACTAACTGTCTATAAAATTATATTTTTAGTTAGTCATATAGTATAATTCAAGACATAAGAATTTTCCTCACTTCATAATATCAGTACAAATATATACCAGATGGCACCACTTCTATAAACACACAAAAATACAAAATTCACAGTTAAACTTTATTGAAAAGTAGAAAAATAAATTTTAAGCACTTAGTTCATACTCCTCTTAAAGCTTAGGCTGTCATCGAAATGTAACTCTACCCCAACATTCTGTCAAAACTTATATGTCAGAAAAGGTAGATATATCATATTTTAGAATTTGTGACCTGTCAACTTCAAACCCATCAAATAGTAGAGACTCATGTATGATTTTTGGAACTACGTAAAGAAAAAACATGACACAAATGTGCATATGAAAACATGACACAAATGTGCATATAAAAACATGACACAAATGTGCATATATTCAAACATGAAGTCATATGCATACAAACATAGAGTAAAGTCACACTAAATGTTAAGGTTTACAATATAAGTCTGTCCGTGAAAAATTATCTTTTAAAACAATTTTGGGTTTGTGGTTGTATAAATATTGTATTTGTATAGTTTTATTACTAAATATATTTAACTTATTAAATTAATAATGTTCATGATATTTTATTCAACATGTTGAATCAATTCAGTATAGAACCTACACTCATTCAATATCCTCCATATCTTAGTAAGCACAATCTTCACAATGGATAAACTAATTTACTGTACCATGTCTTGAACACTTATAATTTTAATGTAATTCATGTCTAGGAATTACAAGCACCTGCTATTTTTGATAACTGTTTTTTGATGAATGTCTGTTCTTGGCAACTTAAATATATATATTTCAACTTTAAACAGGAAATAGATTTGATCTTACCATAACCATCCAAAAGTCTTTCTCTGGTTGAAAAAAAAGCTGCCTAGTTTTCTGTGTATGTAAACTCTCGCATGGTCGATCTGAGAATGTACTGTGAATAGATTTAATTTTGTGTTAAATTTAGCTACAACATACACATAATTACACATGCAGTATGTAGGATTTATAATTATACAGTTTTTACAAAACAAATTTCCACTTAGATTAAATGGCAACATAATCACTGAAACTGACCAACAAAAAATACAATTTGTGTAAGCAATTTCTGTGTGATGTAATGTACATGTATACAATGTATATTGTCAGATACTGTTACTAATGAGAAATATGGTAAAATAGGAGTAACATCAAACTGATTCAAGTATTTCACTGATGCACCATCAAGTACCAGTCAATTGCAAACCGGGACTCCTGCCCCAAAATGACTGCATCCTCCCAAGAAGAACAGTCTATCTGCACACTGCCAGGTCAATGTGCTGGCTTTGTTTGGGCATCATGCCAATACTTTCATTATTAACGTGAAATGAAGTTACATGCAAACCCTTAATAAATCTAACAGTGTTGGCCAATAATAAAGGGTAGAGTAAATTAAACTTCAGCCTTGTAATTATAATAACATGTCTGACACTCAGCTCTTGGAACTGTATTTTCGAAAGTTTAAGAAATCAAAAATTTCACAGTCATGTTTATTTACATGTCACTTACATAATACTATGTATATTTAATAGCCCAGTGGTTTTTAAAGGCTTAATTCTATTTTAACAAATCAAACTAAAACAAATTTGCTTCAACCTGCAAATCATTTAAATTACACTTACTGTGTAAATGTGACAATAGCTTCACAAAGACCTATAGTTTTTATCTGTGTATCTATATCTGTATTCTTGGGAAAATAAAACATTATTTTCTTATGTTCCTGAAATAAAACAAGTAACACATTTTAAACAAATCATAGTGGATAATTAATATTTCATATAATATGAATCAATCTGAATCATGTGACAACAAAGTATCAAACTTATTACACCTGAAAATCATATTTCCCTCTATGACCAAATAGCTATTTCATTTAATCACTTTATAATATTCAACAAGGTTTTCTTTAATTTGTCATGTCAAAGGCAAATAATGATTACCTTAAGAGAAAAAGAAAATATTCAAATATATTTTAAGTGAAACACAAGATCAAGATCAAGTACATGTAGCTTGTATCATAGTTTGGAGACCTTTCTGTTGAAAATGTGTCAGAGTTAAATGGTATACATATACATGCACAGTGCGTTAACTGGAGTGCAGGTATTAGTTACCCGCACTCCAGAGCATGCCCATTGATTGGTTCATTTTGTCTGGGGTTTACATATTGTGACGACAGAGAAAGGGATAGCGATAGAAATATCATATTCAGATGCTCCATCATTGGTTACTTTTTCCCGGGGTTTCATATTGTGACATCAGGGAGCGTGTTTTTATTTTTGACTATGATACAAAAGAGAAAGAACATCAAAACACTTGGCAATCAGATTTATACTCGGGGGCTATGCCCCCTCGTACAAATCAGATAGCCTCGTGTTTCGATGCTTTTTCTATTACTTAACTACCTCTACCATTTACACTCAACCAGTTTCAAAAATGTTCCTGTTAAAGGAGATGACACTTTAACATTTTGACAAAGTATACTTTGTAATTAATCGTGACTGAAAGGTCAACAAACGTCCAATGAAAATGCAATTTATCAAATTCATTAAATACAAAATAGTCCAGAAATGAACATAATTTAAATATTATTTCTGATTTATTTGGCAATGTTGTTTTGAGATTTACATGTAAACCAATTAAAAATCTTAACAAATTTTTAAAACTCAAAATTCTATGGGTGGACTTTGATGGCATTTTGTGAGCCTTAATTCCCTGTTCATAAATACATTCATCATAAGCTTTATTAAAATTAAACTAACAAGTTCTAAGATATATTAATATAATTATCCAAACTGATCTATAAGACAAACAAACAATCAGACAATGCAATTTCAAAATCCCCATCAAATTTAATTGGTGGGGTAAACATTCATAAAAGCTGAAAAAAATTTCATCCAACTATTACCTCCCCTTCTCTTGGGCCATAGGTTGGGTTAAAAATGAAGAAGTTCTTCAAAACAACTTGTCCTTTAGACATGGTTGTTCGTCAAAGCATCCACAATCATCAACCTACAAGTAAAAAAGATTTGGGTTATAATAATTCTACCTTGAAAAACCAAGTCAACTAGTGGATATTAGTGGTCTTGTACCATGAGACATGAAATAGTATACGTGTCGTTCAATTTTGAAATAAAAAACATACAGTGTTCCATTTAGACAATCATGATTTTTTATTTAGTCTGTACCCGCAATGCATGATGGTATGATGATGAAAACGCGATGGTGTGATGGTGAAATCGCGATGGGGCGATAGTACGATGTTGAAAACGTGATGCTACATCGCAGTTTCACCATCGTACCATCGCGATTTCACCATCATACCATTGCATATTTATCATCTTACCATCTTCGCGCCATCTTGTTTTCATCATAGTAACACCGCATTTTCACCATTGTCCCATCATGTTTTCACTTTGTACCATCACGTTTATCACAATCATGCCGTCACGATTTTACCATCGTACCATCACGTTTTCACCAGCGTACCATCGCATTTCTATCATCATGTTATGGCGCTTTCACCATCTTACCATGGCAGTCACCTTAGTACCATCGAGTTTTCACCATCGTACCATTGCCTTTCACCATCGTGCCATAGGGTTTTCATCATCGTACCATCGTGATTTCATCATGGTGCCATCATCTTCCGGTGGTCATGTGCAATAGTACATTTTTATCAACAATGTATACCTTGTCATTATTTAACCCCGCACCCTTTCTATATGCGTATCTTTGATATCTTAGTATTAAAAAATTTGAGAAAAAACAAAAAGCAATCGCTCAAAACTTTAAAAAATTAAAGTTGTCATCCTTGTGCACTGTACATATAAAGTTTTAAGTTGCTATCTTAAATACAGCAAACGAAACAAGAGCTGTCGGTAGGGCAGCAACACTCGACTATTCTTAGTGCTTGATAGTAAAAGAGCCTTGATAATGTAAAATTTTTCTGAGTTAATAACAAAAGGACAAGATTTTTCTTTAAATCCATGTTACAGTTATAGGTCTTGGAGGGAGTCCTATTATGCTCTCAAAGAAGAGTATAAAATTTCAACTTGTTTCAATAGAATATGAAAATATCCTTAGGTGGTATGCAAACCTAAATGTAAATTCTAAGTTGAAAAAGGGGCATAATTCTGTCAAAATGCTTGATACAGTTACCTCCTCCTCTCTACAGGTTGGGTTTATAATGGTGAAAAAGTGTGCAAAGTTTCAAAGCCATATGTCAATGGACTTTGAAAATATTTGAGGTATTACAGTAAGTAAGTAAGTAAGTAAGTAACAACTTTATTTAATGAGGCTAACACATTCAGTTTCCCGATCTTCCATGCGGGCCTCAGTATATACAATCAACATTTAGACAACAAAATATGTACATTATAAATAAGTAAACATTTTTTTCTTCTTACATAGAGAAGTGACATTTTCATAACTTCAGCATGGAAAGTACAAAAAAGTAGATCAATGTTGAAGAATTAGACATTTATAGGGCTGTTCTAATAACAGTTTTTATTATACTTTTATTTTATACATTAAATTATTGTTTTTGGAAACAATATGTACAATCAATTAGTTAGAAAATTGCCATTGGATATGAAGGCTTGAAATTTAAAAAAATTCCTCAAGAGTATCAGAATTTCGAATATGTATTGGTGTGTTGTTCCATACCACAGGACCAGAGTAATTAAATGATTTTTTAAAAAATTCTGTTTTTGGCTTAGGTACAGTTAGTTTTCCATTCTGTATAGATCTTAAGTAAATGTCATGTTTGTCATTTACTGTTTGGAATTTATTTTTCATATAAACAGGAAAGGATGGTTCATTTATAGATTTATACATGAGGATTGCCTTTTTATACATAATTCTTTTGTCAAAAGACATCCAGTTTAATTCTTTGAATAAAACATTTGATGGGGTATCAAAACTTTTGTCTAAAATAATTCTTGCAGCTCTTTTTTGAAAGTTGACAATTTGTGAAAGTAATTCACTACTGCAGTTCCCCCAAATAGTGCAACAGTAGTCAATATGTGGCAGAATATAAGCATTAAAAAAGAGTTTTCTTGAGTGGAGATCAAGGTACTGTTTGATTCTGAGAAGCAAATAGAGCTGTGAATTGCATTTTTTTATAGTATTTTGAATTTGTGTTTTCCATTTAAGATTTTTGTCAACATGGACTCCTAAAAGTTTTTCAGTGTTTGTAAATTCTATCTCTTTGTTGTGAAGGTGCAGAGTAGATGAAGCAGTATTTTTTGATTTAGTATTTTTTATAGAGAAATTTATGGCCTTAGTTTTTTGTGCATTTAATATCATTGCATTTTGCCTACACCATGTGCTAACACTATCAAGATCTGTTTGAAGATTATCATTCATTTCCTTTAAAGTACTTCCAGTAGAAGTTAGGGAAGTGTCGTCTGCGAACATATCAGTAGTTGACTGTTTAACATGAAGATGGATGTCATTAATGTATATCAAAAATAGTAGGGGCCCAAGGACTGAGCCCTGAGGCACTCCTGAAACGACTTCAGCTGGTTCAGATAAAACACCCGAGACATTTACTTTTTGTGACCTGTCTGATAGATAAGATCTTATCCAATTAATAGCATGTGAAGAGAAATTGTAGAAAGGTAGTTTTTCTAGAAGAATTTGGTGGTTTACTAAATCAAAGGCTTTTGATAAGTCTAGAAAAACAGTTCCGACAAGTTTGCCGTCATTCAAGGCACTGATCCAATTATCAATTATATTTGTAAGAGCTGTCTCACATGAATGATGTGCCCTGAAACCTGATTGAGCAGTGTAAAGTAAATTGTTTGTTTCTAACTTTTTTTTATTACGAAAAACTTTAACGTAAATTCAAAGTCGAAAAAGGGGCATAATTCTGTCAAAGTGCTTGATACAGTTACCTTTTCCTGTCAACAGGTTTGGGTTATAATGGTGAACAAGTGTGCAAAGTTTCAAAGCCATTATGTCAATGAACTTTGAAAATATTTGAGGTATTACAAAAACTTTAACGTAAATTTAAGTCGAAAAAGGGGCAAAATTCTGTTAAAATGCTTGATACAGTTACCTCCTCCTGTCTACAGGTTGGCCCATGGTGTCATGATGGTGAACAAGTGTGGAAAATTTCAAAGCTATATGTCAATGGACTTTGAAAATATTTGAGGTATTACAAAAACTTTAACGTAAGTGGTTATGCGTACGCTGACACCGACGCTCGGGTGACTACAATAGCTTTACTTATTCTTATCGAATAGTCGAGCTAAAAATTGCAAACATATATTAAGCATATATTGAATAGTCTTTGATCTGTATACAGTATAATGACATAAATGGAAAATTTAATGTAAAGATGACAGGTTTTATTATTTATGACTCAAATTAAAAAGTAAGTATTCTAAACTTGATTTTACTATCTGCCTTATCAGAATCTGACCTCTTTCTGTATGTGTACTGGTTATACTGAACGATAGGCGATAGTACAAAGACGCGATGGTACGATTGTGAAAATGCGATGGCATGATGGTGAAAACTCAAATGCATGTTGGTGAAAACATGATGGCATGCCATGCTGATGAAAACATGATGGCATGCTGATGAAAACATGATGGTACGATGGCGAAAAGGCATTGGTATGATGGTGAAAACACGATGGTATGATATTGAAAGCACGATCATGACGATGGCACAATGGTAAAAACGCCATGGTTGATGTTGAAAGAGTGTTGGCACGTTTGTGATGGTGCGATGGTACAATGGTGAAACGTGATGGTACAATGGTGAAAACATGATTGCCCGATGGTAAGATGGTGAAAGCGCGATGGTACGATGGTGAAATCTTGATATTATTTCACATTTTGAAAAGTTGGTTCTTCATTTTATGTGTTGATCACTTTATTTAAATATTATTTTAAATGTTAAGAATTTGAATAAAAACAAACACATGTTTAAAAATGGGTATTCTTTATGTTTTACAAATAAAACAGATATAATTTTAAATTAATTTAGTTGGACTTTAGCCTTTGTTACGAAAATTAAGAGTCCGAATCGAATAACTTTAATAGTGCTACCAGATCTGGTGTCTATATAGATACAAATATACGGTTAAAATATAAATATTGGTTTGATTTATTATTGTATATTTTCGGTAGCTTATTTAAATGCCTAAAGTTACCTGTAAAGAAAACTTGTTTCAGTATATATTTTAACCGGATGTAGAATTTGTAAACATCCGGCGGAGGACTAAATGTCCAATTTCTATTAATTGGCTAAATTGCATGAAAATACTGTAACCATGTGAAGAAAATTAGCCCTTTTCAAAGGTGTTGAGAAAAAGTGAGATGATTGTTATAGTTTGTATTGTTTATTGAGCAAAATAGCCCTCCATGTCCGCGAATCCGGGGCCGAAATCTAACTCGGCCCAGTACACATTCGGTCCAGTACACATTCGGCCCACTTTTATAATTATCGGTACTGTATATAAATTTTATGACTTGAATTGTCATTATTTTTTGTTAAGATAAAAGCGTCTTGTGAACTCCCTGGATCACGAAAATTTTATGTTAACTTCACATTTACAATTCGACAAGTTTTGCAGAAAAAGTAAACCTGTAGTCTCAATATTTTGACTGCAAGACCAATTGATTTTACAATCTGATATAACATAGATGTCTGTCTTTCATTTATATAATAAAAAGCCCCAAAGCGCACAATTTGATGGGCTAGTAAACCTGTAACTATGGGCCCGGACTTGCCTTTAAAGAGTTAATTTTGAAGCACATTCAAAGTGGTGATAATTAACCTTTATGCAATATCCACAGAGTATTAGCAAAAGATATGAATTTTGAGCCAAAAGTAGGTTACTGAATTGCACTGAATGAGGAACTAAATGTAAAGTAACCTTCAGAAGACAAGATAAGAAAAGTAGGCAGCCTTTAAAAGGCATATATTGGTGCCGAACAAATAAACTATAAATATAGAATACATGTATATATATGTATATATACTCCTGGTTTAGACCCAGTGGTCTAACCAAGAATGTGGCCATGTGCTCATATTGCCAAAAATCTTCTTTTAAACACATGCCAGGTAAATTTTGATATGCCAATCAGTATCTTTTGTCATGTATCAATATTTATAGCAGCACATTGTAACTGGCCTTATCCAGCCAAATTTTTTTATATCAAATGCATGTAGAGGCTAGATTATTGAAATATATTAGTGGCAACACATTTAAAATTAATCCAGCAAATGTATGGGTACTCAGTGATTTTCCTTCTAATATAACAGACTCCGAAAAAAAGGCCTCGTCCCAATTGGAATTTTTTTTAAATAATGCAGTTTTCCCAAAATCTGAACTTAAACCAGCTTTTTTACTTCCCTAATCAGCAATTTTAGCGATAATTTTTCCCAAAATCAAGAGGCTAAGGCCACTTCCCAATTAATTAAGTGAGAAAAATCACTGGTACTATTTAAAATTTAAACAAGAACTGTAAACATTTAAACACAATCTTTTTTTTTTTTTTTTACAAATTATTCATATGCATTAAATTATCATATTGATGTTGAAGATATTAAAGTTCAATAAAACCAGAATATATTAAAAATTACATACTTTATATTTAAAGTAAAGGAAATTCTAGAATTGAATGACTAATAGTACTAATACTAAATAGTAACATATCTATACATGTACTTGTATTTGCAGACAAACTATGGATTTAGAGAGAAGATTGTTTCGGACTATGATTACATCAGAATGTCCTATGGTATTCAAGCATGCTGTGGATGATTGGCAGAGTCTTCAGTGGACACCAGAATATTTGTGCAACTGTCTAGGAGACCAACTTTTAGATTGTAAAATATCAATAATACAACATGAAGGTTTGTTAACTTTGTATACCCATTAGAGTAATGAAGCAGTGTTTTTGTCAGTTTCATTATTTAGGGTTTGCCTTTCTTTCAATTTATGGATTAAAGTCAGAGATTAGAAGCCAGAGTTTACTTTTTTTTTCTTTAACTCAACCATTATATTTGCACTGGAACATCAAAGTTTATGTTTGTAGGTGTATTTTTATTGCAGAATTTCAATGGGAACCAGACTGCTTACATTTGAAGATAAGAATGAGACATTATGTAGAGTGGTTAGTTGGGGAGGCAGACTTGAACAACCCTCTCCGATTGTTTGATAAAACCAAGTATTCCTGTTACATTGATTATAAGTACATGAAGGATATGTTTAAAGACCAACCACATCTATTAGAGGTAAAATTTTGCATTTAATAATTGATTACACTGTTTAGATATCTTGTTGGAAATTAATCTTAAGGATTTTTCATTAATACAGTGGGAAAACCTGAAGTGTGTTGTAACAATGAATTGTCAGAAAAGAAGAAAGATAACTCAAGTTCTGAATTTCAGAAGTTTACATACATGAAATTTAGTGTAATGATTTAAGGTCACTCTGATAAATAAAAAAAATTTTAAAACCAAAGACACATTCCATTAATTCCAACTGTGCAACATTCACAAAGGAGTATCAAGTCCGAAATGTCTCTGGCAGAAGTCCTAAAAAAAGAGACATTTTATTTAATTGATTAAAAAACTTAAGAAAATAATATGCCTAATGCTATATTACTCTGTTTGTTGTTATAGTAAAATGAAATGGCTTAAGAATAAACAGTCTGCATCAAGTCTTTTAATTATATTATGTTCTTTATTCTTGCCTAATTGAAATCCTGAGATGTTTTTGTATGATATTTCAGTCTATTTCCTGGGATATGTTTGGCCTGACAGAGCATGGAGGAGAAGAGAGTACAATCTGGATAGGAAGTTGTGGTACATACACACCATGTCATCAGGATACATATGGCTTTAACTTGGTGGCCCAGATACAAGGCAGGTACTAATATTTATGTACTTACAGGTTTCATTTTTCTATTCATTTATCAATATTGCAATTATTTCAGAATAAGTAATTATTTCAGATTTCATTTATTAATAATTTATTTATTTACTTCAGATTATTTTAAAAGATTAATTCACATTATTTTCATGTAATATTTCATCTATATAAAGATAACTACATGTATATATATTTTCAGACAAATTATGGATTTAGAAAGAAGACTGTTTTAGACTATGATTTCATCAGAATGTCCCATGGAATTCAAGCATGCTGTGGGAGATTGGCAGAAGTTCACATATTTCACAATTAGAAATGCAGTATATTTAAAGATTTTCAATTTACATTGAAGATAATTATGTCTTATATTTTAGGAAACGTTGGTACTTGTTCAGTCCTAATCAAACAGACTGCATGTATCCTACAAGGATACCATATGAAGAGTCAAGTATTTACAGTGAGGTAAATGTTAGATATCCTGATCTTAAGAGGCATCCAATGTTTCAGGTAGGTTCTAACAGTTATAAGATAAACTTCAATTCCTCATAAATGTTTTAAGCAAGTGACAATGCAGTTTTTGTAAATGTTCTTAACCTTTACATGGCTGACTGAAAATGTTATATGACATAGAAGTTCCTGTCTTATGCAATTTACTTCATATAAAAAGATCAATCTATCTGGCAAGATTCAACTCACTGTTGTTAGGGACAAATTACATGTTCACAAAGTCATATACTTAATCACTTGGCCATTTAGGTAAAAAAAAACAGTATTGTAAAAGGAATGTCTAATGTTTTTAATGATATTAAAGCTTTTAAGAAGAAACATACCAGATGCTTAACCTTGTACTGTTATTAGTTATGTCAAACATAGATTGTTGAAGAAAACTTTTTTTATCTGAGTGGTTTGTTACGACATAGACATTCTAATTTTCAAGGCAATTTTTTGTTTGTTGGTTCTAAATAAGATACCTGTTTGCTATTTTATGTTTAGCAAACAAAGCATTAAACAGCTTCCTTTTATATACAGGAAAAACTTTCATCTGACCAATGTATTTAGAAGCTTGTATATCTCTGCTTCCTATTCTGTTATAGATTTATTCAATAAATGTTTTCTTTGTTTAGAAAACTACTCCATATGTCATTGAGCTGGTGCCTGGGGATGTGCTTTATGTACCAAGACATTGGTGGCATTTTGTAGAATGTTTGGAACCATCTATAAGCATTAATACATGGGTTCCTGTGGTTGGTTATCTTTACTTCTATTAACAATTTTAGCATCTCAATACAATTGATAAATGCATCATCCTCAATAAGTAGTCAAAAATAACATTGTGTTGGAATTATGCATGCTTTTCATTATCTTCAGTAATCTGTAGCATCATATACATGTACGATTAGATGATGTTCAATAGGGTATGCTCAAAGAGACTTTAGTAGGTAATCTTTTATATTCAAATGTATTAATGGATACATTGTTAAGTTTGCCTAGACTTATTTAGGTGCTCCTTTTACCAAAGTTTGTTCTACTTTATAAAAACTATTCATTCATAATTTTCCAACATATCGTACAGTGTTGATTCAGGGCCATCATTGACCTATTGTTGTTTTTTTCATGCTAATACATATACTACATAAAGGTTAGGTTTCTCATATTTTTATTGTTGCTATCTTTAGATAGAGGATGCTGAGTCACATTTGGAAGAATCAGTAACTAGATTATTGTATACATGTTTGTCAACTACCTTACTTAGTGAAACAGAGAGAAAAACATATCTCAATACAGGGGAGGTATGTAGTCAACAATTGTTGATTTAATTTGCATATTATAATGATGTTTAGATACAGATATATTTCCTGCCAGTTTGTTAGTTTCATTCTGAACATAGGTCATTATTATCTGTGTTATTTTATCATTCACTTTATATACATGTCCATGTATGTCGCTATTTTAGGTAACAAAACAGGGTTAGTTATACACTATGTAATCAGTTTACTTTATATCAATTTATGTGTCAGTATATTCCTTTCAGTTATAAAATAGTTTATTAAAACTTCAACAAGTTCATTGTTATACTTGGCTGATAAAAAATGGAAGAGGGATATTGAAATGGTATTGTCCATCTGTACTTCTTTCTGTCTGGATCCAAAGCTTATACATTGTAGTTAGTTTGTCCAGTTTTCATGTAAATGTATTGAACTGCTATGTTAGTTTTTTAGCTCGACTTTTTTTTTTTTTGAAAAAAAAAGTAGAGGTATTGTTATAGTCAGGTCGGCGTTGCCGTTGCCGTTGCCGTTCCCGTCCGAAAACTTGTACCTGGATCATAACTTTTTTATTTCTTGGTGTATTGTCTTCATACTTGGCCACAACAACCCTTGGGACAAGACCTTTCAGTAGACCACACTAACCTTGACCTTCATCCATAAATGACCTTGACCTTCAAGGTTAAAAGTCCAATTTTTGCTTGTTCATGCTGTTATTGGCTGTAACTTTGTTGTTTTTGAATGGATTGTCTTCAAACTTGAACATAATAATCTTCAAGGATATCCCTTAAAAATAACCAGTCAGACCTTGACCTTCACTCATAAATGACCTTGACTTTGAAGGTCAAATGATTGAAATTTTCATTTTTTTGGCTATTATTGGCTGTAACTTTGTAATTTTTGAATGGATTGTCTTGAAACTTGAACATAATAATCTTCAAAGATAACTGTTAAAAATATACCGAAAGACCTTGACCTTCACTCATTAATGACATTGTCTTTGAAGGTCAAATTATTGAAATTTTCATTGTTTTGGCGGTAACTAACTGTAACTTTGCTATTATTGAAGGGATAAACTTCATATTATAACAGAACATTCTTAAGGACCAGACCTTGTTGTTTATCAAACCCAAATTTGGTTGGGCTCTTTAATGACCTTGACCTTGAAGGTTATATTACTGAATTTTCTCAGATTTGTGCATTTATTGGTGTGTGTGTATATATAATATGTATATATAAATCATGTATAGTATATGTATTATATATATACATATATAAATGTGTGTGTGTGTGTGTATATATATATATATATACATGCACATATATATATATATATATGCATGTATATATATATACACATACGTATATATATATATATATATATATATATATATATATATATATATATATATATATATATATATATATAAATTGCGTCATTTTTTTCTATTTTTAGAAATTGCATCATTTTTTTCTATTTTTAGAAATTGCGTCATTGTTTCTATTTTTAGAAATTGCGTCATTTTTTTCTATTTTTAGAAATTGCGTCATTGTTGCTATTTTTAGAAATTGCGTCATTTTTTTCTATTTTTAGAAATTGCGTCATTTTTTTCTATTTTTAGAAATTGCGTCATTTTTTTCTATTTTGAGAAATTGCATCATTTTTTTCTATTTTTAGAAAATTGCGTCATTTTTTTCTATTTTTAGAAATTGCAGCATTGTTGCCATTTTTAGAAATTGCGTCATTTTTTCTATTTTTAGAAATTGCGACATTTTTTCCTATTTTTAGAAATTGCGTCATTTTTTTCTATTTTTAGAAATTGCGTCTATTTTTAGAAATTGCGTCATTTTTTCTATTTTTAGAAATTGCATCATTTTTTTCTATTTTTAGAAATTGCGTCAGAGTTGCTATTTTTAGAAATTGTTGCTATTTTAAGAAATTGCGTCATTTTTTTCTATTTTTTTAGAAATTGCGTCATTTTTTTTATTTCTAGAAATTGCGTCATTTTTTCTATTTTTAAAAATTGTTGCTATTTTTAGAAAATGCGTCATTTTTTTCTATTTTTAGAAATTGTTGCTATTTTTAGAAATTGCGTCATTTTTTTCTATTTTTAGAAATTGCGTCATTTTTTCTATTTTTAGAAATTGCCTTATTTTTTCTATTTTTAAAAATTGTGTCATGTTGCTATTTTAAGAAATTGCGTACTGTTGCTATTTTTAGAAATATGCTTAATGTTTCTATTCATATATATATACAAAATATATAAACAAAACTAATGTGACAAGACAGACCAACTAAATTTATAAAAAGGAAACGTTAATATATGTTCAAACCTTTCTATGTTTGCGTTTAGAAAAAGTAAAAAGTCAAGCGTTGCCCCCGCCCGGCGGTGGCTCTTGTTAATTAAAAATGCACATTTTATATTAATGTAGAGATGGTGATACTTAATTGTCATTGTCATCATAACTCACATGTGTATTGTTGAATTATTGTCTCCTGTTATTTTATGATGAATAGCTTGCAAGCAATGAATATTAGTATATATAAGAAAGCATGCCTTACTACACTTGAATCCTATAATTGTAATTCTAAGTAGCATACTTGAAACAAATGACCAAGTGACACAACATAGTTTCAGAATAATAATTTGATATCATTTTATATTTTGCAAAAGGATACCATTTACTATAAGAGCTATTTTGCCTGACACTGCTCAGCTTTTGGGGATTTGTCTCATAATAAGTAAAGATATCAAATTCATTTTAACATCTATTTTGAGGTATTGGTACATCAAAATGAAGAGGTTTTAATGAACTGATTTGTGTCATATAGCTGGAGATATCTGTTCATTAAATTTGCTTGTTTTTTTTTTCTACTTTCAGGAGCTACAAAGTAATGATGTTAATTTCCATTACTTACAGAATACTGTCAAAACTTATCTTAGCCAAAGCTTTCATGAGCGTGACTTGAATACTGTTGAACTATCCTCTGCTGAAACAAAACAAGATAAGTTGACTGAAAATAGATATTTGTCAGAAAACTTTAGTAATAACTGGCGGAAGTTTTGTGACAAGTTTCAGGATTATACTGTCAATGTAGTGTGTCTTTGTGGTATTGATATACATGAAAATAAACAACATACCAAAACGTTTCATAGAAAAAGGAAAAATCCTACAGAATATGAAAATACGAAAGTTAAGGAGGAGAAAACATTTGATCAAAATGAAATAAGAATTAAACAAAGAAAAACTGAGTTAGGAAAAGATGTTGTTTCTAGAGAATCAGAAAAGAAGAGCAATGATACAGAGGATATACATGATGAGATAGAAACTAGTAATGTATCAGATCAATTGATGAGTAGCAGACGAGGACCTGAGACAGATATTAAACATGGAATAGAAAAAGAAGCAACTTTATTATCAAAGCTTAAAGATGATTCATTGCGTTCTCAATACAGTCTCTCAAAAGTGAAGACAAATAAATCTGTTATTGAAATTTATGCAGCTAAATCTTTAACATTCAACGAATATCTAAAATTTCTTAGAATAGTATTTGATTTTGAACTGGAATCTGAAGATAATTGTGAAAATAATGTTTTGAATAGTACAAAAGAAGCTGTTGATAAAAATATTAAAGTTTGTGACTCAGAAAATATGCATAGCAATATTAAAAGAGAACCAACAATAGATAGAAATAACTATCATTCTGACTCAAGAGATACAAATACTGGTGATATTAATCTTATTTTTGATGAAGATAAGGACATAAACATTAGCACTGCTGATGTCATTAATAGTATTCTTGATCCAGGTGTTGTCAAACATATTGGGCAAGTTTTAATGAGTAAAATTAGAAGATGAGTAAATAAATACATGTAAAGGTGTATGTTAACTTCTTTTAATTTAATATTATGATACGGTTCTCAAGTATGAAAGTGAATATATTTTATACAAAAAAAATGTTAAGGTCAAATAGATTTGATATATTTATAATCATTATAAAGTTAATTAGATAAAAAAAGTTTCTCTCAGCATGTTAGCTTTAGGTAAAAGGTTTAACTTCATGTATTAGATATAAATTTGCCATACAACCTAGTGTTGCACAATGTGTGGATTTACATTGAGATTCAGTAACTTTATAGAAAAACTGAAAATGAGTACATTGTATTTAAATCCTGGTATTAGGGGTAGTTTGTTATAACTTTTGAAAAAATAATTAAAATGATATCTGACAATATTTGAAGCATTTTAGCAGTCATGTAAAACAGACATTTTTCTAAAATTTGGAGCCACATTCTTATAATACTGTTACAGGTTAGTGTTAGTGATCCTTAACATGAGTTATCTAGAATGTGAAACCTTTTACATGCATTGATGAAACTTTGTATTATTAAACATGGGAATGCATTTTCATATAATTATTCATAGATCAAAATAAGGCATGTTTGTTTGTCTCTTTGTTACCTTACTGTTATACCCGTTTGATGCGCGCCCCTTTTTGGAGATATATGCTAGAGGACTGATAAATAAAAATCCAAGATTTAAATTTTGAAAAACATTAATTCTTTATTCTGTGACAGTCAAGATGGAATATTGTTATATTACAATACATTATAAATAATTATAATAATTATTTAATAATTGCAATATCTAAATTAACAAATACATGATATGGGGAATTTAACAATAACTCGCTTTGCATGTGAGAAGATACCGAGATCTTGGTCGATGATAAAAATCCTTAATCAACCGATACTTATAAAAATGAACTTTTAAATAGCTTTGAAATGAAACTGATGATTGAATAAAATCAACTATATCAATATAAATTATATGAAAAATATTACTTATGGAACAATTTATTAATAACTAAAATAATAGTATTTTATTTACAAATTACTTTATATTAAGTAAAGAACTTAGATTTAACATTTTTTATAAAGCAAAACTAAACTTTATACATTATCTTATAGGACATTTTACTTTACTTCTACAATAAGAAATATTCCAAGATCTCAGTTATTTAGGTTATAAAATACAATGATTATTTAATATGCAAAGTATTGAAAAATCTACAAAATATATATATTAAAACATATTTGAGAGAAACAGCTTAAGATAAAATAAAACATATTTCTTACAGTGAAACATTGAATGAAGAACAGCAGATATATAGAAAAATAAATAACTCAACATACCTGATAAATAAAAATCCAAGATTTAAATTTTGAAAAACATTAATTCTTTATTCTGTGACAGTCAAGATGGAATATGACTTCACAGAATTTCTGACCAGTATATATACAAACAAGAAAGTGAAGCAGATTTAATCATAAAGGAAGATATTGACACATTTAAAAAGGGAAAGGAAATAAAACAATCACATATTCAAAAGATATGTGATGGCAGATCTTATAATTATTCCCTAAGGGCATAAAATCCCTGATCATATAAAAAGTATTGTCACCTAGAACCATTAACATCCCTTTTTATTTCATGCTTTCCGGTGTTTTATTGTAATATATCAGATGATTATATTCTGATAAACCACTAGTGAAATTTATAAAATATAATTTTCACTGTAGCCGGACTATATCTGAATGCGGATGAACAGAAAATCATAACTAAATGGAATAACAGGCAGAAATAAATGCCGTCATACGTAAATTTTGCTTCTTAAGAAAAAGAAAGTCAATGTCATCCTACATCATGTTAGAAATTTAACAAAATTAGAGAAATTTAACGGAACTAGATTTCAAAACTGATGATGTGACGTCATGATATAATGACGTCACAAAGGAGAATGCGCGACGTTACGCGGCAAAATCAGTAAAAAAATAACTTAAAATCACTTAAAAAGCATAAAATAAAAAGAAAATTTATTTGTTTTACATATAAGATTGAAATATATTCCATTCGTGAACACCAGCTATTATATTTTCACTCGTGGCTACGCCACTCGTGAAAATATTGCATCTGGTGTTCACTCAGTGAAATTATATTTCAATCTTACATGCAAAACAAACAAATATCCTCTATATATTTACCTTTAAGCAGGATATATTAATTTTGCAATTTAATCTGTAGATTTAATCTAAGTTATAATTTAAGTTTGACACATTTAATATGAAATGTGACAATAGTTGAAATAAAAATAATCAAGTACACAATTAAATGAATAAGAATAAAACTTCAGTAAGAAAGAGAAGTTAATATTTATAGATAAATTATACATTAAAGTATATGTGCATGAACTGTTTAAGACTTACAAAACAGACAAAAAAGTACAAGATAAATTTAGATTATAACAATTGCCCAGTCCCCCTTAACTTTGGTCCCCAAAGTTGAAATAGAAATACCTGTACAATTAAATGAATTAATGAAACTGGAAAAGAAATATATACAGAGATGTAAGCATTTAAAATTATACAGTAATATGCATGAATATATACAAGACAAATTTACATTATAACAATGAACTATCAATTAGTTCCGAGATAAATCATTTGTTTTATGCAAGATTAAGAACTAGAAATTGTAGTTTCAAATTGATGCAATGCATAGTCTGGGCAGAAGGGTCCACTTGCTTAAGCAAAGAGATGACTTGTTTTTGTTTGTTCAATGAACAAACAAAGCAAAACAAAACAATGTTTTTTTTTTCAATTTCCAGACTTTGTCGCATATTCTTATGTCATGGCAGTAGAAACCTTCATTAAGAGATTGACTCATTCAACATGATTCGTGTGACACAAAATAAGAGGGATCAATATCTTTATAAAAATGAAATTATCATCTAATATATATAAGAAAAACAAATACACAGACACAGACAGATACAAACAATATAGATGTAGCTCAGCCGGTTTAGATGGTGGCCAACCATCTTATAGCACTATGAGACAACAAAGTTAATTTGTTAGGTTTGGCTTTGCTACATGAAATGACACTGTTTACATGACAATGTTAAAAGAAATCCGGAACATGTACTGTGGTACGTTACCAAGACTGAATAAGACAATTAAAAATATATTGAATACTATTTATATACATTATTACTTGCAGTTTTTGTTTGTTTGTTTTTGTATTATTTTTTTTATCTTTTCCTATTTTTTTTCTTTTTGTATGAATATTATTTACTCGCTATGTTCTGCATCTTTATTAATTAGTGCTCCATTTGGAGTTGTCATCGTATGCCGCTTTGAAGACGACATAGTCTTTAATTGTTTGCATTTTCTTAGACACGGTACTATACCAGAGTCCGGCTCCATCGACTAGGCGCAGTTGTTCATACATTTTTACAGTGTCAATGTTTTAAACTGAGGAAACAGCTTGAACTTTTTAAGCTAAGAATTTAAGCCTTCAATGCAGTTAAATACTTTAAGGTGAAAGTTTATGAGATCACTTGACCCTTGTCTTGAAGACGATCTTGCGATTAATGAAGTAGTGGCTACCGGTCGACCTGTGACTGCTGACAGGGAAATCTTTTATTGGTTACGCATTAGAAGTTTGGTTGGAGTAACTGGAGATGAAGATGATTCTCCACTTCGAAGGTAGTATCGGTTGACTGGATCTGACATCGACCACCACTGTTACCCACCACTTGTTATACCGGTTCGATGCGCGCCCCTTTTTGGAGATATACTAGAGGACTGATAAATAAAAATCCAAGATTTAAATTTTGAAAAACATTAATTCTTTATTCTGTGACAGTCAAGATGGAATATATTTATATTACAATACATTATAAATAATTATAATAATTATTTAGTAATTGCAATATCTGAATTAACAAATACATGATATGGGGAATTTAACAATAACTCGCTTTGCATGTGAGAAGATACCGAGATCTTGGTCGATGATAAAAATCCTTAATCAACCGATACTTATAAAAATGAACTTTTAAATAGCTTTGAAATGAAACTGATGATTGAATAAAATCAACTATATCAATATAAATTATATGAAAAATATTACTTATGGAACAATTTATTAATAACTAAAATAATTGTATTTTATTTACAAATTACTTTATATTAAGTAAAGAACTTAGATTTAACATTTTTTATAAAGCAAAACTAAACTTTATACATTATCTTATAGGACATTTTACTTTACTTCTACAATAAGAAATATTCCAAGATCTCAGTTATTTAGGTTATAAAATACAATGATTATTTAATATGCAAAGTATTGAAAAATCTACAAAATATATATATTAAAACATATTTGAGAGAAACAGCTTAAGATAAAATAAAACATATTTCTTACAGTGAAACATTGAATGAAGAACAGCAGATATATAGAAAAATAAATAACTCAACATACCTGATAAATAAAAATCCAAGATTTAAATTTTGAAAAACATTAATTCTTTATTCTGTGACAGTCAAGATGGAATATGACTTCACAGAATTTCTGACCAGTATATATACAAACAAGAAAGTGAAGCAGATTTAATCATAAAGGAAGATATTGACACATTTAAAAAGGGAAAGGAAATAAAACAATCACATATTCAAAAGATATGTGATGGCAGATCTTATAATTATTCCCTAAGGGCATAAAATCCCTGATCATATAAAAAGTATTGTCACCTAGAACCATTAACATCCCTTTATATTTACCTTTAAGCAGGATATATTAATTTTGCAATTTAATCTGTAGATTTAATCTAAGTTATAATTTAAGTTTGACACATTTAATATGAAATGTGACAATAGTTGAAATAAAAATAATCAAGTACACAATTAAATGAATAAGAATAAAACTTCAGTAAGAAAGAGAAGTTAATATTTATAGATAAATTATACATTAAAGTATATGTGCATGAACTGTTTAAGACTTACAAAACAGACAAAAAAGTACAAGATAAATTTAGATTATAACATTACCTTAAGGACTAGGAGAATTAACATAACAATATTGAAGTAAGTGCATCCCGAACTTGCTGATGTGTTGATATATTTTGATAACAATTGGTCAGTAAATAAAGGTTGTATGAGCTAAAGTGTAAAAAACTGTTTGTTTTTTTATGTATTGATGACCTTGACCCAAGTGACCCCTAACTGCACCCAAAGTAATTGGATCATCCAAGGTATTCACCAACAAAATATAAAAGATATCAGTCATTAAATAAAGGCTGTATGAAAAATATGTGAAAATCTATTTTATCATTTGTGACCTAGCTTGACCTAAGTGGCTGACTTCTCCATTGAAAGTTAGTGGACCACCAAATGTATCTGCATACTAAATATTAAAGATATCAGCTCATTAATAAATAATAAAAACCTTAAGTCCAGTGACTCCTATCTCCTACCTTAGTTATAGGACCATCACAGGTATGTTATTGCCATCTTACCAAATATGAAAGACATTGGTTAATTAAATAAAGTCTGTTTAAGCAAATAAAGTATGAAACAAGCATTGTTAAGTATAACTATAAAAATTAAGGCAGAGTCTTTACTCTTGTCAATCATTTTGTTAAAAATGGTTGTATATTATGCAATAATTTGAAATTGTTTATGTCAATGCCACTTATATTGACAGTCAATGAAAGACCTTTGTGAACAAAATCATGTCTGAGAAAAACACAAAATGGTGCAGCACTTCCATTGAACAATGTAGTGTAATCTGTGTGCATTTTGAGCTAATACTAGATTTGATTCATTTTGAAAATAGTCCACAATTTGAACTTTTCTGTGAATTGAAAATTTTCCTACAATAGCTGATGACCATGGATTGTTCACCTAAGATTATTGCTAGATAAGGCCATCATATTTCAATGCAGAAGTTTGTACACTGTACGTGGATCCCATTGACACCAGGTACAGCATTTATAAAACTTGTAAAGGACTACTTGGATATGCTGCATCTAATTGTGACCTCGAGGTCATACATTATTAAAAGTATAATGTAGAGGACCACATAATTGATTCTACATGTCAAATTTCATAATTTTAGGTATCACATTTGAACCTGGGACAGGCCAACTTTTATCAAAGAAACATAAAATTTTGTAAAGGTCCACATTATGTTAACATGAATAATTTAAATCCAGGTTGTTAAATGACATAGCGGGTGATGAAGGACAACAGACCACAGACACCTTGTCACATCTTATCTCATGACAAGAACTCAACTCTGACCACTTATAGCTAAGGTGAGGTAAAAAGAAATACATGTATGTCGATTTTATCATATAAGAAGAGAAGAAGATGGTCTGTATAAAACTTAAAGCTCATATTTTCTCATGTTTTCTTGTATGTATACTTAACTTAACGTAGCTTAAATGTATTAGCAATGCATTTCCCCTTTAAATGTGTGTGATCATAAAAACGTTTATACAATAAAAATCGCAATGACACGACGAGTGATTACTCTTAATTTCAAACGTGAAATTGTGTGGCAATTATGAAGCATGTATGTTCATGTGTATTTTCATAGGTACTGAAAAATTATATGTTTAAAGGGAATTTTAGGCAGATGACAGTGTTTCGAAAAGAAAAAAAGATTTTCATGATATATGTTCAACTAAAATGAAAATGGACGGTCATTTATTCCGAAAGCCAGATATACTGCTATATATAGGTCTGCGTATTATACGTACAAATGAGAATTAATCAAAGTGCTGAAGGCACTGCAGTTGGGACGTATGAAGGATCAAATAACTATTTTTTCTATTTCGGGGCAGATAATTCAATGAGTGAAGGGTGTTTCCGGTTTATAAATATAAAGTGCACAATTCAGTAAATGAACAGTAGTTGATACAATTATTCTATGACACACATGTTCAAATATAATATTTAGGTTACATGTACGTGTAGGTCGATCATAAACCGTTATTGGCCTTTTTTGACAAGAGCAACAAGTGAAATTAGAGCTACCAGAGGAAACTGCAAGCTTGACTATTTTAACACATGACATTATAAAGGGAGACAAAGCTATGAAAAAATAATCAATTGTGATATATATCAAATTTTCTGTATCAGTATCAAGTAAACACTCAAATGGTCAATATTTTTTGCATCACATTATATGAATGTGACCATGTCATTAGAACTTATAATGGCCTTTGTTTACTTCAATTCTCATGCTAATCTCTTTCACTGTATAACGTTTATAAAGTTTCAATCAAATTCCTTCAATATTTTAATCCTCTCTCAGAACAGTATCATGAAATATATACGGAGATAATTCAAAAACTAAGTAATGTAGAATTTTGGTTATTTGACACAAGACTTCTGCTCACTAGTCTCTACAACTGTATTTAGTTTGAGTGTGATATCATTGAAAAGATTTACTCCAGACAACCATTATTTTAAAAGTTGTTGTACATGTATTTTAAGAGATGATAATTGTAAAATTAAGCTAGAAACTAGAACTCCGCGAGTCAGATGTGTCGCCTTGTGAACAATGTAGTTTAGGAGAAATGGCCAGGACAAAAATGAAGTATGAAAAATAACAAAGGGCAATAACTAAAAAAATAATAAGTTTAGAGCAGCAGTTTCTGAACACTGCACTTCTTATCAATAAGATCTATCATACTATGATGGTTCAAGTCCATAGCTTTCATACTTGAGGAGAAATGACCAGGACAAAAATAAAGAAAGAAAATCAACAAAGGGCAATAACTCAAAAAATAAGAAATGCAGAGTACCAGTTCGTGTGCACTGCACTTCTTCTTAATGAGATCTATCATCCTATGAAGTTTCAAGTCCATAGCTTTTATACTTAAGGAGAATGGCCCGGACAAAATTAAAGTATGAAAATAAACAAAGGGCAATAACTCAAAAAATAAGAAATGCAGAGTAACAGTTCTTGTGCACTGCACTTCTTCTGAATGAGACCTATCATCCTATGAAGTTTCAAGTCCATGGCTTTTATTCATTAGGAGAAATGGCCCGGACAAAAATAAAATATGAAAATTAACAAAGGGCAATAACTCAAAAATTAGGAAGTACAGAGTACTGGTTCTTGTGCACTGCACTTCTTCTTAATGAGATCTATCGTCCTATGAAGTATCAAGTCCATAGCTTTTTTAGTTGAAGAGAAATGGCCCAGACAAAATTAAAGTATGAAAATTAACAAAGGGCATTAACTCAAAAAATAAGAACTGCAGAGAACCGGTCCTTGTGCACTGCACTTCGGGTTATTAAAAGAAGCATGCATACCAAGTTTGAAGTCAATCAGACTTATAGTGACTGAGTTATGCTCCGGACAAGCTTTAGGGGACGCCGACAACGACACCGCCGACAAAAGTAACCCCTCTTATGTCACCTTTTCAAGGCGACACAAAAATTAGGGTTCTTTGAAAAAACACTTTCTTTCACTTGATTATTTTCGCTGTGTAAAAGTTTAATCAAATTTCATCAACTCTTTTCCAGTATTTCTCTGGACAAGCATAATTAAGTACATGTATAATAAAGGTAGATAATTAAATAAGAGGGCCATGATGGCTCTGAGGTTGCTCACCTGTATATACCCCCCCACCCTGCAGGGCCAGTTTTAACCCAAGGGCTTTTATTTGAACAAACTTGGAAGACATCCATAAGAAGATGATTCATGCTAAACATCAAAGCTCTAGTTTATTGGGTTTTTTTAAAGAAGATTTTTTAAGTTTTTACTAACACATACTGTTAAAAACAATGACAACCCTGGAGCAGGGCCAGTTTTGACCCCAGGGCTTTTATTTGAACAAACTTTGTAGACACTCACTAGAAGATGTTTCAACTTATAATAAAAACTCTAGCTATTTGGGTTCTTCAAAAAAGATTTTTGAAGTTTTTACTATATGCATATAGGGAAAATCAATGATCCCCTGGGGCAGGGCCAATTTTGACCCCGGGGCTTTTATTTGAACAAACTTGGTAGACACTCATTAGAAGATGTTCATGCTAAATATCTTAGCTCTAGCTCTTTGGGTTCTTTAAAAGAAGATTTTTAAGTTTTTACTATTTGCATTTAAAGAAAATTAATGACCCCCTGGGGCAGGACCAATTTTGACCCCAGGGCTTTTATTTTAACAATCTTTGTAAACACTCACTAGAAGATAATTCATGCTAAATATCTTAGCTCTAGCTCTTTTAGTTTCTTAAAAGAAGATTTTTTTAAGTTTTACTATATGCATTTAAAGAAAATTAATGACCCCCTGGGGCAGGACCAATTTTGACCCCGGGTCTTTTATTTGAAAAAACTTGGTAAACACTCATTAGATGATGTTTCATGCTTAATATCTTAGCTCTAGCTCTTTGGGTTCTTTAAAAGAAGATTTTATAAAGTTTTTACTATATGCACATAGGGAAAAACAAAGACCCCTGGGGCGGGGCCAATTTTGACCCCAGGGCTTTTATTTAAAAAACTTGGTAGACACTCACTAAAGGATGTTTCAAGCCAAATATCTAAGCTCTAGCTCTTAGGGTTTTTTTAAAGATGATATTTAAAGTTTTTTTCTTTCGGTTCCCATTGCAACCAGAGTTCTGCATGGAATTAAATTCTTTGCACAATTTTTAAAGGTGACAGCCAAAGGAACATTCTTGTGAAGTTTGGATGAAATTAGCGTAGTGGTTTATGAGCAGATGTCATTTAAAGTAAAAGTTTACGGCCGGACGAAAAGGGATCACAAAAGCTTGACCTGTCACTTTGTGACAGGTGAGCTAAAAACTAAGGAATGGAGTTATGGTTCTTTGACACATTGGAAAATTCGAGTCGTTCAAGTTGATGTAGATTCAGTGATAGTTTGGAATAAGCATTTTTAACTTAAGGAATATAATTAAAACATGAAGCAAGGTAGAGTTATGTTTCTTGAACATTGCACTTCCTCTTAAAAGTCTCTATCACTTTGTGAAGTTTACATAAAATCCCTTCAATACATATCTAGTTATATTCATATTTCGGACAAGAGTGTGAAGGACAAATGTCTTCCTAAGTACAGACTATGTTTTTTTTTCCTTTATCAACTAAAATCTCAAAAACACCATTAAAAACATATTTTCCTCCCATGAGCAACCTTTTCCCCAAAAGTACAAGTCTGTATGGAATGAACACAGATATTTATCCAGAATCATAGGAGCATAAATTATAATAACATGCTAAATCTCTGTATAGTTCTATATCAGATACCAGTATGATGAACCTTACTTTTGTACCATTTAAGTTATAGCAAAATTCAGCTTTCAGCTTTCATTGACATACAGAAATGGATCAGCCTTTAGTCCCCTCTTAATGAAAATAGAAGGGGACTAATAACAACAATTTATTCTCATAGTTTCAATTCTCAGGTTTATTACTTATCATTACACCAGGCAAGCTAAGATACATGTTAAAACCACAGACACTATATACCACATTTACCCATATATATGCTCATAATACTATATATAAAGAATAAAGGTCCCTAACGAGAGAAAAATATCATGCAAAACAAACAAGAACTGTTCGGTAAAAATACACCAGATCACTATTTTATCTTTATGGTTGTCTCTAGGAATAATGTATCCTATCATAAACACTTTTTACTTCATCGAAATCCTACAAAATGCTCCAAAATACGAGCAAGTTTCCAAATTTCACTGAAATGTCATTGCATGTCGTTTTCGACGTCCAAGCGATGCATGTTAACAAAGGTGAATTCTAGTCAATTTCTACAAAATCAACGAATAACTGTTAAGATTTCGACATACTTTCTTTAAGGCAACTTGTATACAGTCAAACTGCGATGTTTTTACTTCACAACTGTTCGACGATAACACTAACAAGCTAATAAATTAAAAATAATTGATAGCTCTGTTCCAGAAAGTAACCATTTCCTACATTACCGCACTGAATATAAGGTAAAGTAATGATTGGTTAAGCGGAAAATCCGAGTTTTAACATTTTCCTTCAACACAATGTTCATGACTGGCCTTTACTATTGACAGGGGATTCAATTCAGACTAGCCCTCTAAAATACTCCAACTAGTCCAAAGTGTTAATGGTGCCTATACAGTTATGATCACTACATCTGGAAACTGGAGATTCCCACCGAGTGTGATGCTTATCTTCATTCGCTTGACAGTGACACATGTCCACCTTAAAAAAAAGCAATAAAAATTATATGAAGTGCAATAATTTGCAAAAAAATGCTTATCTTATTTGTCTCTTCTTACATTTATAATGCAGAGCACTAGATTTGTGTGTCTGTCATACAAAATGACTTTCAATAATACTATTTAAATACATTTGAAATACAATTTCTTTAATAAATACTCATAGTAATACTAAATTGCTTTTTTGTGATATTTTTTCTGACACATATGTGCAGACAGTACATTGTGTACACCGGTCTTACTGACCTGTGTGAAACCATTCTAAGCATGATGCCAAGAAAATTTTGGACTTGTGAGAGGCTGTAAATGACCCCAGATTGATCATAAGGTAACATGTAACCAACGCTGAAAAGCATTTGACTATATCTCAATCCATTGAGAAGTGGCATCACTTTGAAATCAATTTTGATTGAAAAAATCGAGGCAAAGTAGTGATTTTGGGCAATTTTGAGATGTCCCCTCGTTGCCATGGGAACAGAAAATTTAAGCCTGAGCATGTTGTTGCAAGGGCAATGGTCCAGTCAACATTTGTGCCAAGTTTGATTAGTGTTGAAGCAGTTTTTATAGTATTATAGCAATTTGAACTTGTAACGGGAGACTTTTCAATGGAAACAGCCATTTTCACAAAATGCTCATGAAGTAATGGGTTAAGAAATTTTGCATCTTGATTGGGAAAAATATTTAGTACCATGTACAAAGTTGTTAATCCAACAAATTGTATATCATTCAAAGCATAAAAAATTGACAATGGAATGTGTTTTTGAACATCATCTGTCTGGTACCATATTGGATTGAAATGGAATGAAGAAAAATTGTCACCTTTGATAACGGAATTTTGACTTATGATTTTTTTCTAAACTTGGAAAAGAAAAAAAGCATATTTGGCATTATTTGCCACTGGGAATGGGTCTGTTAATCTGACCCGTGGTGACACTGGTAAAAATGCATGTTTTCATTCATTTTTTTTGGAAAACAGTTTGGTTTGTGAAATATACATTAAATATTATATAAGTACCTGTTGTTTGTAATAATCTTCTAGTCTTTCTTTAATCTTATACTGTACTTTTTTCTAGCTACATGTACCAGCCTTTCCAAGTGAATATTAAAGTAAATAATCTTTTATTTCCCTGAAAATATCAATTTAGAGATTTCATTTTCAAAACCATCCAATACTACTCTCTTAGTGTGTGTATATACAGAGACATATAAATACATTTTATGTATTTTAACGTCTCTGGTATATACAATGTATATATGTGTCTATACAATGTACATGTATATATATGTTTACACTATAATATGATTGTGTACAGCATGTAATGACATAATTAAAATTTGAAAAATTTATGATAATAAAATATTAATAATATTTCTTCATATTACTCCACAGTATTACCACTAAAATAGAAAATGTTCTATCATTTTATTATGATATCTATTTTTTACATGTAGATTTGTGAAAAAAATGTGAATATCAGCAGTGTCAAAAATTGTTAAATCATATAAAATGTCAAATTAACACTGATAAATTACTTCAACCATGTATTGAGAACAGGTATAGATCATTTCCAACAGTCTTGCTGTTGTGTTGACATTTTCGCGACATGGTTGTGTGTCTGCCTTGTAATCAAGAGGTCTGGGGTTCAAATCCCTTTAAGTGCCTGAAGATTTTTCAGGTTAACAATTATCAAGGTGGCAGTGATTTTTTTTTCAACTTTCAAAACAACCTGTGGCTTTATAAATGGGAAACTATAGCTTGATTAATCAGAAAAGAGGAAAAATTTCAACCACTGAAAATGGAATTTACCCATACATTAAAAAAAGTGTAATTCAATTTAAAGGGGTTCCATTGAGGTATTTTGTCATGATGGGACTGAAATATTTTTTCCAGATACTATAAATGTACCATTTGATGAATGTTTAGAACACTAATCTTTGTACAAACCTTTAGATCATTTGCGCACTTCGTTTTTCCAGAATAATTATTCAAATTGTAAAAAGATGACCCAAAATGAAATGGCTAGACTTTAAATAGATATATAATAATTTATAAAGGTCAAAATAAAATTATTCTGAAATATTCAAGAATGTGCCCCATTTGGTAGAGACGTAACGGCCGTGGCAAGACCAAAAAATTGTAGGCGTATATGCCGGTTTTCCTGTAAAGGCAGACATCTGTGTAATATCAATTTGTAAAATCTGTCGGTTTTGCAGTCTAAGTATGATCGAAATGTCTTGGGTACGAAAGACTCGAGATCTCCAAATTACTTCGAAATTATTTACGAAAGTTTTAGTCCTCGGAAACAAATTGGCATCAATAAATATACATAATATTATTAGTCATCAAATTCATAACATATTTTGCTTTATAACATACCTTATGAGCTTAACAGGCTGATAATTATGCTCGTGAAGTAGGTCGAAAAATATACCGGAAGTTGTCGGATTCATTTAACCTAATTATCGGCTAATTCAGAGACGAATAGATTATCTACATCTCTGGCTAATTCTATTTCAATATCCACTTTGCAATTATAAACTACAAAATTTATCCGATAAATAATGTCTTTTTCAAAAATTCTGGAATATAATACAAAAAAATGTGATGATAAGGCGGATGAGTAAGTTAAATATTGCAAGCCGTCAAGCACTATGACCCAATTAATTTACTATCCCATTCATAGAATTCATATTCCCATTCATAGAATTATGTGACCTTTCAAATTATATCCGCTACGTTTCTAATACCGTAATTCAAGCTCAATTGCACATTATTTTCAAAAAATAAATTTCTTGTCTCCACTTCTGTTTGCAATAAATCGAAGTTTTCAGAAATTCAGAGCACTATTTTTCACTCGCGGCGGTTATGCGTCGGTCATGGTCGGGTGATCACTATGAATTCAGCTTAGCTTGATATGTTAGAATACAATATAGCATTTAGAGTGGCGATGAAACGTCACAGCAGTGGGCGTTACCCTGTATGGTTGGAAATTTCGGGTTTGTAAGTGCACTAGTTGGGACTACGTCCCAACTAAAAAGGCTAGTAAGTTCTTAACAAAAATGTAATTTCTCGGGTTTAAAAACACTCCATTTATTTTGACAATTAAGCGGTTGGATTAATTGTTAGTGAAAAAATGAAACACATGTACACAAAATATGTAATCGTTGCAATATTACGTTTTTATCGGGTATGATCATGACAGTCGGATGGCAACAGCATAACAATTGTTCAAGCCAGGTGACGCATTTTGAGCTTAAGATCCTTCAACTAAACTTAGGACACAGGCGAACGGCACATTTGCCATGCCAATAATCGTAAAATTATCATAAAATAATACCACTTGATCATCAAGAACAAAATTACTATCCAACACCCGTTTATAAAGTATATATTTTACATAGTAAACGGGTGCTGGATAGTAATTTTGTTCTTGATCATCTTATCAAGGGGTGATTATTTTATGATAATTTTACCATTATACGCATGGCAAATGTGCCGTACGCCTGTGACTTAGGAAAGTTACAAATTCAAAAACAGTACCAGAACAAATGTAGACGCAACATCCATCTCGCCAAACATGATATGAGTTGGTTTCTTTAAAAATTATTTAAAAAATCATTCATTGTCTGGTCTAGTATTAAATCTTTAAAGCTTTAATTATAATATTAATACCCTTCAGCTATATTGTCAATCTAGGATGTCTCATAAAAATATGATGGCTAGTCTATGATAAAAAAGATGGAATGATAAGTATTTCTGACGTTGCTGTCGACTATTTAGTGCACCAAGGGCATTTATCAAACAAAAGAAATCATAAATCGAAAATCAAAATCCATTACTTCTAACGAATTTTGTAATTATTTAGGCTGGATTAAAATCTACGAATTTTATCAGTAGATCTATCTCAATCGCACATCTCACCTAGCGTGTGCATTTGATTGTTTTCAGGAACCTTTAGCATCATCTGACAATGTATCAAAAGAAATTTTATTTAGATCTATTTTCATTTTACCCCACAAGTTTTTTAATGGTCATTGTTCATAATTATGCCTAGATCTATAATGAGTTTCTCTCAAGTGTAACCGGGGTTACAAAACTTCTGACTTTATATATCTAGTAGAGCTTGTGCCCTGATGACTTAGTATATCAGCTACTTGCGACTCCTAGTACGAATTGATGACGACCTCTAGATCTATAAAGATATATATGTTTTTAATAACCTTTTTTTGTCCCAGATAACAGCTTAGTTATTTAGCCCCGTGCTTAGGTAAATAAATAAAAGTGCTTGATCTATATATTTTGACCTAACCCTATATATATCTATCTTATGTTATTTCCCGTGATAAAGCCCTGACTTTATTTTCTTTTCTTCTTTTTTTAAATCTTTAAACTTATGACAGTATTTAGATTCTATGACCCGATTACTTTGATGAACTTTGTATGTTTAAGATAGGCAGTTACGATGCCGCATTGATCCGCGCACTTTATACGCGGTAGCGGGAAATAATTTTAAGTTTGGCGCGAAAAAGTAGTCCGAGATTTCCCGAGTAAAGGCGGAAAAGAACGAAATTGCAACTTTGCTTGAAAATCGGATAGAAATTCAACCAATGAAAATAAGAGGATACTTGACCAATCATCATCCGATTTAAACTCCAAAACATCCAATGAAATTATAGTATTTTTAACCAATTAGAAAGAGGAATGTATTGACTAATGAAAATCTTTGTTTACATGACGTTTTAAAGTTCATGAACCAAAAATAATTCACAACCCAGAAATCATTGCGAAAATAACCCGCTAGTTTTGAGCAGCGATAAGAAAGGTGAGAAAAATTATACATATAAGCTCAACTTAAATGAAATAACGTGTTTTATTATTAGTAAAAGTAACAAACCACATCTTCTTTCATCGATAATAGGTGTAAGTTGTTCGAAAAAGTCATAATTATACGCCAAATACTGGAGTAAACCAATTCAGTTTAGGCGCTTCGCGTGTGGCCGCCAGGGTTTCATTGCTCTATTTTATTGTTTTTCAAGAACATGTTGCATTTATTGAATAGTTATGATCTTGAAAATGTCTGTCATTAACATATTTTCATTCACGTTTCGTAAAAAGACAAATTTACTTCTCTGAACATGAAATATTTCTCTGTACAATGCAACTTCCGGTTGCTAAAAATAGAACTGTGTTTTCCAATTTGTCATAAATTTGTTTTCTGGTTCTAATGTTTATCCTTCTAAATGGTCTATGAATTTAATGTTAAATTGATAACAGTTTTTCACCAGATGTATCAAGTGTCTTATATATATAGATCTACATAGATGAAAGGAATTTAAAACATCAATTCTAAATTGTTTAGGTTTCCAACACTGCATGTTTATATCTGGCAAGACATATTTTAAGCACAAGTCTGAACAAAATCTCAATTTACAAGTGTCAGTATCAATAGTTTAATTTGTTTTCAGATAGACAATGGCTCGTACAAAGCAGACTGCTAGAAAATCCACAGGAGGAAAGGCTCCTCGTAAACAGTTGGCCACCAAGGCTGCAAGAAAGAGTGCGCCATCAACTGGAGGTGTCAAGAAACCTCATCGTTTACAGGCCCCGGAAAAGTAGCCCTTGGGGAAATCAGAAGGTTTTTCCCAAAAAATCCCCCCGAGTTTTCTCATCAAAAACTCCCCTTTCCCGAGATTGGGGCAGAGAAATTTCACAGGAAATTTAAAACAGATTTTTGAAATTTTTTAACGCAGAATTGGGGCTTTTCAGGTGTGGAAATGTTTGAAAAAATTTGGTTTTTAAAATTATTCTAGAATGAAAAATTGCCCTTTCTAACTTAAACCCGTTCAAATTTTTCCCAAATATGAAAACCTTTTGTTGGGGGCCCTTGGGCCATAGCTTTCCCTTTAAAACATACATACCACAAGTCTGTTTGCAGATTATGCTTTTTTAGAGATTATTTATTTTCCCATTAGAAATAATTTTAAATAAAATCCTTTTTTTCTGGGAAAAATTAAAAACCAACTTTTTTCAAGTTAAAAGGGTTTTAAAAATTTAATTCAAAATTAAGCCAAAAACATTTCAGGAAATGATGCCAATAATCCTTTGGTATTTCTGTGCACCCTTCAATTAGTTAAGATCATTTAAATTAACCCCAATGTGGCTTGCTGAGGGACACAAAAAACTGCAATTAATAACTGGCTAGCATAAATTGGAGAAGAAAAAAAAAGATGCCAATAATTGAGATGTGTAAATACTGGTAAACTAGGTTTTATGAAACTATGTAAATTATAGAAACTGCTTGCTGATCTTGACCCAAAACCCCCATGCAAAAAGTCCCAGAAAGTAACCTAGAAATTATGACATATAAGGTTAACAATAACGATTTCTGTTAACCACTGTTAACAACATAATGCAAGCGCATTGTTTGTTTAGCATGATATAACTGTTGTGGAATCCAATAGTTAGAGTTTCTGATTATTTATTTAATCTTGCAGATTAATGTAGAAAGCTCAACATATTTTTACAGATCTTGTCATCATGTAAGCTTTTGTTATTTAGTCGTAAAAGTAATATTTGTTTATTCATCTGTTTAAATAGGAAGCCAGTGAAGCTTACTTTTGGAACTCTTTGGGAAAACACCCCCCTTGTGTCTATCCATGCCCAAAAGAGTCCCCCAATTTAAAGGGCCCAAGGGCATTCAGTTCCCGAAAAAATTAAGAGGAGAAAGAAACAAAAATAAAAGAAACTCCATCCAAAAATTTTTATAAAGCAGTATCGGTTTATTTTTATAGAAATTGGATTTACATAGTGTTTCCAAAAACTTTTTTTCCCAAAACATTAGTTTCGGGCCAAAAAAGACTCCCTTTATTTTTTATAATTTCAGATTTTTAACAAGTGTAATATTTTGTACGTTTTATAACAATTCAGGGGCATGCCTAGAGAATTTTATCCATTTTAAAAAAATCATGATCACAATTTACTTCATATTTCAAGATAGATGACTGTTGTATCAGTGTATATTGTTTTCCTTATGTTGTAACTTATTTCTTAAATTTATGGAATACTTTATAGTTTTGGTCTTTCTTTAAAAATAAAACAAAGCAATTGGTACAACTATTTTGAAACTACTTGTTTTTCCAGTAATTGTAATTCAAATTGATAGGTATACTCAGTGAATTTTATTTTTATGTTGTCTTAATCATTAAAATTTAGTTTTAAAACTTAAATTTCTTGTTTTATCTAAATCCCTTTTAATAGTTTTCCTTTTCAAATTACAAACATAAATATTCCTTTAAAGCAGCTTACCTGCATCAGATGAGGTGAAAAATAATTTTCGAGAAAAACAAAACTACAATATTCATGATAAACATTTCAAATAAAAAGGAATTTTGCAAAATGTTACAAGCTAATAATTTACTATTTTATCACTAGTTTTACCTAGTTACTAATACTATTTAACAGAAGTAGAGGATATTTGTTTAGTATAGTGTAAGAAATTCGAATTTGAATCCACTAGGCTGGTCAGACTATCAGATTGGAATATTTACTAGCCCAAAAGACATTTCACTAGCACGATTCATTTGTTCAAAACAGTTGTTTATATTGCCTCTGAAAATACAGTAGCCTGGTCGGGCTTGTTACTGTGAAAAGTTGGTAGCCCGAGGAGAAATTTAGTAGGTGGGGGGGCTATCGGACTACTCATTTCGAACACTGAGTGTAGGATTACTAAAATCAGAATATATTTCACCAAGTGTGCACCAAAAGGTATATATTGCACGAGTGAAATATGAACTTTTGGTATTCGCGAGTTGAAGTACTTTGTCACTGGCATTTCAATGAAACCACATAACTGGCTTAAATGTTTCAAACAATGAAATCTAAGGTTTGAATTTTACTGATATCTATTAAGCACTGGAAAGCATGTAATAAATAGAGGATATTTGTTAAGTTCAGTGTAAGATCGGAATATATTTCACTGAGTGAGCACCAAAAGGTATATTTCACGAGTGGCGCAGCCACGAGTGAAATATGAACTTTTGGTGTTCACAAGGTGAAATATATTTCGATCTTACACTAAACTAAACAAATTTTCTTTTTATTTATGCAAATAAACGTTTTAAAAAGACATTGAACCTAATATTGAATGAAAAGCGCGCCAAATAATAATACAACGTGACGTCATTTACGACGTCACGTCATTAAGTTGGTACCCAGTTCTGTGCACGCTGGTATTTCACTGAAACAACGTAAGGGGCTTAAATTCAAAACAGTGAAATTATCAAAGTGGTAATTTCACTGTTTGAAACAGTGAAATTACCAGTTTTATATCACTGATATATTTCTATAAACCACCGAAAAGCATGTAATAAATAGAATTTCTGCTTAGGTAATTTTTTTAACAGAAATTCCTATAAAACTACCAATTACTATAAAATTACCTTTCATTGAGTTAAATCATTTGAATTTTTACACTGCTACAATTTTGCTTTTAGAAATAATTCTTGTTAGCTCATCAGAACCAAAGGTTCAGTGTGAGCTATTAGTATCAAAGGGGGATGCTCCGTCGTCATGCTTCAACAATTGTCTTCTTTGAAACTGCTGGGCAGATTTACTTCAAATTTGGTCTGTAGCATCCATGTGACTGTCACTTGAATTTGCTCATGTCATTTCAATTGACCCCTCTTTGGGGTCAACAGAGCTAAAAGTAGAAAAACATCTTCTACAAAAGTAATTGATGGATGATCACCAAACTTTGTCTGTAGCATTCTTGGTAGTCTTATCAAGTTTGATCTTATTAATTTGATTGGCCCCTTTTAGGCAGCAAAAGCTAAAAAAAGAAATACCTTCAAATGTCTTTTTCTACATAACATATTGATGGATGATCACCAAACTTTGTTGCATTCTTGGGTAGTATACTATTTATCAAGTTTGCTCATATTAATTTGATTGGCCCCTTTTAGGGGCCGCTTAAGCTAAAAAATAGAATAACCTTTAAACATCTACTACAGAACTAATTGATGGATGATACCAAACTTTGTTGGTAGCATTCTTGGAAACTCTTTTATCAAGTTTGCTCATATTAATTTGTTTAGCCCCTTTAAGGGGTCACTAAAGCTAAAAATAGTTAAACCTTTGAACATCATTTCCTACTGAAATAATTGATAGATGATCACCAAACTTTTTAGCATTCTCAGGTAGTCTTTTATCATGGCCCTCTTGTTTGAATGCAAATTAATATCTTTCTAGAGGCATGCTGCTTAACGAAAAATAACATTTGTGAGGTTTATTCAAGACAACTGGTTATGGAATGATCCGAATCCACATTAAAATTGATAGGTTGAAAGACCCCTTTAGATAATGTTAAACAGTTACTTTAGTCTCTTTTTTTATGCTCCCCAAAGGGCGAGCATATAGTTGCTGCCTTGTTCATCCGTTGTTTTCTTGTCCAGATATTAACTTGTAAAATATTGAAGGAATTTGATAAACTTTAGTGTTAAAGATTAATATGAGCAAGTGCAGTTGACAAAAGCCATAATTCTTTGTTGTTTAATTTTTAATTATCCTAAAAAAGATATAATGCTAGTCCAAGTTCAACCTCTAACCTGTCAAATTATAATTTATATCTATTTTAATTAATATCTATTGAAACTCCCCCCCCCCCAACAGTTATAGAAACAAGTCAAGAGGAAGTACAGTGTTGAAGCACAATAACTCGGCAGGACTTGTGTTTGAATTATCTCTATTATGCATAATAATGCTTGTCAAGGAAATATCTTGGATTTATTGGAAATTTTATTAACACATCACACAGTGATACTAGTAACTAAGGTATTACAAAGAGGATGTGTGCTGGCTAAGACCAGTAATACTATCCTACCTTGTTTGATTTTTGGTTATCACTTTATAATGCCTAATAAATTAAATGCTTGTTACGCCTTTGATTTAAATTTATAGCCTTTTTAGCACAACTTTTAATTGAAGAAATTAAAAAAAATCTTCATACTTGGCCACTTGGCCACTACAACCCTTTAAGTAAACCAGACTAATTCATATGCTACTATAAGACAAAGTGCCAAATGAAATCAGTTGTTACTTTCTTTCCGGATTAACACTGGCTGTTGTTACAGACTAATAATGTCATGTTGTGGTTCAGACAGTAATATCCCTACCTAGGAACAGATTTTTCGATCCGAGCAGCAAAAATGTCATATATTTTTTTGTTTCATTTTACGCTTTTTCCCAACAGTATTTCAGTCATATAGGCGGGTAGTTTCCTAACCATCGTTCCTAGAGAGTTACACCAGTACTAGACTACCTTCCTCCGTGCTAAACTACCAAAGCATCACCCGGGGATCAAACCCACGCCAGAGGTAACTTGATTAGAAGTCATCGACTCTAACCCCTCGACCACAGAGGCGGTTCTCTATTCTAGGTACTAGTAATGCAAGTAATTATGTTTTGCAGCTTTGGTATATGGCATGCAGGACAATCTTGTCGTTCCTTACCCTAATAAGATCAAAAAACAACTTTTTGTAAAATAGGCCCAATCCTGTTGGTCATATTTCTCATAGCAACAGCTCAAATAGCCACAAGGTGATGCTACATGCAAAATATCTAAGCCCTTGGTATTGCAGTCTCTAAGGAGAAGTTCTTTTTTACAATACAAGAGGGCCATGATGGCCCTGAGGTCGCTCACCTGTATATAGGCCCCTCCCCCACCCCCCCCCCCCCCCCAACGTTGCAGGGCCAATTTAAACCAAGGGCTTTTAATTGCACAAACTTGGTAGACACCCATAAGAACATGTTTCATGCTAAACGTCTAAGCTCTAGCTCATTGGGCTTTTTAAAAGAAGATTTTTTTTAAAGTTTTTACTATACACAATGTCATATAGTTAAAAACAATAACACCCCTGGTTCGGACCAGTTTTGACCCCAGGGCTTTTATTTGAACAAACTTTGTAGACACTTACTAGAAGATGTTTCATGCTTAATATCTAAACTCTAGCTATTTGGGTTTTTTCAAAGAAGATTTTATAAGTTTTTGCTATACACATAAATAAAATCAATGACCCCCAGGGCAGGGCCAATTTTGACCCAAGGGCTTTTATTTGAAAAAACTTTGTAAACACTCACTAAAAGATGTTTCATGATAAGTATCTAAACTCTAGCTATTTGGTTTTTTTAAAGAATTTTTAATTTAAAGTTTTTGCTTTACACATATATGGAAAATCAATGACCCCCGGGGCAGGGCAAATTTTGACCCCAGGGCTCTTATTTGAACAAATTTGGTAGACATCCATTAGAACATGTTTCATGCTAAATATCTTAGCTCTAACTCTTTGGGTTCTTTAAAAGAAGATTTTATAAGTTTTTACTATATGCATATAGGGAAAATCAATGACCCCCTGGGGCGGGGCCAATTTTGACCCCAGGGCTTTTATTTGAACAAAATTGGTAGACACCTATTAGAACATGTTTGATGCTCAATATCTTAGCCATAGCTCTTTGAGTTCTTTAAAAGAAGATTTTTAGTTCTTTAAAAGAAGATTTTTAAGTTTTTACTATATGCATATAGGGAAAATCAATGACCCCCAGGGGCGGGGCCAATTTTGACCCCAGGGCTTTTATTTGAACAAACTTGGTAGACACCCATTAGAACATGTTTCATGCTAAATATCTTAGCTCTAGCTCATTGGGCTTGTAAAAAGAAGATTTTTTTAAAGTTTTTACTATACACATATAGTTAAAAACAATGACCCCCTGGGGCCGGGACAGTTTTGACCCAAGGGCTTTTATTTGAACAAACTTTGTAGACACTTACTAGAAGATGTTTCATGCTTAATATCTAAACTCTAGCTATTTGGGTTTTTTCAAAGAAGATTTTAAGTTTTTGCTATACACATATAAAGAAAATCAATGACCCCCGGGGCGGGGCCAATTTTGACCCCAGGTCTTTTATTTGAACAAACTTTGTAGACACTCACTAAAAGATGTTTCATGCTTAATATCTTAACTCTAGCTATTTGGGTTTTTTCAAAGAAGATTTTTTAAGTTTTTGCTATACACATATAAGGAAAATCAATGACCCCTGGTGCGGGGCCAGTTTTGACCCCAGGGCTTTTATTTGAACATACTTGGTAGACACCCATTAGAACATGTTTCATGCTAAATATCTTAGCTCTAGCTCTTTGAGTTCTTTAAAAGAAGATTTTTTAAGTTTTTACTATATGCATATAGGGAAAATCAATGACCCCCTGGGGCGGGGCCAATTTTGACCCCAGGGCTTTTATTTGAACAAACTTGGTAGACACTCATTAGAAGATGTTTCATGCTAAATATCTTAGCTCTAGCTCTTTGGGTTCTTTAAAAGAAGATTTTTTAAGTTTTTACTATATGCATATAGGGAAAATCTATGACCCCCCTGGGACGGGGCCAATTTTGACCCCAGGGCTTTTATTTGAACAAACTTGGTAGACATTCACTAGAAGATGTTTCATGCCAAATATCTAAGCTCTAGCTCTTACGGTTCTTTAAAAGAAGATTTTTTAAGTTTTTACTATATGCATATAGGGAAAATCAATGACCCCCCGGGGCGGGGCCAATTTTGACCCCAGGGCTTTTACTTGAACAAACTTGGTAGACACTCACTAGAAGATATTTCATGTCAAATATCTTAGCTCTAGCTCTTTGGGTTCTTTAAAAGAAGATTTTTAAGTTTTTACTATATTCATATAGGGAAAATCTATGACCCCCTGGGGCAGGGCCATTTTTGACCTCAGGGCTTTTATTTGAACAAACTTGGTAGACACTCATTTGAAGATGTTTCATGCTAAATATCTTAGCTCTAGCTCTTTGGGTTCTTTAAAAGAAGATTTTTTAAGTTTTAACTATATGCATACAGGGAAAATCAATGACCCCCTGGGGCGGGACCAATTTTGACCCCAGGGCTTTTATTTGAACAAACTTGGTAGACATTCACTAGAAGATGTTTCATGCCAAATATCTAAGCTCTAGCGTTTACAGTTCTTTAAAAGAAGATTTTTTAAGTTTTAACTATATGCATATAGGGAAAATCAATGACCCCCCCCCCCCCCCCCCCCGGGCCGGGGCCAATTTTGACCCCAGGGCATTTATTTGAACAAACTTGGTAGACACTCACTAGAAGATGTTTCATGCCAAATATCTTAGCTCTAGCTCTTTGGGTTCTTTAAAAGAAGATTTTTTAAGTTTTTACTATATGCATATAGGGAAAATCTATGACCCCCCTGGGACGGGGCCAATTTTGACCCCAGGGCTTTTATTTGTACAAACTTGGTAGACACTCATTAGAAGATGTTTCATGCCAAATATCTAAGCTCTAGCTCTTATGGTTCTTTAAAAGAAGATATTTAAAGATTTTTCTTTCGGTTGCCATGGCAACCAGAGTTCTGCATGAAATGGAATTCTTTGAACAATCTTGATAAAGCTTCATACAAAGAGTATTCCTGCCAAGTTTCATTAACATTGGCCTTGCGGTATCATAGAAGATGTCCTTAGAATATTTAAAATGTGGACGGACGACAGACGACGGACGCCATTTGGTTGGCCATCCTAAAAGCTCACCTGCACTTTGTGCAAGGTGAGCTAATAAAACTTTATAAAGTTGTTGACCTCTACAGCACCACCAATTTTGACCCCAGGGGTAAGGCTCCCACATTTACACATTTAAAGATTTTCATTTCAATGTTCATTCTTAATCTTAAACATTTAAGATATTGTTTACTGTTTGAACAAAATGACCATGTTGTCTTCTCAATATATTCTAATTATTATTACCTGTAATCATGAATTTTATCAATTCTAAATGATTTATTCCCAGAAACAATGAGATAATAGTTTTCAAGGCTATCATTAAACGTAGCTTGTGGCTTTTTTTGAAGGGCGTGAAAGCTACATAGCATACACAGCTTTTACAGTGGTTAAAAACTGACAGTACATTGCTTTGTTAATAAGAGAATAACACATTTGTTTACTTTGTCCACCACCAACAATGCATAACCCTTGTTAAGTAAAATTGTTCACATAAGCATGTGTAAGACCAGTAGAAATTATGATGGATGACAGACACACTGCCATCACAAAAGCTCACATCTGTGTACTTTGTGAGTAAAGGTGAGCTAAAAACTATTATGATTATCCTGCTCATTGAATATAATATAGAATTTTACCTAGGACCCAGGGCCTTTCAATTTACTGATCTGTTACTTAAATTAAGATATTACCCGACTTATGAGGCATATACATATCTTAAGTCACGTAATATCTTTATTTAAGTAATGGTGATAAATCATTGTAATTTATACTCCTTAAATATACTATTGCTGAAAATTGCACAAGCCATCAAATAGTTGACAAAGACATGACAATTATGTGAAGTTTCAAAGGAATATGGTCATCTGTGATATGAAGTTGTAAGTAAAATTTTAAACCAAATGTTGTGCTAACACCAGGTTAAGTAGGATAGCTCTTCTGGAACACTTGTGCATGGCATGTCCTTGCCAATACAGAAACATTTGCAATTTTTGAGGATTTGAAAACAAATAATCTCTGTTATGAATTTTATTTAATTTATTGTGCATTTTGACATTTATTATACATGTATATCTAAATATAAATACTACTAGTATTTACAACTTCTAATAAAAACTGCTATTTTACAATTTAAAATAATATCTATGTGTACACTGTACAAATGCCTTACACCTGTCTCTATATTTCACAGCCACAGTAAACAACAAACATTTCAATTTAATTCAAATTCTTTTTGAACATATAGGAATCCGCACTAAACATAATTTCAGAAGAATTGACTGTCATTATGTTTGCTATTGTTAACAATATGTGAAGTTACATGTAACTTCAATATGCTGCCCTCAAAAATAACCCTAACATAAAACAATATAAAACAATACAAGAGCTGTCGGTAGGACAGCAACGCTCGACTATTCTTAGTGCTTGATAGTAAAAAAAATGCTTGATACAGTTACCTCCTCCTGTTTACAGGTTGGGGTCATGATGGTGAACAAGTGTGCAAAGTTTCAAAGCCATATGTCAATGGACTTTGAAAATATTTGAACTATTACAACAAGAGCTGTCGGTAGGACAGCATGCTCGACTATTCTTAGTGCTTGATAGTAAAAAAAATGCCTGATACAGTTACCTCCTCCTGTTTACAGGTTGGGGTCATGATGGTGAACAAGTGTGCAAAGTTTCAAAGCCATATGTCAATGGACTTTGAAAATATTTGAACTATTACAAAAACTTTAACGTAAATTCTAAGTCGAAAAAGGGGCATAATTCTGTCAAAATGCTTGATAGAGTTACCTCCTCCTGTTTACAGGTTGGGGTCATGATGTTGAACAAGCGTGCAAAGTTTCAAAGCCATATGTCAATGGACTTTGAAAATATTTGAACTATTACAAAAACTTTAACGTAAATTCTAAGTCGAAAAAGGGGCATAATTCTGTCAAAATGCTTAACAGAGTTACCTCCTGCTGTCTACAGGTTGGGGTCATGATGTTGAACAAGTGTGCAAAGTTTCAAAGCCATATGTCAATGGACTTTGAAAATATTTGAACTATTACAAAAACTTGAACGTAAATTCTAAGTCGAAAAAGGGGCATAATTCTGTCAAAATGCTTGATACAGTTACCTCCTCCTGTCTACAGGTTGGGGTCATGATGGTGAACAAGTGTGCAAAGTTTCAAAGCCATATGTCAATGGACTTTGAAAATATTTGAACTATTACAAAAACTTTAACGTAAATTCTAAGTCGAAAAAGGGGCATAATTCTGTCAAAATACTTGATAGAGTTACCTCCTCCTGTCTACAGGTTGGGGTCATGATGGTGAACAAGTGTGCAAAGTTTCAAAGCCATATGTCAATGGACTTTGAAAATATTTGAACTATTACAAAAACTTTAACGTAAATTCTAAGTCGAAAAAGGGGCATAATTCTGTCAAAATGCTTGATAGAGTTACCTCCTCCTGTTTACAGGTTGGGGTCATGATGGTGAACAAGTGTGCAAAGTTTCAAAGCCATATGTCAATGGACTTTGAAAATATTTGAACTATTACAAAAACTTTAACGTAAATTCTAAGTCGAAAAAGGGGCATAATTCTGTCAAAATGCTTGATAGAGTTACCTCCTCCTGTCTACAGGTTGGGGTCATGATGGTGAACAAGTGTGCAAAGTTTCAAAGCCATATGTCAATGGACTTTGAAAATATTTGAACTATTACAAAAACTTTAACATAAGTGGTTACGCCAACGCCGACGCTCGGGTGACTGCAATAGCTCTACTTATTCTTATCGAATAGTCGAGCTAAAAACTTTAACGTAAATTCTAAGTCGAAAAGGGGCAAGGGGCATAATTCTGTCAAAATGCTTGATAGAGTTACCTCCTCCTGTTTACAGGTTGGGGTCATGATGTTGAACAAATGTGCAAAGTTTCAAAGCCATATGTTAATGGACTTTGAAAATATTTGAACTATTACAAAAACTTTAACGTAAATTCTAAGTCGAAAAAGGGGCATAATTCTGTCAAAATGCTTGATAGAGTTACCTCCTCCTGTTTACAGGTTGGGGTCATGATGTTGAACAAGTGTGCAAAGTTTCAAAGCCATATGTCAATGGACTTTGAAAATATTTGAACTATTACAAAAACTTTAACGTAAATTCTAAGTCGAAAAAGGGGCATAATTCTGTCAAAATGCTTGATACAGTTACCTCCTCTTGTCTACAGGTTGGGGTCATGATGGTGAACAAGTGTGCAAAGTTTTAAAGCCATATGTCAATGGACTTTGAAAATATTTGAACTATTACAAAAACTTTAACGTAAATTCTAAGTCGAAAAAGGGGCATAATTCTGTCAAAATGCTTGATAGAGTTACCTCCTCCTGTCTACAGGTTGGGGTCATGATGGTGAACAAGTGTGCAAAGTTTCAAAGCCATATGTCTATGGACTTTGAAAATATTTGAACTATTACAAAAACTTTAACATAAGTGGTTACGCCGACGCCGACGCTCGGGTGACTGCAATAGCTCTACTTATTCTTATTGAATAGTCGAGCTAAAAAGTAACACAAAAAGTAAATTTTCAAGTCAAAGTAATAAAAAACTATGTACTATAAATTACCTCTGCAAAGTTGCTTTTAGTCAGTTTATTCAGAGAATTAAAAATTCTACAGATATATGAAAATTATGAGCTTCTGATCCTCAAATATATAAACTTGTAAAAAAGATAAAATGGACGGACAACTTTCAAAAATGATATGTAATACATATTGTTATCATGGTAACATAGAAGTAAAAAGAATTGACATTCCTTTAAAGCAAATTAATCATGAGGTAACAGACTTTAAAAGAATTTATACATTTACTGAAAGTAAGTAAAAAATTAGATTTAAAACAATTGTACCCATATGGAATGTTAAAATATTCTTTATATACATGTTCTTAAAATACTCAGTACAAAGTCTGAACAATTTTAATAGAAACATATAGATTGTAAAAAATATATCATACCTTATAAATTAATCATTTTTTGCCTGTTAATTCAAGAAACTGGAACACAATATCTCATTCAATAATCTTTGAATCATAATTACTGATTATAAAGTTGATATACTAGTAAAGAACAGTCCATAGATCTACAAGAATGATGTGATTGCGTATTAAGAGCAAAACCCAGCAATAATTTCTACATATCATGCCAACTGTAATGATAAACTTTTCTAGAGGATGTTCATGAAATTCCCACTTGCTTCCAACCCTTTTCCGTACATTTAATGCATTTTCATTGATAATTTTTTTCTAAATGTTTAATTAAGGTCCCAAGTCTTTATCACAATGGCTTATAATAACTTAATTGACCACTATTTTTTCTTGCCAGATTTTAACTGTTTTAGCTCATTTTCGTGGTAGTGAGAAATCGCTGAAGTTTCTGCTAACTGAAATAAGAAAAGAATGGAAATTGTTAACAGTTTAATTTCTTATTCCTGATGAAGGTTGTTATTCAATCAAAACTAGTAGAATAATAAATACAGTTAAAACTTGACTCGGTGTTGACATTGGTTCCTCTTTCTTCTTTTTTGTGTAATTTTTATTTTAAAAAAATAAATAAAATTTAATGAGTAAAATATTTGAAGTAATCAGTAGACTTTTTTCTTCTCAAACAAGAATCACAATGTCTTCTAGTGTATATTACAGTTTCTAAAAAAAATGTTAAAATACAAGAGCATTGTAGCATGTTGTAGCTACCTTGTAGAACAAGTAAAAAATAATTAACTGGCCAAAACTACCTTTTTATTCAAGGGCCATTACTAGGCCAAAAATTATTCAAATGGAAAACACAAATTGAATATTTAAACAATGTAATGCCTACCATGTCCAATAATATGTCTATCTTTAATTTAAGTAGATTATTTTCCTCTGACAGATTTTGGTTATCACGTCGTAGTTTCATCACTTCTTTATGACTTGCAGCACTGGGACCAGTCTCTGATAATAATAAAACATATATTTCATTCATCTTAAACGTCATCAGCTTAATATGCGGTAATCCGTATATTCACATTTATTACAATTCATTTACAGGTTATACTATTTACTAGTGTCTAAAAGATACATGTTCATCTATAATACATCACTTTAACAAATGTAAATACAAAAAATCACTAATAAATTTAAAAGATAAATAATAAACTAATAGGTATAACATTTACAACAACCAGCTTGTATAAAATGGTAATAATCTTACCTATATTATAAAAAGTATAATCATACACAAAGGTTATATATTAATTTAATCTTTGATGTAAATGTATAAACTATCAAGGCAATTCCAGTTGTTCTGTTTAACATATAAAATACACAATTTGACAAGATTTCTATTTTCTTTATATTTTATACATAAATCATACCTTGTACCCACATTCCATTTTCAAAAGCCACTTCCTGACCGCCAAGTTTTAGTTTGACAGGGCCTACATCTGGACCAAATTCTTCCCGAGTTTTATCTGCATCAAGGTGAAGGTTTGATAGTGATTGGGCTCTTCTAGGGGGTGTTTTCTTTGGAGAAAATTTATCACCAAATGGAAAAAGTGGCATGTTTCTAGAAACTAAAGTAAAATAAAAGATTTATATGAGTATGACACAACAGAGTTTTTTTTATTGTGCAACAGGCACAATTAGCAAAACAGGCACAACATATGCTTATTTATGAAAATAATTAACATTTAAGTAATAACACAGATTAACTGAGTGAAAAAAGTATGTTATTTTTTTTTAATTATCACAACAGTTGTAATAGGTTGTTTTGAAGGAATTTATGCCAGCAAAATGGCCAAAACTGAAAACATGGACATATTCATGGTGTAACAGAGATATTTTCTTAAAAAGGGAACAATTTATGATTATAAATAATTTTCATTAAACTTAAACAAATTATATATATAATATTTATCACATAAACTGCGGTGCAGGAGTGTAATAAAGCCATTTAATAACAAGAGCTGTCGGTAGGACAGCAACGCTCGACTATTCTTAGTGCTTGATAGTAAAAAAAAATGCTTGATACAGTTACCTCCTCCTGTTTACAGGTTGGGGTCATGATGGTGAACAAGTGTGCAAAGTTTCAAAGCCATATGTCAATGGACTTTGAAAATATTTGAACTATTACAAAAACTTTAACGTAAATTCTAAGTCGAAAAAGGGGCATAATTCTGTCAAAATGCTTGATAGAGTTACCTCCTCCTGTCTACAGGTTGGGGTCATGATGGTGAACAAGTGTGCAAAGTTTCAAAGCCATATGTCAATGGACTTTGAAAATATTTGAACTATTACAAAAACTTTAACGTAAATTCTAAGTTGAAAAAGGGGCATAATTCTGTCAAAATGCTTGATAGAGTTACCTCCTCCTGTCTACAGATTGGGGTCATGATGTTGAACAAGTGTGCAAAGTTTCAAAGCCATATGTCAATGGACTTTGAAAATATTTGAACTATTACAAAAACTTTAACGTAAATTCTAAGTCGAAAAAGGGCATAATTCTGTCAAAATGCTTGATAGAGTTACCTCCTCCTGTCTACAGGTTGGGGTCATGATGGTGAACAAGTGTGCAAAGTTTCAAAGCCATATGTCAATGGACTTTGAAAAAATTTGAACTATTACAAAAACTTTAACGTAAATTCTAAGTCGAAAAAGGGGCATAATTCTGTCAAAATGCTTGATAGAGTTACCTCCTCCTGTCTACAGGTTGGGGTCATGATGGTGAACAAGTGTGCAAAGTTTCAAAGCCATATGTCAATGGACTTTGAAAATATTTGAACTATTACAAAAACTTTAACGTAAATTCTAAGTCGAAAAAGGGGCATAATTCTGTCAAAATGCTTGATAGAGTTACCTCCTCCTGTCTACAGGTTGGGGTCATGATGGTGAACAAGTGTGCAAAGTTTCAAAGCCATATGTCAATGGACTTTGAAAATATTTGAACTATTACAAAAACTTTAACATAAGTGGTTACGCCGACGCCGACGCTCGGGTGACTGCAATAGCTCTACTTATTCTTATCGAATAGTCGAGCTAAAAACGATATTGCACTAGTGTAATAACACTTTGACATGACGTCATTTATGTTGCAAATAAACATAGTGTTAAAGCGCTAATGTTAGCGTTATACTATAGGCGCGTCAATGAAAAATGACTCTTTTTTACAGTAAACTGTTCTTATTTTATATATATGTGATAAATAGAATATTATATTCGTGTAAATTCAATACTTAATTTATTGAACTTGTTGAATAAACCAATATTATGCTCGCCAGAGACTCGGATAATATGATTTTATTCAACTCGTTCAATAAATTTAGTATTAAACCTACACTCATTCAATATCCTCTATATATCAAATGTAGTATCAACATAAAAGTTTATTGTAGATTTTAATAGGAAAATTTCAATTTATATGTTTTGGAAGGTTATACATGCTTGCGAAATGGACATATTCTCAGCACAACAGAGATTGTTTTGTATAAAGGGCACAATGAATGTTTATAAATAACAGTTATCAAACAAAAATTTATTATAATATACATTTAATATAGTAACATAATGAAAGTTAGTTTTAATATATTATTTTAAATATTTAATTATTGACTACAGTTTCTCAGTTCTTCATTTGTCAGTAATTTCTTCTTTCTCTTTATTAACAATTAATCTTATTGGATAGTGAAATCTCATTTTTTATTGATCATAGTTATTAGTATTTAGACGCTTCCAGTTATTTGCATCACTTCTTGATTTTTATTTGTATGTGTCATTGCTCTTACAACATTTTCATTCATTAAAAATTTGTTTATAAGCTTTAGTTTGAGTTTTATATATATGATTCAGTTGGCCCAACATAGTCGTATAAATATGACGTCGCTTTGAGATATTTTTGCTTCAAGGCAAAGCAACAGGCTTGACTGAAATAAACTATAACAAGTCTGTAACATCTGATATATTGGACTAGGTGCAACAGAGATAATAACAAAATTACAGCAAAACAAGGTTTATTAAATTATATAAATTAATTTTACTTTTTGATGAATTTCTATATTTATGACCAATGTAAACCTTCGACATTTACTTAAACAAACTCTTAAAATTCTTGCAAAATTAAATTTTTTTAACTTGGCTGCATCCAAAATATCTGTGTTGCATATTTTAGTCATTCTAGATTTATATTAGATCTACATTCTGTTGTGCGGAAAACCAGTAAAAAAGCATACACAAGGTTATTCATTTTACAACAAATTCTGTTGTTGTTGTTTTTTACGTTTCACAAAACTTAATAAATAAATACCATCCAAAATAGTCCATGTCCGAAATCCTTTCACATATGATCAATCTCTTAGCGTATTTATTAACCATTTGAAAAGGTTTCAATAGGGCAGTTTAAAAAGAAAATATCATATAAAATTACTAATTAATATAAATACCTTCAAGATACGAACAGTAAACAAATAATCTTTCTTTCAATTGTGTTGTTTAGTTTGGACTTGTTGCCGGAAGTCAAAATAATGGACGCTTGTGCCAAAAAAACACAAAAAAAGCGTCCGCATGATATAGACCAAAACAAATATCAAATAGGAAGTAATCTAAATTTTGTAGCTTTTACAGAGAAAATACATATAAATTTGTAATGTTATATAGATATAATTATTTGTGACATGTAAACTGTACAATGTGATTGATCTTTTTTTTTATTGGCTCCTGCCAGAAATCATTCCTTTGAAAATAACCAGTTATCAAGAACACAGGACAGGTAACAGAAAAATTAATTAGATCTACCAAATATCCTGACACTTAACACAAGTTACTTAATACTGTATGACATAATTTAGTTGATATTGATCCAGCTGTTTCCTTTATTACTTGTTGAATTCAGTTCTTTTTTTCTCTACAAATGTTTATAACTTCAAGCAGTTTTTTTAGATTTCCCCAATTTTATATCATGGGTGTGGCTCTTCATCTACTCCTGTTCAGGCTGTTGATATTTCTAGAGAGAATTAAATTACAGTAGAACTTATATGAGTCAAATTCTGATAAGTCGATTTTCTCAATGTGTCAAAATAAAGTGAAAGTCCGGATTTTCCGAACTTATGAGTTGAAATTTTATGTGTCAAAATTTTTGAATACTTTGTGGTTCAAGAAGAATAAATCAAGTACAATTTACCACAAATAAGTTGAAGTACTTCAATTATTTTGACACCTTTGATCTCAAAACATTTTCACACCTTTTCTGGTAAAGAATATGATTTCTGATAAACTTGTGTGACAGGTGTTAATAACTTAATTACATAGCTGTGTATTGAATGTGTTTGAATGTGTAATAAAATGCTTCAATTGTTACCATTCAGTGGTATTTAAAAGTAAACAGTAAACTTCGTGACCGGATGTAGCCTGATAATCACTCGGAATATATTTACTATAAGCTGGTTTAGTTAGATATTGCCCTTTCCTTTTGTTACGCCTTTTGTAACTTGCTTGTAAATGTCAAGAGCTGGAAATTTGTCTGTAATTTGAGACCAATTCATGAGTTGAAGTCCTGGTGAGTCAAAGTATTTAAGCAAGTCCCTTCAACTTCATCTTACCGAAGTTCTACTGTTTATCAAGCGTAAAATGCATCTCTTTCAAATATTCTTTCATTAACTGAGGAACCATTCCATTCAGGGATCAAAAACATTAAATTCAGAGCCATTCCTCCTGCAAGATGTTTGCGACTGATAAATACTACCCGTCTTGCATGTTATGCTACTTTTCTTGCATTCAAAACTTAAAAAGTTTACCATGCAGGTTCAATTAATTAATTAATGAATAATGAATGCACTCTTCAATCAACTGGGCTCAGTTTAGCGGAAGACAGCTGATGATCATATGTCTTTATTTAGCCACAAATATCCTAAAACCAAGCTGTTGTTTTGGCGCAAATAACTCACTAGAAGCATGGGCATTGTGTTTTTAACTTTGTAGACATTAATATGAACATGAAAAGTCCTCCTACACATACTGGGGATTGAATCCCAGACCCCATGATTACTAGGCAGTCATTCAAGTGGCCTATACATGAAATCACAACATTTATAATCAGGTGACTGATGACTTCTTCAGCAGATTCTGAGATGATTTTCAGAAAATTGCCACTACAGAAAAGACAATATAAATTTATAATATTGCCATTAAATACCAACAATAACAAAATTCCTACATGATCGTCATATATAATCACGGATGACCTCATGTAATATGTTCTACCTGTTAAATGAAGAGAAACTTTATAGTCCTCAAAATAAATCTGCTCAACACTTTAAATGCTTTGTAGGTTGGTAGAATATTATTGTTGAAGTTAAATAAACTTTAAAGGTTATGAGTTTATGATTTTTGATTTTATAGAGTGGTGTAAAAAGTAATGGATGGATATCGGAGGCAAGATCCATACAGAAGTAGCAGGGAACAAATTCCACTGTCAAATAGTAAGATATCCTTGTTATATTCTTCTGTTTCATTTTTTTTTTAAATTATCATTTATTTTCAGTGATGGCAATCGGATATCTGGCATTGCAGTATGCTTGTTTATAGAGTTTAGTTCAGTTTAACAGTTTATAGAGTACCTTTTATTATATGACATAACCTTGATTTGAGTTAAATGTTATGACCTTCTGTCAAAAGTTCCTCAGAAAAATTCTGTTTTATATTTTTCAATTTGAAATATTTCTTTTAATGATAAAATAACATCACACCTTGTTTTTCTTTTCAGCTGACCTTGTTTATTATATTTATGAGGTCAAACTAATCAAATATTGTTAAACATTTCTCTGTTATCATATTAAAAGGTCTTGAAACCTTGAATCTGTATTTATAAATCTGAGCCTAATTACATTGACATAAATTCAAACAGTCACAGAATATCATAAGGCCATGTTAAATATTGATAATTTGCTATTTCTTTTGATCAAAAGACAATGAACCATAACCATCTCTGATAAGTGAAAACATAATCACCTCTAATGTCTCTGGTAGTTTTTATGGTGATCTAGCACTAATTTGAGTTAAAGGGTTTGTGACAACATTTCCTATGTATTGCTATATTGTCTGGGGACCATCATTACTTCAGGTTTTATTTTTTACCAAGACAAAAACCAAAAAACCATCTGCAGGTTGCCTCTGTTACAGTCACCAGATTCCCATAATAATCTCAAACATGATCTTAAGTACAATATATGCACATTGCTCATTGATTCATTACCTGTTTTAATCAATTTTGTACTGTGATATTTTTTTTTAAGAAATGTGAGTTTGCTATGCCATGATTCTATAGACCTCATTATCCGGCTTTCTAAGCAGGAGAATAGTTAGTATGTTAACTAGCTGTGAATTCTATATACTAAATCTGTTGGGAACTAAGACAAGACAAGCCAGTCTGACATAAAATTCATAAGACTATATTAAATGATAAACTATTGATTTATTTAGACTAAAATAATTATATTTCAGTTAATCCAGGTTATCAGGATGAGATAGTGCCCGATTATCCTCGTGCAGCATTTAGTGAACATGGTCCTGCTATTCCACTTGACCGGCGACCATCTGATGCCTCAAGTTTTACCTCAGAACATGGTATAGGAGTTCATAGAAGGTCACAATGGGCAAAAGAAGAAGGCCCAAGAGATACTGCAATCTTGTTAGAAAGTCTTCCTAGCAAACAGTTAGGTCAGTAAAAATTTGCGATTTCTCATCTGTTGATGTGAAGAAATAATATGTTGTAACAAATCTGTAGAAAATTGTTATGAACTTACACATTAATCATTGTCATATTGTTGTTCTCTCAGGCTGTACCAAAAAGAGTATCTTAAATAGCTTGATGTAATAAAACTTTATAAACACTTGAATATTTTTAATAAATAACTAATTTTAGCTTTATTGCATTATAGCAATGGACTATTGATAAGTATTTAGTAATATTGTTACTGACCCTTAATCTTTTGAAAATTGTGGAGTGACAATTTACAGTGTTGCTATATTTTATACTTCATATCAATACAATTGAGCATTTCTTCTTATTTTGATACCATTCTATTACAGAAAAAATGGCGAGTGAGATTGCACATGGCTCATCTATCAGGAAAAAGTCCACTAAAAGGAAATCGTTCCATGCTAACATGCATATACCTACAGGAAGAGATGCATCAGAAGATTTCATTCGAGCTGTACACGATAATCCCGATGCTGCTGAAATTGAAGATGATGATATAAAGGCCATGACAATGAATCTTTCACAGAAACGTAGGCTAAAGTAAGTATTAGCATGAAAAACAAGAATTTTTTTACTGATTTTGAAAAAATCTACCCGCTAAATGTGCACATAGACTAGATAATGTAGTCTTAGTTTACATTTAAAAGCTTTACTTCCCAAATGTTGCATTTCCCCAACCCATCAAAACAACTGACAATATGATTCAGATTGTCTATTTTTCTTGACTGATTAAAAAATTTGAAAGGGTATTACATATGATATTTGTTTAAGATGTGATGCAGGTGGTATTTATGCAAATAAACAAATATACACTTTATCATCAATTTATAATTTAAAAATGCCTAACCTGCAAATTTAATGCACCATTTTACCTGAATCAATTGGATTTTTTTGTCTGTCAAATACTAGCAGCAATGTAGGATTACTGTTTACTGTTTTACTTTTTTATGATTTTTGATATTGTATTTCAAGTTAGGTGAACTCTCATAAGCTCTACTATTAAGTTTTTATATTTTCTTAAACAAATGCTTCTTATACCTGTATTTATTATTACATTGATTTTCAACATACTAGGGATTTAACGATGATCGAGTATAATCGAAAATTGATCGTTTATAGGACCGATTAGCGATGATCGAATATAAAGTTCAATAATCGATCATCGGTTATTTATCTTCTTGCTGTTACTTAAGTGACTCACTGTATTATAACAAATCTTTAAATTAAAGCCAGCTTTGGTTTACCCAATAATTTTCATTAAAATGAATGAGAAAGCATACTGGTGACCATGAGGGTAATTGTTGACAGTGAGGCATTCTAGTTTACAGACATACTATGCTCAAATTTGAAATTAGAAAATTGCTACACAGTCTATTTGTAAATATGAAATAAACATGTTTTGACTTCAAACAAAGAAGATATGTATAAAATTATTCTACACACTAAACTAAAGATGGTTACAATATAAGTATATACATGTAGTGACATTAAAAAAACCTGGCATTTTTATTAATGACCAACTTCTCTTGTTCCCATACATAGCTTATTCATTCCTTTATTGGAATTGAGACATAATAATTTCATAGATATAATGAATTTATTTGATTAAAATATTTTACTCAAAGATGAACATAAGCATGAGTAACTAGTTTATTTCAGTTGATTAAGTGGTAGTTACACAAAATATAGAATATAAATGGAATTCTTATAAATATTAAAGCATGGTATGTGCATTGTACATATTTACTTTGTTATCATAATGATAAATATTTCGATTATATAATCGATGATTGATCGAAAAAGGTTGTTCGATTATTTTCGATGATCGATTATGATTTTTGTCCGATTAAGAAACCCTACAACATACACATTTTTGTAACCCTGCCAAAGTTTGGGGGGATAAAAGTGTTGCACAGTGTGTCTGTCTGGCTGTCTTTCCTGTAGTCTATCTGATTTTCAATCTTTCTTGGACAAGCAATGTCTATAAAACTATATGTAACTGTTACATATTTCAGCATAAATATGCATACTTTCTCTGCTCTTATATCTATGGAAATGTTTTAAATGAATGTCCAAATGGCATTACATAATGTCATGATAATATTTTGATATTAAATCTCAAAATAATGTTCATTTGCTTCACACTGCTATGTATCATAATGATATTCTTAGGTACATAATATTAATAAGCTTCAATTAAGTGATTTTGTATAGTACAGCAGGGGATATCAGCTCAACAATTTGCTTGTTGTATATCAAAGTAGTGCTGACAGATGTAACTTATTATATCCCCCTCTAATTATGATGAGGGGGCTATACTGGAATCACTTTGTCACGTTGTTAGGTCAGTCTGTTGGTTGGTCTGTCTCCATCATATCCGCTTTATTAATCCTGTACCTCTTGAAGGATTTTCTTCAAACGTGGCTCAAATGTTCACCTCAACATGGCAATATGCAGAATCCATGCTGCTGCTGTGTCAGCTCAAGGTCAAGGTCTTTCCAAAGGTCAGATGTCAAATTTTTTTGTCCAGTCTATTAATGTTATACCCCTTGAAAGATTGTCTTCAAACTTGGTTCAAATGTTTACTTTGACATGGCAATATGTAGAACCCATGCTGCTGCTGTTCCAGCTCAATGGCAAGGTTACCCTTTATGGTCAAATGTCAAACAGTTTATATCTGCTCTATAAATCCCATATCCATTTTAGGATTTTCTTCAAAATTGTGTTAAAATTAAATGTTTACAGCAATAGGTTGATGTGCAGAACCCATGCCAACCTTGTGCCAGCTCCAGGTTAAGGCTACACTTTAAGGTCAAAAGTCAAACAATTTCTTGTCCCCTAAAGGTGACACTTTTTTGGCAAATGTCAGACCTGTCTGTGTTATGTCCTTTACCCCTTAAAGGACATTCTTCAATCTTGGCTCAAATGAATAATGTGATGTGCAAAATCCATGCTGCTGCTGTGGCAGCTCATGGTCAAAGTTGCTATTGAAGGTCGAATGTCAGATATTTTTGTGTCTACACTATTATACAAATATGAACTTTTGAGCCGGTTAATATGATATAATATGTACTGAAAAAGATAATATTGACCGATGCAATAGCCAGGTCAGTATTATTTTTTCAGTACATATTATATCATATTCACCTGCTCAAAAGTACATATCTGTTTTATTATATAATCTATAAATCGCTTTTACATGGGAACATGTCAAATCTGCCATACAGCGGAAATCGACTTGGCTACTTTTCCATAATGTCATGGTTCAGAACTGTTCTTTATTTGGGGGAGAAGATGTGTAAGTGGCCAAGGCTCAGTCGGTAGAGCCGCAGTACGGTATTCTGAGGGTCCCGGGTTCGAGTCCCGGTCAGGCTGCACATTTTTCTCACCCTGTGACATTTGGAGCCCAACATGGGAGCGTGACTATATTAAGCTCAGAGTTAATTCAGATTGCTCTGTAATTATTTGGCTCTGACATTTTGATGAGGGCATTGGCACGCAAAATTCGAAATATTTTTTTAAATGTAAAGACGGTAACTAAAATAGACTAATAAATTTGACTTATATTTGCGAGTTGCCGAACGTTTTCTTAGAAAAATAACAACAAACTTGGTGTGAAGTCATATCATAGCACACGTCTTTTGTGGACTTTCCAGAAAATGCATTTTTAGAGAAAAAACGGTGAATATACTTAGAAAGTCTATTTTTGGAAGAAAAAACAGTGAATATAGATTTTCACTAGTTATATTTTATGAAAAATTACTTCTTAACCAATCGAAGAAAGTCATTTTAAAGATCATAGATCAATAGATCATATAATAAAACTTGTCCACCCTACAACATGGACCTACATAAAACCTTTTCAATTTTGTCATATAGTTGTTGGGGTATTGATCTCTTCTTAGACAGCTCAAGATCTAATATTACTTTTCTCTCTGTCAAGTTTGCCTTCTAATTGTTATGCAATTACTGGACAAGTGGAAGCAGTCATCAGTGACTATCAAAGGTCAAGGTCTTATAACAATGATACATAAAATTCATCTTATTGATATATCACGACAATTTTTATCAAACAAAATGTTTAAATTACAAACATGCACATATTTCTGCTTTGTTGACCTTGCAAACCCCATGCATAGATCTGTGTTAAATGACGGTGTCATTGTGAAGTGTTGCATTAGTCTCAGATAAAAGCACAACACACACAGTGTGTACATAATTATGTATACATGAATGGCATGTAAGATTCCTTCCTTGCACACAATAAAGCAACACACTATCCTTATCTTAAACCATAAAATGAACCTTTGCATGAGTATAATGCATTTACGAGGACTTATTGATTTATTATGATTATTTATTTGATGTTTATTTATCTCTTTTGCTCAGGGAAATACTGTAAATGCTACCTTTTTTGAAATTTAAAGAAATATTAGGTAACTTAGAAATGATTTTAAGCAATTGTTTGTAGATTATTCAGATAAAAATACACTGCATTCCTGATCTATTTGTATACTTATAATTGGATACATTACATTTCATTTGGTACAATCAAGACACCCATTTTGTATCATTTTAAAAATGCAAATTTTTTTAATCATCTGTTAAATACATGGTTATCCCTTCATATGTCAGTTTTGCTTGATAGATTTTATGAATATTTCAACTTACTTATGCATGTGTAATTACTTTTGTCACAGGAAATGAAATTTGAGATTTAATTTTAATTTCATTATAAATGTACATAATTCAAGCCTGCTTTGAAACATTATACTATATTTTATATATAAGCACATTTTGACATGGTCTTTTTGAATAGTTACAGAACACATTAAATTATATAATATTGTTCAGAAAATGGATTACTAGTATTTAGGAGATTTTGGATAATGCTGACATATATCTCTTGAAAAATTAGAAATATTTGGATTTAATATATTGATGTCAAGTTTTGATGTTTGGCTATGTATAGATTAATACTTTGTAGGGAAGATGTTTTGGAAACATACATGATTAGTTATGTCTGCCTCAATTTTTCTGACGTTTAGTTGTTTTAATGAATTTATCAGTATTAAATGGAACTTCAGAAGAACTTTTCATATATTTGTCAGACTGTTTAACTAAGTGTCTAAAATGTGATCCAAATTTAATTGTTTATGGTGGAAAAACAGATTTGTTTTACATAGAAAATGTTTTATGCTTAAATAAAGAAGAATATTGAATGGTGACAATGCAGATATATTCATAGACAAAAACAAGACTATGCCTTATTTCAGTGACTTTATTGTTTTACTTAAAGTGCATTTAAAGTGATACAGTATGTGTTCAATGTATCTGTAATGTCTCACAAAATATCTGTCTGATAATGGTTAAAGTATGTGTACATCTGTGTCCTTCCTATAGTTAAATAATGTTTGTACCTTTTAATTTAATGCTTTCTGAAAAAGCTCTATAATAACAGACTAGAAATTAAAACTATCAATGCCGGGATATGAGTGTATTTGTTAAGAAAGGTTGTGTTATGGTGGATTTATATGTTAATCATATAAAGGAAGAATGCTATTTATTGATTAGGAGTGAAGTCAGCCTTAAAAGAAAACAACCCAAAACACTGACACGCTGGAAACGGTTCAAGTACAACTGTAGCATAGTAAGTATCTGATTATTTACAAAATATCTTTCTAAGAACAGTGTTAATGATGATATATGTCTCTCTTTTTTTCGTTAAAGATACCCTTAATTTGATAATGAAACATTTAATTAGGAAGACTGTTAATCTGTTATGTAAAAATTATATTGATAGTTTTGTATGTATCTAGAACAGAGATGAAGTAAGTACAAGTAAGTATCCTGGAGCAGTGATTCTGTATCCATAACCTGCATTTATATAGGTGTCTTAAATATTTATTGCATATAACAGAATAACAATCTGTTACAAAGAAATAAAGCTCATTAAATTGCAAAAACTGAAATAGAAAATAAAGTATTACCTTGCAAACTGTAGACTGAAGCCTGTTATCTAACACAATTATAAATGTTATTAGGTAGTATGTTCAATGTGTAAGGAATGATTTGTATTGCCTTGTCTGAGAAAAAAATCTATCTATCAATCTTTCTATCTTTCAATAAATGTCAAACTTCTCGCAGGGACGTAAACATGTTTGCACATCAAAATCAGTCCTTTTAGATATTTTGATAGTAACTGGATCTTAAATGTAGAAAGGACCTTGTTAAAGTTAGCTTTGATTCATTATTGTTGAATAAATTTGAATGAAGTTGCTATATGATTACCTATATTTCTTACATTATTTCAGACATGGAAACACTTCAAGTATAATCTTGCAGAGTTTGGGTACTTTCTGAAATTATGGAGGGGTCATATGAAGAAGATAGAAGGTCATTTTGGTACAGGTGTACTTTCGTACTTCCTGTTTCTGAAATGGTTGTTTTATATCAACATTCCGGTGTTTGTGTTAACATTTGGTTTTGTGATACTGCCTCAGATGTTGTATAGATATGTGGTACAGAAAGGCAATGCGTTCAAACAGAATGTTTCATTTACTGGAAAGGAGTTGTTAACTGGTTCAGTAAGTTATTTATTTTCACACCATACTGAAATAATACTTCAGATTATATAGAAATGTCAATTTCATTTCGTTCACACTGGATATACATAAGTTATATAGAATCTCATTAAATAAATGTTTCCTTGGAGTGCATTATAATAATGTTTTCTTGAACTTGTTTCATAAATATTTATACAGTTTGGAAAAACATCTACACTTGTTAAAACTTTGCAATATGTATTAGATTAGAATATATATATGTATAGGTTATATAACATTTAAGTGTACAATAAGGGAATATATTTGGATCAGGGGTTTATTTAAGCGGACGCCCGCTTGCCCGCGTCGGGTAGAAATCGCTGCGGGCAAGTGAAATTTGAAAGCAAATTGCCCGGCGGGCAAGTGAATTTTCATTATGCCTTCTATTATCTTTGATATCTTTTGCCGATAATACTTTTCTTTCCGTTCATATTACAGTCAAACAAGTGTATTTTTAACTGTTTCTGATTGTAGTTGGACTCGTATCAACCAATCAAATAACGTAATAAAACTTTTTCCATTTTGCTTTATTTTCAAAATGGCGGGCGGCGCCGAAAGTTTTCCCATTTTTAAAAGGAAAAAGTCTACAGCAATTAAAGAAAAAGCCACGGCAAAGAAAACATCTGATTTTCTGAATAAATAGCATAAAATCACAAAAATTCAAGATGAGTTATGTCAAAAAAGACTGACACATCTGCAAAGTTCAAGAAAGAACAGAAAAATCAGGCCGTAAAAATCTACTCCTTTGAATCCTGTACGCTATTTTTTTCTTCGTACGGTCATTCTTTAACTACTGGCGTCGTCAACTCATTTGCAATAGGCCTATAGAATTTTTTTAAAATTCATCACCAGTAATTTTTTTACACAAATCTTGACTAAAAATCATAATAGTCTTGAACTGTTGTTAATTTATTTTCCTTTCTCCCCTACAGCAATGTTTACAAATATTCTAGATCTATATTAATAAACAGAATAAAATAATCCATATAATGTTTAAAATCCTTTTTGGTAAATCACAGCATATTGTGTAACTATAAGTCATCTGAGGTCAATCTAGGTCATGCCTAATTTACGACCAAAACAGAAAAAAACCTCCTTAGGTGAAACATACAGCAAATGACGTATATTTCGTCTGCATGACAGTTCTTTGAACCAGTCAGTGCTCTGAACTGTATGATTACTGCATGCGGTGAGTCCCTTTGATGTGACATAGGTTAAAACTTCAAATAAATTTCAATACACACAGGGAGGATAGGAATCAGACAGATCAATTTAAATTGAGTATAACACATCCTGTCATGGACTTGGAGCAACTTGTTGTTTTTAAAAATGAAATAAATTTGAAAGGTACATAGCTAGTTTGGTAATGCAAACAAAGCAAACATATTTTTGATATTTTACATTGTTTGAAATCAACAATAAACATTTAAATCCTATCACAATTTTCAACAATCAATGTACTGTTTCCTTTTTAAAGTTGTAATAGGGAATAAATATTTTTAAGGTGATAGCATCTGAATGTTAATATATTTTAAAAGTCACCTGGAATAGGGCCTAATTATTTATTACCTGTAATTTTTATAAGCCTTAACAGATCACGACTATTGTTAATCTTCATTTTCATTTTACTATTTTGATGTGAGGAATCCCTGACATTTAGGAGTTTTTCTAAATTTAATCTCAGGGATTTCTATTGGATCCCTGGCAAAGACAGTTGTGTTGACAAGCAAAAAAACATATACAGTAGGGAATTTAGGACTATTTTACTATCTGAGGCATAAGTTGATAGGATCTGCAATAAATCTTATTTTTACCCATAATTTTCGCTTTGATTATTAACAATCTTCACATTTAAGATCGGGCAACCTGTTTTTCTTGGGGGCAAGTAGATTTTTAAAGTTACTTGCCCTTCGGGCAAATGAAAGTCAAAACCTTAAGTAAACCCCTGTGGATGAGTACAAGCTGGAGAAACCATATTGGACAAGCCACTTGATTACTACAACTGTGCACAAGTCCAAATATATTCCAGTTTTGTACTTGTTTTATGTTTAATAACTTGTTTATTTTATATCTGAGGAACTGCAACTTAATGTAGTTAAGGTTTAATGCTGCAAGACACATCACTTATAGTAGAATTCATTTGCATACTTGTGACATTAACAGCATTTGCATACTTTTGTCATTAATGGCTTTAATCATTGACATTGCATGTAAATGACCAAAAGCACTTATCTGTCCAATAAAAGATAACTATATTGGACATTAAAGGGTCCGATATGAGAATATATTGGATGGTCATGTGGTTCAATTTAAAAGCAATGATTGGATGTCAATAATTGAGAAAGAATAATAAATTATATTTGTACATTATCAGGGTTGGTTTACAGACACAGAGATGTATTATGGTAACTACACGTATGAGACGTTCAGTATAACAGAAGATTCCTACTACAACATGAAATATGCATACCTGTTTACATGTGGCGGATACTACCTTATGTGTCTGATTATTTTAGCTTTAAGGTAAAGCATTAATGATAACAAAGCATCCTTGAATTTATAAATAAATACTTGCTTTATTTGCATCATCATAAGATTGTCATTGACACATTATGGCTGCATAGTGGTATTCACTATATAAATCATATATATACCTGAAGTTCTGTTTTAGGTGTAGGAAAATTACTTATAAATCAATCACTTGATTTATGTACAAAATAAATGATGTATCAATCATTATGTATTGATATAAATATAGTATAAATCATTCACATCAATACTTTGAATTTACTTTTGATTTTTGTTTGATACTTAAGAATTTATCTATATTTATTATTGCACACTTGTACATATGAATTTTTTATACAAATGTATATTAGATGTGATGAAACTATGTTATTAGAAAAGAAATTTAGTTTGAATATAGCTTTAAAAATATTTTCAAAAAGTTTGCCTATGATTGAAATGTATTAGTATGCTTTTTACAGCATATCTAAATCATACAAGAAGAACTATATAGAGGGTAGTGGAGCGTTTGACTTCTATTATGTCAGTCGAGTATTCTGTGGCTGGGACTATGGTATAACAGCAAAAAATTCTGCTACACTTAAACATAAAGGAATATATAATGAACTTAAGGTAAGGAAAACCTTAAAATAAAGGAACATAGTGATCTTAAGGTAAGAAACACCTTAACATAAAGGAACATATAGTGATCTTAAGGTAAGGAACACCTTAAAATAAAGGAACATTATAGTGATCTTAGGGTAAGGAACACCTTAGCATAAAGGAATATATAGTGAACTTAAGGTAAGAAAAACCTTAGAATAAAGGAACATCTAGTGATCTTAAGGTAAGGAACACCTTAACATAACAGAACATATAATGAACTTAAGGTAAGGAACATTTTAACATAAAGGAATATATAATGAACTTGAGGTAAGGAACACCTTTACATAAAGAAATATGTAATGAAATGAAGGTAAAGAACACCTTAAAATAAAGGAACATATAATGCACATAGATATGGAACTCCTTAAAATAAAGGAACATATAATGAACACCTGATTATAAAGGAACATATTATGAAGTTAAGGTAAGGAACACCTGAACATAAAGAAATACATGTATAAAATGATCTTTAGGTAAGGAAAAACCTTAACATAAAGAAACATATAATGAACTTAAGGTAAGGAACAAATTAACATGAAGGAATATATAATGAACTGAGGGTTAGGAACTCACAAGCATAAAAGCATAGATATATACATGTAATAATCAAAGGTAAGACCAGGTATATGACAATGATAAACCTCTGTCACATTATGGTACTTAAGTAGCATTTGACTAAAGTTATTATGATTTATTATAATTTAATATATACTGTTAGTTTCAACATGATGCTTTCTAAACTTGATTTGGATAGTACTTCTATTAAGTTTTTAACAAATGTTAAACTACATTTAAACCAATGTTGCAGGAATATTTATCTGGTTCAAGAAGAGAGGATGAGGAAAGGACATTTGGTCAGAAATGTAAATGGTTCAGTATTTGGGTGCTATCAAATCTACTTATACTAGGAATGATTGCTGGATCTGGTTATCTCATCTTCTATATATCAGATACACAGTCTGTTAATGTAAGTATAATCTGTGTTATAGTCTTTTAATGCATGTATAATATAGGTAACAGTCTGTCAGTTTAAGTATAGTGGGGGCCACATTCTGTTAATGAAGGTATAGTGAGGATTACCGTCTGTAAATGTAGGTATAGTAAGGATCATTGTCTGTTAACATAGATAAAGTCAGTATCATGGTCTGTAAATATAGAAATAGCAAGGGTACCAGTCATCAATGTATATATAGGTAGGGCAATGGTATGTATTTAGGAACACAATTATGTTCAATGGCTCCTTTGGTCGTGGTTCAATGATTTTGGACAAAGTTATCTCTCTTGAATGTTGGAAAAATTTTGAATTTTCAGTTTCAGCACTCATACTTTTGTGGAAATGTATGTAGTCATTATTTTGGCTACAAATATGCAATATGCAATTTACAAATGGTTAACACTGAATAGTTTCAGTGCCTTGAACTTTGTATAAAAATTGTTTGTGTTTACATTGAATAGTTTTAAGGGCTTTGAACTTAAAATGAAAAAAATAGTTTGTGCAAACAAATTTGGTACTAAATATTGTAACATCTGAAATTTTGGCTGCATGCGGGGACATTTGTGGCGTGACGACACATTTCTAGTTTTGTCTAGGGAGCATACATTTTACATGTAGGTCAGTCAGTACATAACTACATATCTTCTTTTATAAATGAGAAACTATCTAAGTTTGACATGACTAAGAGTGACAAAATATTAGCAAGTTAATGGGTTAAATGTTAAAAAAAGACATAATTTATATAGCACCTTGAAATTGTATTTATGAGACTATGTATTATATGATTTGTTTTTGTTTACTTATAAAATGCACAGTGATAGAAGTGAAAATGATACATGCTACAGAATGACTTTATTTATGTGTTTGTTAGTTATGTTAGTGATTGCCATGTTTATGTATTTATTTGTACATTTATCTAGGAAGGACAGGTGATGAACCTTACACCACATAAAGCTATCTGCCAGTTTATTTGCTCTGTTGTGGTTTCTATTTGACATATTATCAAAACATTGAATATTTGCTTAGCTTGAATCATTACAATTCTAATTAGAATCATTATAGGATAATATTACTTTTCCTTTTGTCGTAATATTTATAACTTTTGAATAAAATTGACTAATTAGAGGGATTATTTTACACCTTTGAAAGTTGAATAATTAAATCTGGAAAAGCTATCCACTTTGACAGTTTTGTATATTGTTCATACTCTATTGCTTATAAATAGTAAATAAGTACAGTACAATATGAATACAGTCCAAACTAAAACAAAGGCTACTTTTTGTACAAATAATTGAACAGTTTTCTGAAAGTCAAATAATGTTACTACCATTTAGTTCATGTTAGGGATAACTTGATAATTCAAACAAATAGTTCTTACTTATAATTGCTGTAAAAATATTTTTTTAAAACCTATTAGTAATAATTATGGTGTATAAAAAAAGCTTGGCAAAATTGTATTCTGTAATAAACTGTTGGTAAACAAAATTTACCAGTCCAGAGATATATTAGAGAAATAAAACCATAATAAATATACAGGTAGTAATAATTCTTTATTGTTGGAAATTGAAGCTTGGTTTCCAAAAAGATGTTATATTGAGGGGAGGTCATTTGAGTGTGTCATAAAGAATCCACAACATATCTATATTATGTATATACATGTATATATATGTATATATAAAACTGTCTGTCTGTCTCTGTGCTTTTATTTTATTTGTACTTCTCCAGTCAGTGTTTCATATTTAGACTGTATAAAATTTCATAATCATTTTTTGGGAGTAATGTAAAAAATCAAACAATTTGATGTGATTTTACATGTCTTAAGTAACATAGTTTAATCATCAGGGAATATTTTGGATAGTTGAAAGCATTTACCATGATAAGACATGATATTATATGCAGCAGTCACTTCTTAAAGTCTAATGTGAAGGTCACATTTATAGTTCAAAGGTCAGTGATAGGGCATGACAGATCTTGTTTTAATTGGCATATATTTTGCACAGCTATGTGATATTCATAATTTGGTGTTAGTATGCTACAATATGGTGTAAGAGGCTTCATAATAGTATATTATTAGATTTAGTTATGGTAACTGTTTTTATACATCCTGCCTTTGAAATGCTTAAAGTGTATGCATATACCTCATACACAGTGTCATTTTAAATTCCTGCAGTGTATTTATATACCTACAACACTGTCAACTCGTACAGTATGCTCATATTTCTTACACACTGTCAACTCTTACAGTATATTTATATACATTTTACACTGTCAACTCTTACAGTGTATTTATATACTTTCTACTCTTTCAACTCTTACAGTATATTTATATACATTTTACACTGTCAACTCTTAAAGTGTATTTATATACTTTCTACTCTTTCAACTCTTACAGTATATTTATATACATTTTACACTGTCAAGTCTTACAGTGTATTTATATACTTTCTACTCTTTCAACTCTTACAGTATATTTATATACATTTTACACTGTCAACTCTTAAAGTGTTTTTATATACTTTCTACTCTTTCAACTCTTACAGTATATTTATATACATTTTACACTGTCAACTCTTACAGTGTATTTATATACTTTCTACTCTTTCAACTCTTACAGTATATTTATATACATTTTACACTGTCAACTCTTACAGTGTATTTATATACTTTCTACTCTTTCAACTCTTACAGTATATTTATATACATTTTACACTGTCAACTCTTACAGTATATTTATATACATTTTACACTGTCAACTCTTATAGTATATTTATATACATTTTACACTGTCAACTCTCACAGTGTATTTATATACATTTTACACTGTTGACTCGACAGTGTATTTATACAACACTGTCAATTCTTACAGTGTGTACACTGTAAATTCCTGCAGTACCGGTATATTCATATACTTCATACACTGTGTAATTCTTGCTCAATGTGGGCATTTACTAACTTTATGCTTAATGCATTAAATAATTCATTTGTATGTAACTGTATAAGTGATTTTTGTCTCCATAATAGAAATACCATGTCTGAATATGTTGTCAGTTTGCCAGTTATAGTTCACAATAACTTCTTTGTTTTATCAATATTCTTTATAGTTAAGAATGTCAGATTACCTATATTATTACATAATGTTTTAACAGAACTTTCATCACACAGGTTTTTCATGTATAAATATATAAATTGTCTTGTTTTATATAAGTTATTGTTTGTCTAAATAAGTAAAGCATGACTTGTAACCAAATATGCACAAGGTATTATACAATGGCAACTTATGTATCATACCACATAAACATTAGCTTGGTCATGGTTTTCAGATATTAATGTTTGTACCTGTTTCTTTTTGGGGTTGAATTTGGAGTCATTTATTTATTATTTGTCAACATTTTCTGGTATTGTAAGAAATGTTTCTTTGATATATATGAAATTTGTAAGTGTTATTTCTCTTCACTGAATAAAATATGCCCTATTGTTTAATGACAATGCTAGTATGATTTTTTTGATAGCATTCTGTAAGTTTATCTCTATAAATACATGTAGCATGATGCCCTCCCCATTGTATGTCTTGTATACGTGTACCTTTTGCATATATTAAAAAAGAAAAGAAATACAATGTATAGAACTTTACTTAGGAAATAGATATCAAATGCGAAAGAATGTAATCAAAAAGGGCAATGGGCCTAATTGTTTAATTACAAAGCATTTGATTGATAAATTTGATAAACCATGCATTATTATACTTAAACACATGAAAATTTGATATCAATTTCCATTCTAACATGCTATTAGGAAGGAATTTCTATATTTTTGCCACATTGTGGCTGAGGTGGTAACTTTAACTGGTAAGGCATTAGAATTGCAGCCATGATTTATACCTGCGTGATTGTAAGAGGCGACTAAATGGGTTCAAATAACTGGAGTCTATGCATCTCTTAGCTCCAGCAGGTGAGGTGGTTTTGAGACCTGGTGTAACTTTGAAATTTGTTAAACCTGTGGTTATCCAAAATCATCTTTCCTATTTCTGAGTTTGTGTGCCACAAAACCAAACAAACAAACAAACAGATTTTATGTTGTACATATGTGTATATTGTATAATAATGCAATTGGCTGCCTTGTCTATTTAAAAAAGGAATAAGGTGAAGCATGTTAAAATTATAAATTTAAGTATTGTTTGTTGTAATTCTGGTTGGTGATAAATATGTACATACTGCAATAGCATTAATGAAATATACTGTCATTAAGAATAAAATTTAAAGGATATTAGTTACATGAATAAACTGTCATCGTCCACTTTATATTACATGAGAGTAAATAGTTTCACCTTACTGAATGGTACATTTAAAAGTAGAAACTGCCATTACATTTTAAATTATACAAATGCTATATCAGCTGTTTAAATAAAGCATTTTAAGTATAATATTTAACTGTTGCTTGTGATGGTAATTGTATTAATGTGTAAAGCTTCTATCACATCAGCCGCATGAAATTTGGTTTGTATGATTTATAGAGAAATCTGTGCCAAAGAAAGGTTGCAGGTAATTTCGCAGGCTATCTAGACAGATCTGTATATCTGTCATGTGACATCATTTGATTGCGACCTGCGTAGCAGCAAGATGCTTGTGCGGCATACTTCCGTCCTTGCAAGACAAACACAAAAATTTTTTACATGAGAACCTAGAAATCGTGAGACTGCAGTACCAGAGACATAGATAACATACTATGTTATCTATGTCTCTGGCCGTACTATTGTTTTACGATAGTCTTGAGACATCCAAAATCTGTCAAAAAATCGCAGAAATAATCTGCATGTTGAGAAATCAGTCCGTGACGTTGAGGCAACCTTAAAGAATTTGTACCAATGTCTTGCTGCTTCCGCAGGAAACACAGCAATTTTTATCAAAATTTGTTTGTACGGCTGCTGTAGGGCTGTTGTGATAGAGGCCTTACATATATTGACCTGCTAACATTGACAATATTGCCAGATCAGTATAATTGTATGTTTTGTTATTAATCTCTGTTGTAGGGAGAAAGTTTTATAAGCCTGGTAAAATATACAATGTTGTAATTTATTTGAGCAGCGTCACGACAAAACCAACATAATGGGTTTGCGACCAGCATGGATCCGGAACAGTCTGCGCATCCTCACAGTCTGATCAGGATCCATGCTGTTCGCTATCAGTTTCTCTACTTGTTATAGGGTTTGTAAAAAGAACTGCATGGATCCTGATCAGACTGCGCGGAAGCGCAGGCTGGTCTGGATCCATGTTGGTCGCAAACCCATTATGTTGGTTTTGTAGTGACGCGGCTCATTTATTATTTAGGCTGCATGGTAAAGTTTGTCTTTGAGTGTTTCAGCACTAAGGTTTAAGTTTGATAGTGACTTTGATACAGTTTATGTACTGTTATGTTGATATCTCTATATTATATTATATTATTTTAAATTATTTTCCCCTAATTTAAAAGCTTATTTTGTGTATTTAACATGCATTAACTTTTGTGTTTCTGCATGTATGTATGTACACAACATGTGAAAAAGACAACACAATTATGTAATATAAGGTTTAAAGTTTCCAACAACACTTTTATTCATTGGTATATATGTGACACTTGAATTATGTTTTAATTTGCGGCAGGACTGAATTGTTTGTTAAAAAAATGAATCTATTTATTTTGTTTTAAATACACAACAACAATTATTTGTGAGGGTTGTTTATTTGATACTTTAACACCTAATTTCGTATATTTTGACCAACCTTTAGTAGACGCTGGCTGCGATATAAAAATGTTGTTTAATGGAATTAAATTATATAGTAAAAATCATCGGGAGGGATTTTATGCAGCCGCTTAACAAAAAAGTTGCTTAATAAAGGTGGACGCAAGTACGTTGCACACATGTAGTGATTTTGTTGATTTTTCTTTCTTTCCAAAGTGATTATTAAAAGTGCATGAAGAATGACAATATTTTAATAAGAATGTCACAACATAAATTATTTGTTTAATCAAGAATTACAAAATATAATTCTATGCTTAATGTGACAGCACTGAATTTCTTGTTTACAGATATTATAGTTATTTTGTGTCAAATAATAGCTTTACAAAAGACTAAATGTCTTACATTTTTAGTGTGACGGTACTTTTTGGGGTTATTAGTATAGCATTATTGATGTGTAAGCCTATTTTTCCTGTACAATGTGTTGCCATTTTCCTTCTGGTTTAATGAAAGTAGCACTGGTATTTATTACGGTAGAATAAGTGAACTTTGTGTTGCAGAGTGACATATGATTAAACATCCTATTCCTTGTTCATAGTAACTAGTCTCAATTAATAACTTACATTTTTGATAGCATTATAGCATGTTTATATCATTGACATATTGTTAACAGTTTCAACACAAGATTTTGTATATAAATCTTTCTAAGCATTTCTCACATGTAAATATCCATTGTAAAGTAAGATGACTGATTGTGTTTATAAGTAAGTAACAATTTTTCTGTATAAAATGTTGCAGGTTGACATTCCAGTGTTGAGTGAGATGGCCATGCCTCTATGTGTGTCAGGGGTTAACCTAGTACTCCCATTTATATTCTCTTTATTTGCCAGAATAGAAAACTACGAGAAACCAAAGAATGAACTTTACATGAATATGTCTAGGTAAATTTTTCATCTTCCTAATACTGTTAATAGTTTTATTGAATGTACAGCTTGTAATAGAATTAACCACCATCATTTTAATTATTATATGAGCTGCATCACGACAAAACCAACATAGTGCGTTTGCGACCAGCATGGATCCAGACCAGCCTGCGCATCCGCGCAGTCTGATCAGGATCCATGCTGTTCGCTTACAAACCCTATAACAAGTAGAGAAACTGATAGCAAACAGCATGGATCCTGATAAGACTCGGCGGATGGGCAGGCTGGTCTGGATCCATGCTGGTCGCAAACGCACTTTATGATGTTGGTTTTGTCATGACACGGCTCATAATTATGTATTTTGAAGGGTGCAGATATTGGCTTTTGTTTTAAGAAGACATTTTGTTAAGTGAAAAGTTTTATATTTCAGAACTATGTTATTGAAAGCTGTTACTTTGGGTGTCCTTGTGTATTTCTGGTATCAGAAGCTGTCCCATGATGTAAGTTAATTGATTTTGTTTGAATTTATTGAGCCGCGTCATGACAAAACCAACATAATGGGTTTGTGATCAGCATGGATCCGGACCAGCCTGCGCATCTGCACAGTCTGATCAGGATCCATGCTGTTCACTATCAGTTTCTCTACTTGTTATAGGGTTTGTAAGCGAACAGCATGGATCCTGATCAGACTGCGCGGATGTGCAGGCTGGTGTGGATCCATGCTGGTCGCAAACGCTTATGTTGGTTTTGTCATGACGTGGCTCAATTATGTTAATTGTTTTAAATAAAAAAAACCTTTTCAAACTTGATTTAGAACCTTGATAACCATGCACACATTACTATAAAGTTGAAAGCTACAGACATATGGCTTATATTCAATAATTATCATCTAATGTCTTTATTGCTTCATACCTCCAGATGTGCCAACAAACAAGGAAACATCTTTGAGAAAATGAATTAGGATTTTGAGAAAAGTAAAAATATTTTCCATTCAAGTAATAATACAATGAATGACTAATTTTGCAGTATTTATCACCATATTTCTACTGTGTGACTAACACAAAAGGTATGTTGTAAATGTTTCAAGCTATGTTTCATTTTGTTACTTTTCAACTTGTTTGGTATCACATTCCATTCAGTTGATTGTTTTTTTATACACATGTATATTTATGATTTCAGTGTAGAGAGACGTTTATTGGTCAACAGATTTACCGTCTAGTGATAGTGGATTTTATCTTCATTCTACTTACAACATTTTTCGTTGAGTTTGTTAGGAGGTGAGATTTCTTTTGACAAAATCTTTTTATATGTCAGACTTTTGTGAATTCTGGTTACTTATAGTTCACTTATAGTTCACCTGAACACAGTGTATTTAGAGGGGAGTTTTTGTAATGGCAATGTGACTGTGATCAGTAATTCATTAGTTGTCCTTGTCCATAATTTCCTTCATCTTCTCCTGATCAGAAAGGTGTGACCAAACTTCATAGGAATGATCCTACAGTGTCCATCTACAAAAGTATTATAAATTGTTACAGTCTGGTGCATGAACAAGTCAAAAGACATAAAAATGAAACCTAAAAATAAAAAATATTCTTCTCAAAAACTACAATGCTCAGAACTTAGATATTTGGCATGTAACAACACTTTGTGGTCTTCTAAAAAGTTATGTAAATAATTCTTCTTAGCAAAAAGATTCTCTCCACCTAGGGGGTTCTTTGGCATTATTGACTATGCATAGGAAAACACATTTAAATCTTCTTCTGGAAATCTACAATATCCAGAACTAAGATATTTAGCATGTACCATTTCCAAGTTGATCATCTCTGCAAAAGCAACATAACAAAATAACCAAATGACACTCATGATATGACCTTATTGTTTACGGTACTTCTTCATTTGAAGAATTGTGGCTTTTTCTAACAATGTATCTCAGATGAGTGATCTAATGGGCTTGTTAATCTCTCTTTAAGATTATGACTGTGAACTTATGTCCACCTTTTTCAACATATATGTATGTGTACAAATATCTGTTGTTGTCCAAGTTTAACTTATAAAATACCATGAAATGTTGTAAAATATTTTTCTGAATATAGCATCCCTTTGAAGCATAATCCAACGAAAACTCTATATAAATATTTATAGTGCTTAACTTGGAAATATTGTTGTGGTCAATATCTTTATTTGTTTAAGAGACATCTGTTGATGAATTTTTAAATTAGTTTGCTTTTTGATACCTTTTGGACATCTTCGGTACTTTTTTTTAAGATATGTTCTTTTTCAAAATAATACATTACAGAATTATAGAGTACTTAAAAATTAAAAGATAATTATAGCATATACAGGGAAAATTTGTTTCTGACCCAGATGTAGAGTAAACATGTTTTGACAGATATATTGTTAACAAACACCACATCACAAAATACTTCAAGCTTTTAATGTAACTCTAAGCTTCTGCTATCTGTCACATGTTTTAAAAACAGTGCTTGTTTTATTTTGACCAAACTTCACACAACTTTTCCTTTGGTGTTTCTTTTTCTGTTCCTTGAAATGTTAACAATGAAATTTTACTCACATTTCTTGTACATGTCACATTAAAAACACTTGTTGTTGAAAATAATGCAATAGATATACATGTACTATTGCAGATTTTTACATCATTATAGATATTCTCTTTGTTTTTGGGTAAACAAAATAAAGCATCATTTTTAAGATGTAATTTTCATATTTTATGTATTATTCATCAAAAGTCTTTAAAATTTTCAATTGAAATTTTTAAACAAGAAATTTTAAATATAACTTTAGTGGAAATTTTACAAACTATATTAGTATGTAAAATTTTGTGGATGTAAGTGCAATGAGGAGGTTTTTCTCTTTCATGTTTCTACAATAGTATATTTTTAGTTATACTTTAAAATACTTTTTTCTTTCTCCTTTGAGACTTCCCGATATCAACATTTAAGGGAGGAGCTGTTAAAATTATGCTGCTGTTGGGGAGTATGGCCATATCATGTTTTTTTAATTGTTATTTACATTTTGTGATTATACATTGGGTAGAAAGACTGCTGGAATATTAAATAGGTTACTTAATTTCTTATTCTTCTCTGCTTTTTCTTACCTTAATACTCAGTTAAAACTCTCAATTTGTAAATATTGTTATATAGATTTCAATTTTTGATTTCGCAAATATAATTGGCCTTATCTCTGATTCTGCAAATTCGGATTTAAGAGGTGGTCAATTCTAAGAATCTATTCGGGTTAATTTGCTTGAGCTTTGGTTTATTAATTGTTCCATTTTTGAAATTATCTACGGTGGATTTAATTTATCAATAAAAAAGAATCCATTGTTCGAGACATTTGGTTTTAGGAGCCTTTTCCACGGAATATACTGGCCTTTTTGCCATCTAATATCTTATGTTATTTTTAAATAACCCCTTACTTGGTAAACAGGTAGACCTAGCCAAAAATCCAGAAATGGTTTTTGTCTTAAAAAATTTAATCTTTTTCGCTGGGTAGCCATTGAAAATGAATATGTTTGAAAACTTAAGAATTATTTGAATTAAGAAATTGACCAAATCATAGTTTAGATTTTTTCTGGGAACAATGTTGTATAAACCCATTATCGGAGATTTCTTTTGAGTCTTGAGTAACCTGTTTTTGAACTTTTCATTTCGGTTAATCTTTAGTTTTATTTTTTAGTCCCCTTTTTTTCCTTTCCCTTTTCTTTTGGACAATAGAATTTATGGGAGAGGAAAGATAGATTTAGGTTAAATTTGGGTACTTTTTTATAACATTTTAATAACAACTCGACATTTTTAAAGGCTTTCTGTTTTTTTTTTGAATTGAAAAAAATGGGTTTTTTGGTTTGCATATTTGTTTTTCCCTTTTGATTATTTTAAGGCAAATTTTTTAATTTTTTTAAAGGCTAAACCGGGAAAAAAAAAGTGAGTTTTTTTGAAATTTGGCCAATGGGGCCCATTTAGCCCATCTTATAAATTACCCAAAAATTTTTTTTAAATGAATCTCCAAACACCACATAGTAAATTTTAATCAAATTTTAAATTTTGGCCATGGCGTTTACAAAGTTTAAAAAAATGTGATGCAAAATTAGGTCACAGGGGGTTTGAATATGTTTTGATAAGGAAATCAAACCCCTTTAAAAAACCCAACCCCTTTCCAGAAAAACTACAAGGGCCTTGGGGGGAAGAAAATTTTATAAAATTATGGGTCAAAAAGGGCCCCCCAACCTTTGGGGACCCTAAAAATTTAAATAAAAAAAGTTAAAATTGTAAAGGGAATCTTAAAAGTTTTTCCTTTCAAAAACAAAGGTGCCAAGTTATTAAAATTTTTTGGCTCCATCTACAAATATTTTTTTTGGCTCCCCTGTTTAAACCAAAAGTGACAGGGTGATTTTTTTGGGGGCGATGGGTTTTTCTTTCCGGGGGTTTCCTTTCCGTGTTCGTCCCCGTCGTCCGGTTCCTTTAAAACTTTTGCTTTAAATGAAAATCTCCTCAAAAACCCCAAAAACTTGAGAATTTTCATCCAAATTTTCACAGGAGGGGTTCCTTTTTTGGGTTTGGTAAACCTTTAAAAATTTTTTCAAAAAATTTTAATTCCATGAAAGAACCCCCCTGGTTGCCTTTGGAAAACCCGAAAGAAAAATCTTAAAAAAACCCCCCCTTTTTAAAAAACCTTTTAAGAAAGCTAGAGTTTTAGATATTTGGGCATGAAACTTTCTTTTTAAAAGAGGGACCAAGTTTTAAATAAAAGGGGCCCTTGGGGTCAAAATTGGGCCGGGGCCACCCCGGGGGGGTTTATTGATTTTTCCCTATTTTTGCAAAAAATAGGTAAAAATTAAAAAAAACCCTTTTTTAAAAAGAACTAAAAGTTAGACAAAGGGTTTTTTTGGCAGGGGGGAATTTTCCTTTTTATAAAGGGGGAAATACCAATTTGTTCAAATAAAAGCCGCGGGGGTTGAAAAATTTGGCCGCCCCGCCCCCGGGGGGTTTTTTAAAATTTCCCCAAATTTGCATATAAGTAAACACTTTTAAAAAAATCTTCCTTTAAAGAACTGTAAGAGCTAGAGCTTAGGTATATTTGGCAATGAAAACATCTTTCTAGTTGAATGTCTACCAAGTTTTCAATAAAAGCCCCCTGGGGTCAAAATTGGCCCGCCCCAGGGGGTCGATTGATTTTCCCTATATGCATAAAGTAAAAACTTAAAAAATTCTTCTTTTAAAGAACCCAAAGAGCTAGAGCTTAGATATTTGGCATGAAACATCTTCTAGTGAATGTCTACCAAGTTTGTTTCAAGATAAAAGCCCTGGGGTCAAAAACTTGGCCCGCCTGGCCCCGGGGGGTAAATTGATTTTTTCCCTATAATGCATGTGATAGTTTAAACTTAAAAATCTTCTTTTAAAAGAACCGTAAGAAGCTAGAGCTTAGATATTTGGCATAAAACATCTTCTAGTAAATGTCTACCAAAGTTTGTTCAAATAAAAGCCGCTGGGTCAAAATTGGGGCCCCGCCCCAGGGGGTCATTGATTTTCCCTACATGCATATAGTAAAAACTTAAAAAATCTTCTTTTAAAGAACTGTAAGAGCTAAACTTATATATTTGGGCATGAAACATCTTCTAGTGAATGTCTACCAAGTTGTTTCAAATAAACCCCTGGGGTCCCAAATTGGCCCCCTCCCGCAGGGGTCCTTGATTTTTCTTATATGCATATAGTAAAAACTTATAAAATCTTCTTTTAAAGAACCCAAAGAGCTAGAGCTAAGATATTTAGCATGAGACATGTTCTAAGGGTGTCTACCAAGTATGTTCAAATAAGCCCTGGGGTCAAAAACTGGCCCGCCCCAGGGGTCATTGATTTTCCCCTTATATACATAGCAAAAACTTAAAAAAATCTTCTTTTGAAAAAAACCCAAATAACTAGAGTTTAGATATTAAGCATGCAACATCTTTAAGTAATATCTACAAAAGTTTGTTCAATATAAAAGCCCAGGGTCAAAACTGGCCCCTGCCGGAGGGGGTGTCATTGTTTTTTACTCTATTATGGGTATTAGTAAAAAGCTTAAAATCTTCTTTTTAAAAAACCCAATGAGCTAGAACTTAGATGTTTTGCATGAAAATCTTCTTATTGGTGTCTACCAAGTCTGTTTCAAATTAAACAAATAAAAGCCCTTGGGTAAAAAATTGGGGGCCGGGGGGGGGGGGCTATATACAGGTGAGCGACCTCAGGGCCATCATGGCCCTCTTGTTATAAATTATGCTTGTTGGGAAGCAAAATTGGTAGAATTATGACATTTTCTAGCAATGGATCTCAGGTGAGCAAATGTGGGCCATTATGACCTTTCATGTAATGGTTTTCTCTTCTGCTTTGTCCTTGCAGCCGAACCTGTATTGATGAGTTTCTAGCTTTTGTTTTTCTGTACTTTTTTAATAAAAAATTTAGCTTAGCATGCCTTGGAAGAAAAACAATGAGTCACTGCAATTATATAAAATCTTTATCATGATCTTAGTTAATGGTTCCCAAGGGTCTTTACTGAGATGTTTTATGGGTGTTAGTCTTCCAGTTTTCCAGGGAGGTTTTTGCCAATTCTTGTTTTACCCTCTTTTATCCCCCCCCCCCCCACCTCCCCGCCACCATAAAATAACAAAAAAACAATAACATAGTTTAAATAGGGCTAAAATAGCTAATGATAAAATTACAGAAAAATGTACATATATTACATTCACTACAACATAAACACATACAGTTCATGCTATATAGATACTTGTAAAGTAAATATATAAAATTGTATAATGTATTATTGTAAAGTATTTTTCCAACACTTTTTATTTGTTTCATGTCTGTGAACATTTTAGTTTTATTATTAGATGCTTCAACGTTTATTTGAATATTTTTGATTACCTATACCAGTTCTATATTGGACCCTTACAAGTTATTATTAGTGACTCTCCATATTGTATTGCTTCTACGTTGCAAAATAACAATATGGATAGTTCTCCCTGTAATTACATGCTTATATAATATAATTTATTGAACACTTGCTTGATTTATATCAGCCTTATTCTGCAGAAAGTAAATATAAACATATTTTGCTTTTGACATTTCAAAGAATTCATATCAGTTATTTAGCGCTACCAATATGTGATAATTGTTTTGCATACTTGTGCATAAGTTAAATACCAAACTGAATTTCTTATAATGATACTATAGAAAAGTTAAGGTTATACAAATTTTTGCTATAAAATATGTTTGTATAAAATGATAGTAGAGCAGATGAAAATAATGTCATGTCAGTAGAATATTTCAGAAAGACTATTGTGATTTACATGATTTACATGATGAATTTATGGTTTATCTCTTCCAGATACACTGGAGCCGCGATATAGCGCTCATGTTGGGGTCCTTGATCTCAAGACAAGCGTTGTATCGAGTAACTTTTTACAACGCATCATTTTGTAATTATAGCGAAAATATCGCATTACCCCACCCACCGCCCAAAACATATAACGCTTGTTTAGTGGAAATGATTGTTTACTTACCTTCCAATGGATATCAGTCCAAGCTTTTTTTTATATATTATTATTAATTTATTTTGTAAAGCATTACTGAATATCTTTAAATATAAAACATGAAATTTACGAATTAAAAATATAAACCACGAATGAATGTTTGTAAATTTCCAGTAAAACAGCGGTGTTAGCGTGAGTAATGTGTGGTCATGAAAATTGATACCTAGTGGATGGGACTAAATTAATCGTCTTTCCTGCTAGCAGGTCTCTTGTGAAAAAAATCAGCCATTCCTCAACAACTTTTTTGCAGATAGATCGAAAGTGCATGCTTTTTAAAATTAATTGTACGCTTGGGTGATTTACTTAACTCGTCGGTGTTTGCATGTCTTAGCTAACAGTTTGATACCTGACTGATCAACAGTTCAAAATGAACAAAGAGGGGGATTAACGCTTACCTGTGTATGAACTTCACACCTTCTTATCATGAGTGACGTAATTATGACTGTTTATTGCACTCGACTGACACATTGAACAAGCGTTATAGTGGGATAAGGTGCGGTATTTGATATACATGAAAAAAAAATTATAATCGGCGAAAAATACGATTTTTTTTTGGGAGCCAAGGCATATGAGCGTTCTACTGAGATTAGCGCTATACCGAAGAGCGCTATATCGCGGCTCCAGTGTATGTAATGAAAACAAAGCTAAAAGTTAGTAGATAATTGCCTCATTTAAATCTGATTATATAATTTACTCAGGCTAAATTGGCAAAAATGTAAGACATATTTTATTTTCTGTCTTTACTTTTACAGGTTGATGAAAGAATATTGCTGTAAATCATTGAGTTATCCAGAGTTTGAGATAGGCAGAAACACGCTTAACTTGATCTATTCACAGGCATTATGTTGGTATGTTTTGCTTCCTTCATATTCTATATTAATTATAATTAATTATTGATATGTTAAATACTGCCACACAGTAACGCTTCATTCAGATACTGTTATAAGTACTACAGTGTAAACTCACTAAACCTGGAAGCTGAATTCCAAAATCCTCTACAAATTGTATTTTTCTTGGTGGTCCTGATTGTATTTTAATTTATTATTTTTATAAGGTTATCTATGTTTGTATTTTCAGGTTAGGGATGTATTTTGCACCAATGTTGTCACTCATTATGATCATCAAACTTTTCATCATTTTCTATGTTAAAAGAGTAAGTATATCAGATTTTTAAAGAAGTTTTCTCAATGACATAATTAGAAAAAGAATATTCTCACAAATGGTAAAGAATAAAACATTGTATTTATATTTTCATTTAGATTTAATTATGATATTGCTGCTGGTATTGTATTTTCATAAATATTAAATAATTAACTGAAATGTTCAGATATTGATCTCTATTATTTTGTTGTCACATATAACTTCAAATTTTCAGCAATGTTATTATATATTAAGTTAGTTTGTGTGACTGTTAGTTAAATTGTTTTACCCAGGTGCCCATTTATATCAGAAATTAGTATTGCATTAAGGGATATGTGGTATCTTCTTTCATAACACTGTTTTAGCTAGGTAAATACTAGTAATTAAAGAGTTTACCATTGTGATATTATTATATATATTTTAGCTAGGTAATACCGGTAAGTAATTAAAGAGTTTACCATTGTGATATTACAGGTGAGTGTAATACAGAACTGTAAACCATCACTACGACCTTGGAGAGCATCAAGGGCACACACAATCTTCATGGGTTTTCTCTTCTGTTTCTTTATCATGGCAACAGCAGCAGTGGCTTGTGCCATTATCTTGTAAGATTAAAATGTTACAATTTATGTTAGAAATAACAGAGGCAACTGTTTTCTTTAAATTGTCATGATTTATCTATATTTTATAACTAGTAACAAGTAAATCAAGGGAAGGAGAGAATATAACTAGTAGTTTAATTTTGTCATGAATTTCCATTTATATGTTATACATATTTGTTTTTTCACTCTCGGCATCTTTGTAAAGTTTGTAAAATACAAAAGTAAAATAGTTCCTTATGGAATATAAATAGATATGCTGTGAAATAATATTTAAATCAATAATAGTGTTTTTATAGAAGCCACCATGGCAGTAGATTTGGACAATTGAATGCACGTAATTTACTTGAAAATAATGTATTGTATTTTAGTTTAAAGCCAAGCACAGGTTTGGTCCATTCCGGTAACCATACAATCAAGTTATGAGGTTGTACAACAAGTTTAAGTGGAAGGCTGGAAAAGAGATAAATAACGAGGTGTTACAGCAATATTCAATAATACAAGTTAATCTCAATCTTCTGGGGTTTTATAGTGCCACACTGGTTTGTGCTGGTTTGTAAGTTTTATATTTTCACAGCTTTATTATTTTAATCATATTTTCTGACTAAATTTTTTAAACAACCTCTTTGTAAAATTCACCTTTGAATTTTGGTGTACACTAGATGTAGTGAAACAAAAATCAGATCTCTGCGGCTTGGTGAATAACACTTACTTACAGCTTATTGTCCCCCGCCTTTTCGAAGAAAAAAGGGGGATATAGAAATAGGCTCTGTCCGTTCTGTCCGTCTGTCTGTCCGTCCGTCCGTCTGTCCGTCTGTCCGTCCGTCACACTTTCGTGTCCGGTCCATAACTTTGTCATTTATGAAAGGAATTTGAAATAACTTGGCACAAATGTTTATTATAATAAGACGATGTGTCATGCGCAACAACCAGACCCCTACCTCCAGGGTCAAGGTCACACTTGCTCATTCAAGGTCAAAATTGCCTATTTGAGGGTATATGTCGTGGTCCGGTCCATAACTTTCTTATCTATGAAGGGATTTTGTAAATACTTGCCATAATTGTTCACAAATAATCAGACGATGTGTCATGCGCAAAAACCAGTCACCTACCTTCAAGGTCAAGGTCACACTTGGAGGTCAAATATTAACATAGTCTTTTACAGGGTATATTTCGTGTCCGGTCCATAACTTTCTTATCTATGAAGGGATTTTGTAAATACTTGCCATAATTGTTCACAATTATCAGACGATGTGTCATGCGGAAAAAAGCAGTCACCTACCTTCAAGGTCAAGGTCACACTTGGAGGTCAAATATTAACATAGTCTGTTACAGGGTATATTTCGTGTCGGTCCATAACTTTCTTATCTATGAAAGGGATTTTGTAAATACTTGCCATAATTGTTCATAATAATCAGACGATGTGTCATGCGCAAAAAACCAGTTGCCTACCTTCAACGTCAAGGTCACCACTTGGAGGTCAAAATATTAACATAGTCTGTTACAGGGTATATTTCGTGTCCGTCCATAACTTTGTCATTTTATCAAAGGAATTTGAGATAACTTGGCACAAATGTTGTTTTATAATAAGACGATGTGTCATGCGCAACAACCAGACCCGTACCTTCAGGGTCAAGGTCGTACTTGTTCATTCAAGGTCAACATTGTCTATTTGAGGGTATATGTCGTGTCCAGTCCATAACTTTCTTATCTAATGATGAAACTTTTGTAAATACTTGCCATAATTGTTAACAATAATCAGATGATGTGTCATGCGCAAAAAAAACCGGTCACCTACCTCTAAGGTCAAGGTCACACTTGGAGGTCAAATACTTACATAAGTCCTGTTACAGGGTAATATTTTGTGTCAGGTCTATAATTTTTTTCATAGATCAAAAGGATTGTGAAAATACTTCCCACAAATAGTCACTATATAAAAAGAGGATGTGTCATGCGCAACACCTGCCATCCCTACCTCCAAGGTCAAGGTCACACTTAGAGGTCAAAAATTAACATAGTCTGTTATAGGGTATATTTTGTGTTGAATCTAGATCTTCTTCATAGTTCAAGGGATTTTGAAATAACTTGGCACAAATAGTCACAATAATAAGACGTTATGTCATGCACAACACCTGCTCCCCTATCTCCAATGTCAAGTTCACATATAGAGGTCAAAGCCTAACATGATAGATTTTTAAATTTCGTGTTTCATTTTATTTTTTTAACAAATTTATTGTTACATTTGCAGATCTAGCATTGATCATAATTTTGGACTGAATGTCCTGAGATCCATACCTCAATCTTTTGAAATAGCACAATTTTATGCTTCATATAAAACTCCCGGGGCGGGGGACGTTGGTAACTCTGTTACAAATTCTTGTTCTTTTTGATATTGCTATGAATTATAAAACAAGAGACTTTTTTGGATTAAAGAAGCTGTTTTGTTTATGTCTGGCTTATGTCTAAAATGATTGTTTTAGTTAATTTTTGTATTTGTCTTTATTATTTTCATATCATTTAATTTTATGATGTTGCCCATTTCAAAAACTTAGAAAGTTTATATGTTGACATGTAAATATTTTGTGATTACAGAGTGTTGACATATTATATGAGGATTGTGATGGTAGGACATAAAGAGATGGTAGATCTTCTTAGACAACAACTCTCCATGGTAACACTAAAACTTATATATATATCACATTATTTTATTTTGTTCAGAAATTTGTCACTTATTTCCATTAATTAGCAAAGGGATATAGATTGTTGATTTTGTATTGTTTTTTTTTCTCTTATTTTACATATTAGCATTGCTTTTTTTTTCAACACCTCTTTCTGCCAAAGCCAGCATTATTGTAGGCTATTAATGTATTGATAATGCAATAAGGTAGTTTTAAAGTTATTATGTGTTTTAATGTTAGTTAAAAAGTTAAATTGTGCTTTTTTGTTAGTTAAAAAGTCACCTTGTTAAAAGTCACCTTGTGTTTTAATGTTAGTTGTAAATTATGTTGTGTTATAAAGTGGCTTTGTGTTATAAATCACCTTTTGTTTTATAGGAGGGTAGAGACAAGGCTTACCTGTTGAACATGTTGCAAGCTGCAAACAAGAAACACAAAGACCGGCCAAAAACAGGGGGTCGTATACTATCCTCTGGGTCTGAGGCTTCAGGGACACTCACAAGTACTGCTCCAGGTTAGTCTTAAATCTGTTTTATTCCAGTATTCATCAGTGTCCAATCTCTACAACTACTATAGAACTTTAAATTTGTACACAGTGTTAAAATCAGTGTATGACAGCAAGATTGTATTCCATATCATGGTTTTCAAAGTATATTAGAAAGTTTATTGTTCAATTTACTGTCTTCTAAATAGTCAAATCATTGCCAGCTTACTTCATAATAAGACCTATAGTATCCTTTATTTATGTGTAGACATAAGAATCTATATATTAATAAGATATTATGGTAAGGGTAAGAGGAGAAAATTGGCGTAGTCAAACAGCTGATATTTGTCTGTAAATAGTAAGTTCACAACTTCATACCACATTATTAGCACATTAGTTATAATATTAATTATTTGAAAAACCCTTAACCAGCTGAATCTGTTAAATGAATTTGCTTTAAATTTTGAACAGCTCATTTAAATCTTTGAAGGATTTCATGAAAACAATACAAAAATCAATCTACTAATAAAAGTATAGAGCCTGGTCAGTCTGCCACAGATGTTCATGATGGCCTGGCTCTATACTGGTGGCCAAACTTATCACTTTGGATTCAAGCAGGTTAATGGTTTTTGATATATTTATTTTGTTTGATTTTTATTTGCATGAAAACTCATGCACACAAATAGAAATTACATTATTTTTTGTTTACTATATTTTCATTGAAAGATTCTGCCAGAAAAAGCATGATAATATTTTTATCATCTTTTATAAAAAAAAGATTTTTCATTGTGGTTAATAGACTACATTTATTTCTGTATGTTTTGCATTATGTCTATGTTAGAGATCAGGTATGGATGAATTGCTTGTTCATTTTGCCAGTGCTTGTCAGAAGCTTATTTAATATCAGTTTAGTGATACATGTAATAGAAGAATATAGTAATAAAATGAGTGTTTAGATCATTTTTTTTAAAAATGTAGTCAGAATTCTTAAAATGAAAATATTTGCTGACCAAGGAATGTAGAACCTATATGTTTCGTTTTGAGCAACAGTTGAAATGAAAAACATGGCAAAGAAAGGGTAGATAGAAAGTTACTGAGAATGAATTTCAATGAAATAAAAAGGCTGTATTTAATAAGATCCAAGGTGGCAATTGCTTGGTATCTAAAATGAAGAAAATGATGCTTTGAAATTATTTATATACAAAAAAGAATAGATTTTAAAGAACTTTTCCCGTGTTTTATGTAATTTTGTAATGTCTGTTAATTTAATGGATCTTATATTGTTAAAGTAAAAAGAGCAGATCTTAGTGAGGTAACTTTACTATTTATGTCTCCATGAATTTGCTTCTTTTCTAATTAAGATAAGTAATTTATTATTGGCTTGAAATTAAATGTCTGAAGCTTTATTTTACATCCTTGTCAACAAATCTCATACCGTAAATAGACAGTTATAAGATGCAGTTTTGGTCATAAATATTTTGCTAGAAAATTATAAGTGCGTCATATAAGCGCAGTCTACTGAGTGGAATCTGAAAAAAATATGCATCTGGTGAATTTTTAGATCATAGATGGTCACTCCAAGACACTAGCATCCACTCACCATGTATGACTTTTATTTTAACATTGCTGTGTTAATTTTCATTGATTGCCATATTGGTTTGAATTTATTTTACAGTTTTGTAACTTTTGTTATGTTTCATGATTAACTGCACATTTCATTTTTTTGTTTTTGCATTTTTTTGTAAAATTCAAGATGGCAGCCAAGCAACTGTATCTGCAGATGTTCATAATGACTGTGATGTTATCTTATGAAAACCAGTCTATTTAGTCATGTATGTAACCAGTCTAGGTAACCATGGTGATGTTACCATGACAACAATTGAGCATGCTCTACAATGGTTATGTTGTCTGTATTCTATTTTGTCATGTACAATCATACAAGCATGTAGTTATATGATGGCTTTTAGTATGTTTAGTGGCAGGAATGATTTTAAAGCTGAAATGACTAATTTACACTTGCATGAACAACTTTTTATAGCACATATTATTTCACTGATATCTGTATTTATACATTGCTTTTTTGATGCAGTTGTGAAATCAAAGCATTTGGTATAGGGAATCATTTAATTGCTTCTTTTTATTAAAATTTTTGCAGTTTTAGTGCAGGAACGTGAAGTATGCAACATATTTGCTGTTACATGTAGATGACCCTTAACTGATCATTTTTTAGGAAATAGATATCAATTCTGAGTGCATTGTTGTAGAATAATGCACGGTTTGAGTTCAAATGCGTAGTAATATAATCACGAAGGCCGATAGGCCTGAGTGATTAATTACAAAGCATTTGAACGAAAAATGTGCATTATTATTCAATAATGCACGAAGAATTATTATCTATTTCCATTCTAACTTGTCAAGAAAAAATAGAATTATTATTATAAAGTTGGACTTTATGTTTGGTGGTTTGAAAACGTTGATAAAACTTTGTTTGTTTATTTTATTTCACTTTATAATTTTTCAAGCGAAATACAAATTATTAAAAGTGAAATAAATGTAAAACTTAACTCGTTTGCGACATTAAAATAGCGTACTTGATTTGATTGTTTTGCACGTGCTGTTTGGCGCTACATTGTGACGTCATGTAAACAACACTTTAAAAGTCTGTACAGCGTTAACTACTGAATTAAAGATACTGCATGGTGTTCGGATTCATTTTCTTAGTTAGACCATTTTCTTTCATTCTATATAGCTTTCACAACAAAATTCGACAAAAAATTGTTTTTATTTATCAGATTTTTTTAACAAAATGGCGCCCTCAATGTGAAAATTCACAGGGAGATAATAAGAACGCCGAGTGCATTGTTGTAGAATAATGCAGGCTTCGGGCCTTCTTTGTTTATATAGAAAAAAATCCGATAGTGTTAGAATAATCAATTCAGTGAAAATTGATTTATGATTTGTGGTTCTCTGTTAGATTATGTAGTCTTATGTAGTCATTTATACATACAATAATCATGTCTACTTGTTTGTTAAGTGATGTTTGAAACCTAAGACTGTTTTTGAGTAATATGGTAGCCCTTGTTTCCTGTTTGCTTTATTGTATTATAGGGGAGCATCTGTTATCAAATGGTTAAGACTTCAAACCATCTGCCCCTCCCTGCTGTTGGTTTAATTCCTACAGGGACTTTGAATTGTTTCATGTGAGCAAGCTACCTTACAGAATGTCAATGGTTCTACTCACATGCCCTTTTGTGCCTGAAATAATGCTAAGAGGGGCACCTGAGGTCTTCCTCCACCAGTAAAGCTGAAAAGTTGCCATATGACCTATACTGTGTTGGTGTGACATTATCCCCCCCACCAAAAAAAAAAAAATAATAATATGTTACTGGTAGTTAAGAAGATATTTGAAGGTTTATAAAATTATTGTGCATGTTTTAAAGCTTTACTTGTATGTGCTTGTGGTAATTGATGTGATTAGTATTCAACCAGAATTAATATAACGCTTTTCTAGTTCAGGTGATAATATTATAATTTGATAAACTCAACTGAGCACACAGTGCTCAAAGATGAGCTATTAGTATCATTCTGATGTCCTCTGTCCATCATCTAAAGTTGTGTTGTTACCATTTTCTAGAAGTAACACCTTCATTAAACTTTGTCAGAATCTTTGTTTTTATTGTATCTTGCACAACTTTGAACATGTCAGCAACTAAGCCTTGGCTCAGATTAAAACAACACATTGTTTATACCTTTGAAATCATGTTTTTTTTTTTTGTATAAAGTCTTAGTAAAGCCTTATTTTTATTCCAGTACTTACTGATGTTTTGAAGGTTAAGTTTGACTACAAGCCATATAGGCCACATATATTGTAGTGTTTAAAATAAGAACAACTTGTGAAATAAAAGGAGACCTTTTAACAATCTGGAGACCATAATTACTGTTGAGTCATGTACTTGTTTTATAATTTCTAGGTTAAGTTTTAATATGAGCCATATTGGGGAAACCCATAGATCTGAACAAATGTTGAAAATGTCATAAAAAGTGGATATGAATTAACTTCTGGTAAAAAAACTAGGTCACTATAGTTTAAATAAAAAAGAAATCGTATTCTTGTTTTTTCCCCCATAAAGTTATGATTGCACTTATCTGATTATAAGATGATGATAAATGTCTTTTGTTTTAACTATCAGGGAATAGCAGTTCTTGTTTATGTATGAAATATTTGTGATCATTATGATTCTCTCAGAGTTAATGTAAAACTAATGATAGTTATAGATGAAATCATTTAAACACAGACTACCTGTACAATAGTGCCTGCCTTCAAATCACTTTTTACTACCCTGTTTCCATTACTTATCTAATGCTTAAGTTTACCTCTCTCTGTTTGTTTGTGTAAAGAACATTGTGACATTATTAAGGATCTTTTGTTTTCCAATTTACTTGATCTCAAAGCTTTGTTGAATGTTCATTGTCTTGTGTAAATCTGTCTTTACACTTTATCTGATGTCTATAAGATTGTATTGAATGTCCTGAAATATAGGCTATTTCTGTCTGAAGGATACTGGTGTTCATAGGTTTGTTAAAAAAAAACGACTTTGCTTATACTAGTGTTACAAATGATGGAATTATTTTATTGAATTTGATTTGATTATAAGGATTGTTTTACTTTTTATAGATATATAGAGAATACCATACTAGTTCTGATATTACAAAATTTATCAGGCAAAGCTTAAAAGAAAGAAGGGCAAGGCTTTGTCAAGGCTTAATTTTTTTTCGTGCCTGGCCTGATAAATTTTATAACATCATACACTTGTTTGGAATTCTATTTATCATGTTTTCAATTTCATTATGCATTTCTTTTTTTTTAAATTCAAATTCAAAAACCTGTAAGGAACCTCTCGAGTTCATGCCACGGGCAGTAATATGACAGGAGTTATTCATATCTGTAAGAAAATGGTCTCAAATGTTTTTAGTCAAATGTAAGAGAGACTTTCATATTCAAAAAATCTATTCATCAGTTTTATATTAATTTTTCAGTAAGAGGTAAAAATATTCCAATATCTTCATTTTATTTCACTGTGTATTTATAAGGTGTCTGAGAAAGCTTAGAGTGACTGATGAAGCTAAATTTCTCAGACATGTACTTTGTCAACTGATATTAATGTAATGATATGATAAAATATTATATTTAACAAATATATTACAAGTACCTACACCAATGTCTTACTATTAAAAAGAGTGTTTTGATAGGTATATTCACCAAATATACTTTATTATGACTACCTACACCAATGTGTTACTATTAAAAAGAGAGACTTTATAAACATATTATAATATTAACATTATGTTTTACAGGTGGTAGACAATTTGTGAAGCAACTGGCTGCCACAGCAGACAAGATGAAAAATGAGAACACACCTATACAACAAACACGGAGGAGAAATAGAGATGACCCTGGGGCAGGGGCAGCTTCTCCCTGATTCCTGCAATGTTGTGTCATATTCCAAAAGTGAAATAAGTTCATGGACATGTAAAGTTTATGATTATGCCATATGTCTTTATAAACAAATCGAAACCCACCCTTTTTTATCTAAAAAGAACTTTTGTCACAAACTTTTAGAACTTAATATTCAATAACTGTATACAGCACACAATTTAAAACACAGTTTACAAATCATTTGTTTCATTATGCAAAAGGCATTACTTTAAGCAGTACAATCAATTTTCATTCATTTATTCATAGAGCAGTAAAGACAAGGCTAGTTTAGCTTACCTCTATGTGTGTTCAAGGTTTCTTCATCAGTCATGCTACAATCATTAAACTGTTATGTTAGAGAGAAAAACTGTACATTATAATTATATGATGATGTCGGTGTGTACTACACTGATAAGATAGAAATCCAGTTTGTTAACAATCTGATTAAAATCAGCTCTTTGATTAATGCTATGCAATGGGATCTGACTGGCACTTATAGGAGGTGAAAGTGGTGTGGTGTCTAATTTCAAGAAAAAACATGGCGTTGTCCATATAGCCTGACAAAACAATTATGCCCACTAAAATTGAATTTATTGTTTCCATTTTATTTGTTTTAAATTACATCAATTTTATTTTTTTTGTACAAAATCAATTATTTGTTTTACTTTCATGGACAGTGATATTTTGATACTTCATCAAATGCCTATCTGTAAAGGATGATTTGATTGCATTGCTTGAACTTTCTCGGGCAATCCAAATTACAATGAAGGCGACACAAATATGGTGGCAATCAGATCTACATGCAGGAAAACTTAAGTAGATCTGAACTTTAGTCAGATTGGTTTGTTAGAATACTTGTAAATATAGATACATCACATAGCTGTATTAATGGATCTTTTGTTAGTCTTACTTCATTGGTCTTAAAACTAGCCTTCATATTAGGGTAATTTTCTATCTGTACATGTACAGGGTTTTTGCTAAATATATGTATTTTTTTTCTTACAAACAAGTTGTAGGATTTATATGTAGACAAGAGTCCAATGCTTTTTGTCATAGAAAAAAGAAGAATGTAGAATTATAGTTTCCAGATCTCAAGAATTGGCTGATTTATCTCCCCAATAATGCTGATTTACTTTAAATTGTGTACATGATGGTTAGTTATTTTGATATACAATATTATGAATCATGATTGACTAGACAAATGAAATAAATAGCTGAGAGTGTAATAAATGTTGTTTATTTAGGCAGACTTCTTTAGATTGATCCCCAAACTCTGTTGGGATGACATTGCATAATACAAGTATTATGATGTTACAAAGATTTTACACCATGTATACATGTTGTATGAACAATTATTTCAGAAGTATTATACACATATATAAATTATGTACCAGTGATCTGATCAATGTGTTGTTATTTTATCATTTTGCTGGATATTTGAATGACAATGAGTTTGTCATTATTTGGTTGTGATTTAATATTGATGCAAATTGTTTTTCTATACAAATTGAAAATATAGTGTTAGTAGACACCATGCTCTCATACTATATGCATTGCTTTCAAATTTTTCAAATATTATGAAGTATTTATTAACCTACAAATGAAGTTTATTGCCAGAAATTCGAGGAACTTTTGCTTAGAAATCAAGAGTTCTATATGGCTGTTTCATTGATGAACAAATTAAGTTTATAACCAACAGAAAAGGTGGAAAGTATTTTATATAAAGGATATTTTAAATATTTATAAAAGTTCACTATGTAATCAGTTTGGTTTTACAACTCTTCTAGCACTCACAATTACCATGTAAGTACTATGTAACTTTTAGAATAAGCTGTTTTAATCTTTCATTATTTGTAGTCTTGTCAGGAATGGTGTCCAGCTTAACAAACTGAGTTCTTTTATTAAAATTTGCGAAAATTTTATGAGCCAAATCCCATTCAAAATACTATAGAAATATTTAAGTAGTTCCACCAAAAGACAAGCTCTTGTTCATTTATGCTGTGCTGTGAATTTTCGCTTATTTTGGGATTGTGATACTCTTTGTTTAACAAATTAACTTTATCTTTATCTTTTTTTTCTTACATGGTAAAGACTCTAATATTCTGTCTCTTTTTGTTCTGTGATAAAATAGTATCCAGATTCTCTGTATTATTCACATACTGTATTGTCCTAAAATATATACAGGTATTTTATCATGTTTTCCAATTAAGTCTATGTTCAACATCATGTGTGAAAAAATAATGTAGATCCATACTCAATTTTTATATCTAATAAAAAAATATGAATCACCACTTATTAAAAGGTAGTAGTTTGTGTAATCAACCAATTATGAGCTTCTTTTCAAAAGTACTACTAGTATTTTGAATCTTTTAGACATGATTTATTTATAATAATGAACATGGGAGCTTTTTATAAATACAATATTGTAAGTCATTATACCCCCGCACAACAAAGTTGTAAGGGGGGTATACTGGAATCAGCTTGTCCGTCCGGCCGTCCGGCGTCCGGCCGTCCGTCGGTTTTTTCTTGTCCGCCCAATAACTTAAGATTCCTATGACCCACAGCCTTCATATTTGGCATGATGGTTACTCATGATTAGTAGATGACGCCTATTGATTTTGAGGTCACCAGGTCAAAGGTCAAGGTCACAGGGGCCTTGACTTCAAAAACCTTGTCCGCCCAATAACTTAAGATTCCTATGACCCACTGTCTTCATATTTGGCATGGTGGTTAGTCATGATTAGTAGATGACCCCTATTGATTTTGAGGTCAAAGGTCAAGGTCACAGGGGCCTTGACTTCAAAAAGCTTGTCCGCCCAATAACTTAAGATTCCTATGACCCACTGTCTTCATATTTGGCATGGAGGTTAGTCATGATTAGTAGATGACCCCTATTGATTTTGAGGTCACCAGGTCAAAGGTCAAGGTCACAGGGGCCTTGACTTCAAAAACCTTGTCCGCCCAATAACTTAAGATTCCTTTAACCAACTGTCTTCATATTTGGCATGGTGGTTAGTCATGATTAGTAGATGACCCCTATTGATTTTGAGGTCACCAGGTCAAAGGTCAAGGTCACAGGGGCCTTGACTTCAAAAACCTTGTCCGCCCAATAACTTAAGATTCCTATGACCAACTGTCTTCATATTTGGCATGGTGGTTGTCATGATTAGTAGATGACGCCTATTGATTTTGAGGTCACCAGGTCAAAGGTCAAGGTCACAGGGGCCTTGACTTCAAAAAGCTCGTCCGCCCTATAACTTAAAATCCTTTGACCCATAGTCTTCATAATTGGCATGGAGGTTAGTCATGATTAGTAGATGACCCCTATTGATTGTGAGGTCACCAGGTCAAAGGTCAAGGTCACAGGGGCCTTGACTTCAAAAAGCTTGTCCGCCCAATAACTTAAGATTCCTTTAACCCACAGTCTTCATATTTGGAATGGAGGTTAGTCATGATTTGTAGATGACCCCTATTGATTTTGAGGTCACCAGGTCAAAGGTCAAGGTCACAGGGACTTTGACTTCAAAAAGTTTGTCCACCCATTTATGACCCACAGTCTTCATATTTGGCATGGATGTTGATCATGACTATAAGGTGACCCCTATTGATTTTGAGGTCACTGGGTCAAAGGTCAAGGTCACAGGGACCTTGACAAAAAAAAAGCTTTTCTTCTTAATTGTTAAAGAATGTCCTGTCCGCAACATTTGAAGCATGTAGAATACATAACTTAGCAATGCACTGGCTTAGTAACCTCAGATTTTGCAGGGAGGTTGTCCTTGAGCTCTAAATGGCCACTGTTGATTCTGACAAAGTGGTATGCGGGGGTATTCACGCCATGATAGTGGCAGTTCTAGTTTTTAAACAAAGTATATGATCATTATAGCCTAACATAAACAATCAACCCCCCTTGGTCTGCTAGTGGCATCTGAATATATTAATACAGCTAGTGCAGACCAAGATCAGCAGGGACTGTCTCATCATGGTCTGCACTAGTATGGCTTAATGCAAATAATACATTTGAGCCGCGCCATGACAAAACCAACATAATTGGTTTGCGACCAGCATGGATCCAGAGCAGCCTGCGCATCTGCAGTCTGGTCAGGATCCATGCTGTTCGCTATTAGTTTCCCTACTTGTAAAAGGTTTGTAAGCGAACAGCATGGATCCTGATCAGACTGCGCGGATGCGCAGGCTGGTCTGGATCCATGCTGGTCACAAACCCATTATGTTGGTTTTGTCATGACGCGGCTCATTTATTGTTAACTTCTAGATATTTTAGAGTATGTTTATCAATAGGTTTATTTTAACAAGTGGTAGGATTTTGAAGTATGAAATTGTTCTCACATCTTCCTTCTATCTTAGTAAATATACAAATATAGTTACTGTGATCTTCACACTTGTTTTCCAGAAAAAGAACTATAGCTTATAATAAGAAATAACATTCTTATTTTCCATGAAAAGTGAAATCTGATATATGTATATATGCAAATTAAGATCAAATTATTTATTTGGGTAAAATTATTTATTGAGTCAGCTTTTTGAAATCATTGTAAGACTTGACTTTGAATTTTTATTAAACAACAACTACTGCATGTATATTTGATGTGCACACATTGTACTTATGTATTACTACACATACTTGATGTGCAATCTTTGAATTTAGTAGCTATTATTGTTTTTTTATTCTGACTATTATCTTATTTCATATTTTAAACATGTTAAAAAGTATTTTATATAAATAAACAGATGCAAATTTTTCATATTTATCGAGTTGTTCCTTACATAAAACATTTTGACAATGTCTTTTAGTAATGTAATGTGTCCGAGCTACTGTCTATATTTAGGTACAGCTTTTGAGCTATTCTAAATAATAGCTTTGGCTATTAAAACATATGTAATTTTTCTCGGGCTTCTTTGCCTTATGATTGGAAATAAATGATTCTTAAATGATTTAAATAACAATAAGAATTATATAGCTCAAACAGTTTACTTAACCAAGTCAATGTCTCGTAATAAAATCTCATCCAAAGGAAAGTCCTATTTAATTTGTATGGTTACCTATTCAATATGATTCTTTGTAAGTTTATTAATCAACCTTCAGTATAGAAATCGCAATATATTCTATATGATCAGACATCTATCCTTAGCTCTTTACTATCCTCACTTGCAACTAAAATATAACTAAGAATGAACAAAAAGCGCAATGCTTTAAGATATCAGAACGCAATGCTCTAAATATCTGGGTTAATCTTATTATGTGATACTTTCGGCACAAAGTCCCAAGCATTATATAAGTTAGCTGATAATTAATTATTATTACTTAAATATTTATCTGTCCTTCCTAGTCTATGTCTCAGCAGCCACCAAATGCTTGTATGTAGTCTATGCTTAATGGCGGTCCATCTTCCAGGTAAGGCACAAAAAGCTGCTTTCTCTGTTAAGAACTGACCCGGACATGTCATCAGTCATCCCCTTAAAGAGTTAATTTTGAAGCAAATAGTGGTGACAAATTACCTCCATGCAATTTCCGCGGGGTATTAGCCAAAGATTTTTGAATTAACAATAGGTCACTGTACTGCAGTCAATGAGAACCTAAATGTACAGTAACCAGAGAATAACAAAAGGGTTGCCCTTAAAAGGGCTGTTGGTGCCAGCTAAAGGCTTGCCGTTCAAGCAGTCTATCTGTGCTCCAATTCACGCATCCTAGCACACCATTCTCGTCACATTAGCCTACTTTGTAGGGCCACTTGCAGCTGGTCCGCAGTACAACTTCTGATCTTTTTTTGCACTATCCCTAGTCTTCAAATCTTCTGCTGATGCCCTGTGCCTTCTCAGCTACCAGCATGCTCCAAGGGAAAGTGAGAAGAGCCACTCCTCAATGGTATTGGTAGTTTTCACCCCGGATTACAGCAGTAAGCCACATTGAATTTACCAGACTAACAGTTCAGCCACCGCACCTTTCCTGTGCAAGCTGTCAAGCAGTTTGCCAGTACTAGTTGCCTTCACTTTTGCAAGAAACCGAAACTTCTGTACATGCCAGAGCAGAGGTACAGTGCGAATGACCGTAAAGGGTTTCATGATCAATCGCAACAAAAGTGACCTGCAGTCTGTGAATCGAACACGGGTCACCAGATTCACAGTTCATTAAGCTAACCTGATGTCTTTTCCACTCCTCAAATCGTATGTGCCTGCTTTCATACTAATGCAAGTACCACGTGATATCTATTAATTTTTTAAAGGCTGACTGAGAATTATTTTTGCTTCAAGAGCATCTAGCATTATAACAATTATTACTACTTGATAAGCGTCTTAAGAGTCTTTTACTTATGAACTATGATCATATCTATTATAACTCACTTAACTTACTAATTCTAAAGTGTTTTAAAGATATATAACATATACAAATTACATCATCTCAATATAAAAGCATTTACCTATGTCTAATTAATACAACTGTGGTAAGAGTTTGTAAAACAAAGGAAATTACTCTGTGAATTATTTTAGGTATCAGGCTATTTCCGTCACACAGCTAATATACAGATACAACGCACCAGGATTATTAAAGTGAAAACTATTTTAACCTTTGTATCAGTTTGGGGACCTTTCTGTTGAAAATATGTCAAGAGTATTAGTTACCTGCACTCTAGAGCATTCATTGGTTACTTTTTTTCTGGGGTTTCATATTGTGACATTTTTATTTTTGCCTGTTATACAAAAGACTTAACTGCTGGCAAAATGGTGGACTGATAATTTTACAATATTGTTTTGTTTTAACCCTAACATGTACAGCTCAAACTGGATGATGGTATAGAATTTTGTAATAAAATATGATGTACATGTAGGTGCAATACATTTAAATAGAAATAGCCCAGAACCAATAGAAAATACAGAAAAATTAATGCCCATCTTGAGCTACATCTTGGAAATGGCTCATTATTATTGTACATGTATACAAACATACTTAAATGCAGCCTGTGAAAAACATATTTCTTGATCTTTAGTGTATATCTGGATTTATTTCTCATGAACTGATAGAAAAACAACCTTCCCAAGTTGCAGCTACAAAATTGCTCTGTATTCTCGCGCACATGTTGAAGAGCATCATAAAATCTGACCTGGTTTTATTTTCTGTTGCTAGACTTTTTCAGAGAAAAAATGCTATTGCTACAGTCATGCTGACATTACTGTTGCCGTCAGAAAATTGTAATGTTGGTCATCATTTGAAATAGAATGCAAAGATTTTCTTTAAATCAAAAGTTTTTTGACAGAACTTTGGTACTTTCAATCTTTGATTGGCAATTGGTGAAGTTATCTGGATGTTTAATGTCCATGAAAATCCTAAAAAAACTGAAATTAGGAGCTAGAAAACTCTGTATAAATATTTTAGTCATTGTACCCCAGTCTCAGAGACTTTACATAAAATGAAAATAAAACAAAAGTTTTAAATAAATTTATTTCCTAATGCAATAATACATGTAGTTATAAAAACAGAGAAAATCTAATGAGAGTGTAAAACAATTTATCAAGATGTTCAAACATTTACTAGTTTACAACAAAATATCACAGTATAAGTTTTACAACAAATATTTACAGATATGTTTATATTGTAGACAAACCATCAATTTATTATAATATAACATGCTACATTTTGTCACCTATGTATTAGGTCATTGCAACCGTTTGAAATGAGAAAAGATAAAATGAGCCGCGTCACGACAAAACCAACATTATGGGTTTGTGACCAGCATTGATCCAGACCAGCCTGCACATCCGCGCAGCCTGATCAGGATCCATGCTGTTCGCTTTTAAACCCTAAAGCAAATACAGAAACTGATAGCGAACAGCATGGATCCTGATCAGACAGCGCGGATGCGCAGGCTGGTCTGGATCCATGCTGGTCGCAAACCCATTATGTTGGTTTTGTCGTGACACCGCTCAAATAATCTTGGACTTGGTGACACTTAACAAGCTGACTAATACAAGTCAACCCCTCAAATAAAATACAAACCTTTATAATCTATATAAAGTCTAATAAATTTTGCTATAAAAAAATCACAAATATTGAAAGCTCCAAATAAATGTAGGAAATCAAAAGTTCCTTAAGTAAGCAGTATTGTTATTATGTCATGAGTAATAAAACTATTGTTTATCAAAAAGACAATTCAACTTGTTTTCCTAGAAACAGACTTATAAATATTTCATCTTTTATAAAAACTCTGCTTATTTTTATTTTAAAAGCTCTAACTCTACATAAAACTATTTTTTAAAAGTAAAAATATCTCTAAATCTTAAAACAAAATAATACTTGAAATATACAACTCATAAAAAATCTAAATAAATATTTTGATATTTTTTTAAATAAAAAACCTGGCCAAATGAATAAAATTAAAATCTCTAAAATCTAACAATTTAATACTCTATGTAATATATTTTAATTTTGTAAACTATTAAAGAACATGAGGCAACAAAAATTACTTTTACATAATAAATATCCTTTTAAAGTTTTTGTATCTAAATGACATATTTCTCCATCCAAAGAGTTTGGTGGCATTCTGAATCAGATCTGTTTATGGTGGCAATATTTACAATATAATTATGCAAGTATCTGGCACTGTTTATTTAGTGTAGGTTCACAGCACTTGCAGATATAAATTCTCATATTCTTTATTAAGGTTTTCATTAAAAATGTCCAATCTACAAATAAACCTGAGATTCAATACTAGATCAGGTTAAAATTCTTCAATCACGGAACAAAAATAAATGTTTGGTGGTGTAAGTTGTGAATTATTTCAATGAAGAATTTTGGAATGACATTTAAAAAATGGGATTTTTATGTGGCCCTTTGTGTATGAATTCTAGATGCTAGAATTGATGTGACATTTGGGTGACTACTCTTACTATTCAGAGGGTGCCATGAAAATAAGCTGGTCTATATTTTTTTAATATTGCCATTAACTGTAATTTTATTAACTTTTTTTGACTTAAACTTGTTTTCAAACGAAAAGAATTAGTCCCAGTTTCATGTACATGCTCCATCCATTGTCAACATGTTAATCATCTTCATCTATAATATACATGTATTATAACAAAAACAACAAGCCACAAATTAAACTACAAATATGAAATGGAATATGATTACAAAAATACAACAAAATAACAACAAATTTTAACAGTTTCAGTAACATATGTAAACTATTTTATAAAGATAGATCTACATCTAAAATAAATATCACAGAGACATTGTGTCAAGTTTAAAACAATCAGTTATTCATCAATCACACAGTTGCATCCACCTTCAAGGGTATAAAGCTGTAACTGGCAAAATGTAAATCCTAAACTGTTCAAACATGTTATTTGAGAAAAGATTATTAACAAAGAGTGACTCTGTTACATAACATGCATGACCATCATACTGGTAACAGTAACAAGAATGTCAGGGGACGGAATTTGTGAAAATACTTTTTAATTTCTTAAAAATTGACAAATTTCATTCAATTTAAATACTTTTGGTATAATTCTCATTACTATACAAACAATTTTGCTATTTGTTATTTTGGTGATAACACACACAACTCTATATGGCTGTATATAGTGGAACCCCATTGTATCGTGCTATTCATTGTATTGATCTAATTACAAATCTTCAGATTTTTTGCAAAATACGTCACCTACTGATTGTTAACATTTACAACAGTGTCACGAAAATCTTTCGTATTTATTTTTGTGCAGTAAAATGATCAAAAACATGTTTCCAGTACCGTAAGACGTTAATTGTAGATAATAAATAGACTTATAAATAGTGTGTTCTTATTAAAAGTACGTTTACTGTCTGTTAAAAGTTCCTAAATTTATGCTGACATTTTAAAAAAGACATCTATGTTTCTAATTGACTGAAAAATCTAACATAGAGATGGTTCAGGCTTCCCAAACTTTGGCTAACTGAGCGATTCTCACAATGCATCGATATAATGGCGTGACCTAATTCTTCAACATGTCTGTAAATATCCGTATATTCCAAAGTTAAAAACTATATATCAGTGATGTTTGCCATGTAAATATTATGGCAAAAGGGTCAAAATAAATGATACAAAATAAATATTCAGGGAGATTTGAATTTTTTAAATGCAGTTGTGATTTATGGGTAAATAGATCGATACAACGGGGTTCCAGGCTACCCTCTAAGTCATTAAGAGTTCATCAAGGTAAATCTCAATAAACATACAGGCAACACAGCATTTTATCAACAACTGTCACTTGACCAAATTATGTAGAAACTATCCTTTACTAGTATCAAGCAAGGAACATGGGCAAGACTAAGTTACTAATTCAATAAAGTGATGTAAGAGCTTGCTTAATATATCATACATACAACATACACACAGCTACAGCAGAACTTTCGTCTGCAAATAAAGGCCTTTGCTTAGTGGTAGGAACATTACTTCATCTTTAAAACTATAGTGACATATATGTATTGATGAAACATCATGTATTGCATGAAAAAACTACACAAAAGACATAGAATTTTTCCCTGTGTTTGTAAAATGATAAGATAATTATGCCAAATTTTACTTCATTATTTATAGAATCTAATGACTGTCATACTTCTGAATTACTTTAGAAATGTTTAGATACAAAAATTCTTCTTTCTTCAGTTTACCAGCAACTGGTTTTATTCCAATAAAACATTGAAAATCAATATATTTCTTACTATGAAATATTCATGACTTAACAATTACTATTCACTAACAAATCATTTCTTAATACATATAAAAAATATTCAAATTCTGAATATTTCATAGAATTCAGTTTATAAAAGGTCATATCACTTAACTACAGTATGAATAAATAAATGCAGCATTTACCTAAATCTATGCTTAACTAATATCAATATATACATTGTAAACTTGAACAAATCAAACCAATGAAAAGTTATATACCATTTAATATTGTCAATAAACAGCAAGTAGGCCAAAATCGTTGCGTAAAATAATGAAACAGTCTGAAAGGTGAGTAATGTAATAATACAATTACATGTCACAAGTATTCACATAAATTCTGAAGATGTCTTCTGTATTTACATCAAATTTTAGTCATGAAACTTTGCGCAAAATATACAAATATGTCAAAATAATAACAATACAAACAAGCAAGTAGATAATGCCAAATTCAGTGTACTAAATCCAACATTAAACCTAATATTAGACTTGTAGTCATCCACATTTACAAATTACATTTTGTTCAAAATCTATGATCATTCAAAGCAAAGTCATGGAACTACATAAATGTAGGCAGTAGAAGTCTATGTAAGTTTGAAATTAAACATTTAAATTTGTTTTGAATAGAAAGTGGATAACAATGACGGGACATTTGAGCTATTGACCGTGTAACCGCACAACATTCAGTATGGTATTTGACCGTGTAACTGTACAACATTCAGTATGGTATTTGACCGTATAACTGTACAACATTCAGTATGGTATTTGACTATGTAACTGTACAACATTCAGTATGGTATTTGACCGTATAACTGTACAACATTCAGTATGGTATTAAACTATACAGCTCAATCTTGTGATGCCTCATCTCTTATACTGTCAAGGAATGATGTATGTGTTCTTTCCATTCTTTGTTGTTGTTCTTCATAAAGCCTCTTCTTCTCCTGTGCAGGGGTAAAAAAAAAAAAATAATTACTGTTACTGCATTATTTAAAGAAGATAAAAAACTGAAAAATACTTTCAGGTATTGAGAAAGATTATTTGATAATAAATTTATATATATGTAATCTAAAATCAACTAAAATAATTGATTATATTCAAGATTATTAAATGAAATTTCTCAAAATGAATCTCATGTATTCTAAATAATTCTAGTAAATTATTGTTTACAATATTAAAATACACCATAATTTATTGATTGAATTAATATTTCTGGCGCTGATAACATTTCAAATCTATATAAAATCTGGTATTTTGAAAGTTTGATAAATTATAACAAGAGGGCCATGATGGCCCTGAAGTCGCTCACCTGTATATAGGCCCCCGGAGCGGGGCCAGTTTAAACCCCAGGGCTTTTATTTGAACAAACTTGGTAGACACCCATTAGAAGATGTTTCATGCAAAACATCTAAGATCTAGCTGGTCAAGTTTTTTCTTTACACATATAGTTAAAAACAATGACACACCTGGGGCAGGGGCAGTTTTGACCCAAGGCTTTTATTTAATTATTTATTTAATCTTTGTAGACACTTACTAGAAAATGTTTCATGCTTAATATCTAAACTCTAGCTATTCGGGTTCTTTAAAAAAAGATTTTTAAGTTTTTGCTATACACATATAAGGAAAATCAATGTCCCCCGGGGCGGGGTCAATTTTGACCCCAGGGCTTTTATTTGAACAAACTTGGTAGACACCCATTAGAAGATGTTTCATGCTAAATATCTTAGCTCTAGCTCTTTGGGTTCTTTAAAAGAATTTTTTTAAAGTTTTTACTATATGCATATAGGGAAAATCAATGACCCCCATGGGGCGGGGTCAATTTTGACCCCAGGGCTTTCATTTGAACAAACTTGGTAGACACCTCACAAGAAGATGCTTCGTGCTTAATATCTTAGCTCTAGCTCTTTGGGTTCTTTAAAAGAAGATTTTTAAAGTTTTTACTATATGCATATAGGGAAAATCAATGACCCCCTGGGGCGGGGCCAATTTTGACCCCAGGGCTTTTATTTGAACAAACTTGGTAGACACTAACTAGAAGATGCTTTGTGCTGAATATCTTAGCTCTAGCTCTTTGGGTTCTTTAAAAGAAGATTTTTAAAGTTTTTACTGTATGCATATAGGGAAAATCAATGACCCCCTGGGGCGGGGCCAATTTTGACCCCAGAGCTTTTATTTGAACAAACTTGGTAGACACTCACTAGAAGATGTTTCATACCAAATATCTAAGCTCTAGCTCTTCGGGTTTTTTAGAAGAAGATATTTAAAGTTTTTTCTTTTGGTTGCCATGACAACCAGAGTTCTGCATGGAATTAAATTCTTTGAACAATTTCAAAGGTGACTACCAAAGGAACATTCCTGTGAAGTTTGGATGAAATTGGCTTAATGGTTTATGAGGAGATGTCATTTAAAGTAAAAGTTTACGGACGACGGACGAAAAGCGATCACAAAAGCTCACCCTGTCACTTTGTGACAGTTGAGCTAAAAACAAAACAAACAACCACAACAAAACAATCTTTTAAATACAACACATGAAAGTTCTCATTATTTCATCATGAAACTATAAGATTTTATACTATTTTTAGCTCAAAAAGTAATTTAGACAAGATTATGTAGACTTGTTTATGCACTAGATATATTAAAAAATATTTGATGTACTGGATATATACCAGTAAGACGATCAAAGTACAGACAACATATTACATTATACATGTACATCACAGACATGTTACAAAACATTTTTGTTGACTTACAAAGTGAAAGTGACATATATATAACAGATGGTATGAATTATTTAGATGAGTTATTGTAAATTATCAAATAACAGTTATTTTCTTATATCAATATTGTATAGTGTAAGAATACAACATATTACAAAAAAGAAGTACCATGCTTTCTTGCAATATTTCTTTGTTATGTTCTTCTTTCTAATAAAATTAGTAAACATTCAAAACTTCCATCATTTATCCTAGCAGAGATAAGTAAGAATTTTAAATTTAGAAAGAGAATAACCTAGCTAGAAACAAGAAACATGGCAATGCCACGAAACCAGGTTTTCAATTATCTCCATTGTAGATAAATATGTTGTATTTGACATACAAATACAAGCAATAAACAATGTAACTATGTGCAATGTAAAACATGAATAATGTAGGAGGAATTGCCACAGAAGAAGTGTTCACTATATATTCTGTATAAGGAAAAAATATATTCTGGCCATAATTAGGTCAAAAATTATCCAATCAAAAAACCTCTACAATATGCGCCAGGGCACTTGATGACATGGCTTCTGTGAAAGTTTGAACAAAATCTGTTGAGAAATGTAGGACTAGTTCAGCACAGAAGAATTTGTTCACTATATATTGAGGAAAAAAAAACAAAGGGGCATAATTAGGTCAAATATTATCCAATCACAAAACCCCGACAATATGCGCCAGGGCACTTGATAACAAAGCTTCTGTGAAAGTTTGGTCAAAATCCATCGAGAAATGTAGGAGAAGTTGCGCACGGTAGAAATTGTTCACTATATATTCTTTATAAGGAAAAAAACAAAGGGCCATAATTACGTTAAATATTATCCAATCACAAAACCCCGATAAGATGTGCCAGGGCACTTGATAACAAAGCTTCTGAGAAAGTTTGGTTAAAATCCGTTGAGAAATGTAGGAGGAGTTGCGCACAGAAGAAATTGTTCACTATATATTCTACATAAAGAAAAAAAAACAAAGGGCCATAATTAGGTCAAATATTATCCAATCACAAAACCTGGACAATATGTGCCAGGGCACTTGATGACATTGCTTCTGTGAAAGTTTGGTCAAAATCCTTTGAGAAATGTAGGAGGAGTTGCGCACAGAAGAAATTGTTCACTATATATTCTATATAAGGAAAATAAAACAAAGGGCCATAATTAGGTCAAATATTATCCAATCGCAAAACCCCGACATTATGTGCCAGAGCACTTGATGACAAAGCTTCTGTGAAAGTTTGGTCAAAATCTGTTGAGAAATGATGGAGGAGTTGCGCACAGAAGAAATAGTTCACTATATATTCTATATAAGAAAAAACAACAAAGGGCCATAATTAGGTCAAATATTATCCAATGGCAAAACCCCGACAATATGCGCCAGGGCACTTGATGACAAAGCTTCTGTGAAAGTTTGGTCAAAATCCGTTGAGAAATGTAGGAGGAGTTGCGCACAGAAGAAATTGTTTACGCCCGCCCGCCCGCCCGCCCGCCCGTCCGCCCATCCGCCCGCCGACATGCCTCAATCTAATAACCAGTTTTTTCCTTCGGAAAACCTGGTTAAAAAAGACTGAAAATAAAGACTGAAGTAAACAGTAAGAATATTCGAAGAAAAGAAGATCTTATGAAGTCTGTTGCAATGTATTTATATTATTCATCGGAAAAAAGAAAATGCTTCCTACAAGACTTATAAATAAAATCATACTTTAATTATATTGACAAACTGTAGATGTAAAAGCATCTAATTTTAAAATGCAAATCATACATATTTGTTTATACACATGCTTTACTTTATTGCACTGTGTTAATTGTTTACTTTTTGCATGGTCCAGAGGCCTAAAAGCAAATATAATTTGGTGGTTGAATGCAACACTAATTGAACATATACAACCGTATGTCTAGTTTTCCATGTCTCTAACTTTAAAATCTGAGGGCATAGAGGTAAAACCACCTATTATAATAATTATGTTCCTTACTGAACAGTAATCTGACAGAATTCCCTATCCATCTGACTAAATGAACATTTTCAACATCATATTACATGTAATATTGCCTATAAATAATCAATTCACATTTGAACATCTATTAATACCATCGTTCAATATAATACACAGTGATTCATGCAATGTGACCGACCTTTATTTGTGCTACATTGTTTTTTCTACCTTCACTCTGGCTGCCTGCATTTGCCCTCGATGAATCCGGGTTAGTCTGCAAATAATGAAACCAAACCCAAACAACTGTGTTAGTTCATGCTTTAAAGTCTGGACACTAAACTTAAAACTTGTTTCATTAAGCACATCAATGTCAAGCTAGAACCATCCTTAACCCCCTCCCCCCGCCCCCTCCATCCAGATTGTGACCCAGAAATAATTAAATATGCACTCCTGTACAATACTGAAATAAAAAGTATAGATCTAAGAAAATAGATAATGAAAACAATCTTTCTAGCTCTGATAAAAGAATAAAAGAAAGCCAATAGTATGCATCAAATCAAGGGATTGTAATGCAATGTCCATAGAGGTTAGATAAAGAAATAAAGAAACTTTTGCATTCAATCCTCAAAATGATTGTCCTAAGCTTAGTTATCAAAAATTTAATGTTTACAATAAAAAGTTACACTATATTCTACGCAAAGTTTTCTGTTTATTATTTATCTATCTAAAATATTGAGAAAACTATTGTATTAAAACTGTTTCAGCTATAATATATGTATATCATTTTGACTATCATGCAAAGAAACTTCTATTTATCAATCTTGATAATGGCTACTAGATGTCTGGGATTTTTGTTGTTGTTTTTTTTAAGTATCTAAATGTATCTAAATAATTTGACTTAGTAACTTTGATTTAAGCAAATAAGTGTTTTCAAAGAACCCAGAATAAGTTAAAAGAAAAACCATTTTGAACAACTATAATTAAGTAAATTATTATTGAAACATTACAGGTCACCCAGCATGGTAATAAGCTTGGTTTGATTGTGCCTGACATTGCACATAAACATCTTATCTAGCTTTACCATGTAAGTTATATAACAAATCAAGGCATTAAAGAAAACTGGTTATATATCACTTGTCACAGCATGGGGCACTTCTGTAACTCCACTTCACGAGAACAACACACCTTCCACCTTATACTTAAAGCTTAAACTTTCCTTTTTGTAATTTTAAAAGCTATCACATTTTGTCTAGTCACAAAACTTAAAAGATATGTCAGCCAATGAAATTACATGCTTGCTGAATAATTCTTAATAAGAAAAATAAATTCATACTCTATGAAATAAACCCTGGACAAATGGACTAGAAAAATAGCATTGAGATACATTATGTAATAGCGAGAAAGAAAATCTCTCTCTCAGTGGAAGGTGTGTTATCAAAAAGCTTAGCATTTTTAGTGCTTATAAATAAGTGAGATTACCAAATTTTCAGCTATCGATTGTCAACTTTTTTATGTTTTTAATTTCTTCTAAAATATACAAAACTACATCTAAGAATACAAATTTATTTATTTAAAATGGAAAAAGGTTAAGAAACTATATTAATAATTTTAAGAAAAGAAAAAAAAAATTCTGATATAACATTCAATGTAAAAAAGTATCTATAAAGATCTAGAAAGAACTAGATTATAATTAAGATACTGAATAGATGTAGAATATCAACAAATGTCATGTTTAGTTCTGCATGAAGCATTACAAGACTGACAGATGACACATAGAGATTATCAGATTAATATATTAGACTAGCAGACATTAGCCCTGTATCTTACATCATTTTGCCACATATTGTCTAGGTTTCTCTCATGTGATCTGTCTTCTTGTATGGGATCCAGTCTGAAAATTAAAACATGATCTTTAAAACATTTGCCTCTATGACAAAAATATCTATAAATCAGTAAAGAGAAAATATCACCTCAGCAGACATCGGTATCTGTTATCTATGTAATAAAAATATTACACTATACTTATAAATTGAAATGTAAAATGTATCATGCTGTATAATAAATGTATAAAATTTTTGTATCTTTTTAAATTATGCTATGTTTATGAAAATTACAGTTCATAGTAAATGCCTATGAATAATTCCCACCCACATGAACTTCTAACTTACCCAAATATTCTTACAAACAAATAAACACTTCAGAACATCAAGCCAATATTCCCGAATATAATTGTTAGAATATGTATTTATTGTAATCAAAGTAGGGCTGAACTCATACATATGTAAAGCATAAACTAGGTTACCCTTTTCTTGTCCTCAATGCATGAAGACTGCTGTTAGGATCATGTGACTCATCAATACATTTGCGTATAAAGGTTGCCACTTCCTGGTGCTGGTATTCCTCCGCAAGGTCCAGTGGTGTTCGACCTAGCTGGTCTTCTGCTGAAAGACTCGAACGGTTGGCTATCAACCACTTCACACATTCTAAATGACCACTGAAAAAAAAAGAGGAAACAAATTTAAGAATAGATAAAACATTTAGTGACCACATAATTAGAAAGGTAAATGTAATTTATTTAATTTATTGAACAAAAAAAACCAGTAAGGTTTTAGAGCCTGAAATAATACAAAGACATAAAGATTATTTGTTACCAAAAATTAACTTACTTCATTGCTGCTACATGAAGTGGTGTCTGTTTGTCAACTGATCTACAGGTCAAGGTTGCACCCATAGCAGCAAGTACCTGCAAGAAAAAAATACATATAATTTTATATAAATTCAATAATAAATTATGCAGGAACAGTTTGTTACAACTTGTCACCATAACATATTATACTGATTGTAACTGTTGGAAGGGATATTATCAATATCTGACTGTAATAATTAAAAGACAGGTATGTATTTGTAAATAATGAAGTAGTCAATCATAAGGACGGCCCCTCCACGCTTTGGGAATAGACTTTCAGATTTTCAAATCCCTGGTTAAAACTGAACCCTGCAGAGGCAGTCAGATGTTAAAATTCCTGCTTTTCCCCAGACGGAATACCATTCTGTGTCCCTACCGAGCTATCAGGCCAATTACTTATCTTCTCCCCTAAAAAGTGAACAGTTCTAAGCCATGACACATACATAATATTATTTGATGAAACAAATGTTTTGCACTACAACAATAATATAATGATGTTAACTTACAATCATACAGTTAAGATGTCCATTCATTGCAGCAAGATGTATAGCAGTATAGCCTGTCTGTGTCTCTGTGTTCAAGTTTATAGTAAGAGCTGTCAGCCACTTTACTATTTCTAGTCGACCCTGTTGTGTGGCTATATGTAGGGGAGTTAATCCTGTTTCATCTTTAGATCTGAATTAGAAATATAACAATTTGTAAAATATCTTCAAACGAATATTCCCTTTGTTTATATTGTGTTTACACTAAGTCTTGCTGAATAGGCATAGTAAGTCTGCATACTTCTTGTAAAAACAAAATGTTAGTAATACGCTTAAGTGCAGCGATTCAACACTCATAAGGTTGGTAAGTGATGCAAATTTAAGTACTCACATCAACACAAGTAAATAAATTTTGCTCTCTCTCAATCCTTAAAGGCCCATTAAGCCTCATAAATGATATCATTTTAATTTTTTCAAAAGCTATTTAGTTTTGGTATCCTGTTACAGACTTCACTAGCCAATTTTTCTAAGCCATCTTTTGATTCTTTTGTGTTCTGGTAATTAGTACAGTTTTAGTGAATTAGTATTTTGTATGGAAGTCAAAATACCACTATATTTTGTTCCTTTTGCATTTGGGTAATCATTACAGTTAAAGTGAATTAGTGTTTGTATTGAAGTCAAAATTCTCACAAATTATTTCATATGTCATGCTATTTTCTTCAGGTGATAAGCATCTCAAAAGTTCTAAAACATTTATTACTTCATTATAAAACACAGTCATTTGTCTATTATACAGTAAGAAAGATCTATTCATTTCTTAAGGCATAATGTCCCTGTAAGGGATTCCAGATAGAATACTTATGTTGCGCAGACTGGCCTAGCTCTAAACTGATGGCATAGTGCTCAAAATAATCAGCTTTATGTGACAATGGTTGGTAAAAAAAGAACGCTCACTCTTTCATCTCTGGGAAATAGTTAATGAGATGTTGCATCCTCTCTAGATTCCCTGATCGTGCTGCGTCATGTATAGTTGGACCCTGTAATACCTGTTTACGTTCTGTTTCCTCAACATCATGTTCATGCTTCTTCTCTGCCGATGCTGCTTCTAAACCAGCCTGATATATATCATACAAATATACATTTAAACCAATCTGATACATAATACAAATAAAACATTTAAACCAGTCTGATATATATCGTACAAATATACATTTAAACCAGTCTGATATATTATACAAATAAAACATTTAAACCAGTCTGATATATATCATACAAATACACATTTAAACCAATCTGATATATTATACAAATAAAACATTTAAACCAGTCTGATATATATCATACAAATATACATTTTTACTCTCGTGCAAAATATCAATATAACATCTAGCTTATGTTAGTTTTTCCATGTAATGGTGGTAGCAATAATTTTGTGACTAATTTCAACTACTCAACCTTGTCAACAAAATTTGAGCTGTGTCATGACAAAACCAGAATAATGGGTTTGCGACCAGCATGGATCCAGACCAGCCTGCGCTTCCAGTCTGATCTGGATCCATGCTCTTCGCTTACAAATCCTATAACAAGTAGAAAAACTGATAGCGAACAGCATGGATCCTGATCAGACTGCGCAGATATGCAGGCTGGTCTGGATCCATGCTGCTCGCAAACCCATTATGTTGGTTTTGTCGTGACACGGCTCATTTATTATCAACAAACATACAAAACATTTATGCAACAGACCATTACGGAATCATAAAGAGTAATTTCTGACATACAAACTTAATATGAAATCTGATTTTATGTAGTGAAAAAAATTCTGTAATAAATAAATGCTTGCTTACTGACAATTGTATATTGAATAATTTATTAACATGCTTGTGTACTATGACACAATATTTAGATTTTTGGACCAGTATTTACCTTATATCCTGAGAGATATTCTTCCTCAGCTGTATGTCCCTCCTGATCGTAACTTCTGAATGTAAATGTAGGACCAGCACTTTTACTGTCAAAGAAATCATCTTTCTGAGTCTTTTTAGGTGGAGTTAACTCCCTTTGTTTTGTTGGTGTTTTTGATCTCTTCGGAGATGTGGGAGTTTTACGTCCTCTTCTATTCCTGCTATCTGTTATGTATAATGTTATGTCTGAATCCAAATTTCACAAAAATTAATTTCGCTGTAAACTGATAATAACACCCAAATAAATTCTTACGCTACATCAATACATTCTACACATTATGGTTTCATTCTATTTAATTCATCATAATCAGGCACAATTTATTCTATGACAGTAAATAAAATTACCTGACACTTGACATTCATAAGAACGGAAACAAAAAGAGACATTGAATGATCTGTCATATAATTTGCTGATTTTTCTAACAAAATACTGACTAACAAAGGCAATTTATAAATAAATAGATACATACATTCACTTCAATCAATCCTACAATATATTACAATATTCTCGCAATAATTTGATCGTTTAATTCCCTTACCTATATTCAAGTAGCTATTGCAATGGAATACCATATGTCTTTAGTAAGGTTCGGTCATGAAAGGTCAAGTAAATGCAGTTCAGCGGACTTATTATTTCAAAATCATATGATAATTAAGTAAGTGGTATGATGGGCGTACCTGAGCTTGAGGATGAGTCAGAACTGGAGCTATAAGATGTTGTGGAATCTGTGTCACTGTCCCTTCTCTCTCCTCGACTACCTTTCAAAGATTCTAAACTACGTTTATCATCTTTTGAAGCTTTACTGTCGGTAGAATTGTCATGTATTCTTCTGTCACGACCAGCTTTAGGTGAAGATCTTCCTTTTATATCATCATATGCTGAAATATTCAACAACAATTTACAATCATTCAAGCTTCTTTTCTACATAGAAATGTACACATAATTTCATTAATTAAGGAAAAGATTAGCAGACTAATTGCACTTTTCATAACAAAAAAAACATGCTTATCTTGAAATAGTTGATGACATGTAGGTATATATTCTATTTGTACAGCAATTTTGTTTTGTTTACAAACTAAGCAAATATCCGTAAGAAATTTGATAAGCAGTTATATTTTTATATGAAATATATCATACACATACATGTGAACTCTCCCACTTTTAGCAGGAGACTCCCAATGTCTGAAGCCATATTTTCAAATATTTTTCTTAAAATAAGGGGTATTTTCACAAATTAAAGAAATCTCCCCTCTTTTGATAACAGAACTTTCTTTTGTTTATTGCAAATTCTTAAATCTTCCTCTTTTTGAAGAAAAATCTCTCACTTGATCAGCGAAAAAAGTTCAGATGTATGAAAACTATGCATACAATATGATATATACCTTCTACAAATGCCCGTTCACAATCCAGGTTCAGATCTTTGTATGTTTTCCTGTTTCCATTTTTACCCGACAGCCACCCGTCACATTTAAACTCATAAATACGTTTATCATTCATGTCATACACTGACACACCATCAAGGTACCAAGCATAGCCTAAAATATAAACATTAAATGTTTTAATCTATGTTTCATTTCTCATTTCATGTTATGTTCTTATGATAATATTTTACAGTACAAAAATGTATGTTACTCTCATTTCTTTTCGTAAAATTTTAACAAGAAACATGGCAATGCCACGAAACCAGGTTTTCAAAAATGTTGTTCTGATTCTATACTATAGTATGAATTTTGGAATGAAGATTGCTATGAATATTCAAAAGATTATAACATGACATGAAGGAAAAGATAATATTCATGAGAATACATGATAATGAGTAGGATGTAAATTTCGGCTAACAATACTGTCTGCAAGGAGTATACTTAATAATGAGACAACAATTTGAGTTAAATGAAAGCAAGTTTGAGAGGGTTCTATAGATGTTTTAGTACAATCATTGAGACATCAACTGCTGAAAAAGAAAGCAAATAGATTATATTGTTAAAATGGGCAACAATTGTTAATCAATGTTATTACCCGACTCTATATAGCGACTTTCGAAAATGAAAACAACTTTCATTAAAAATTGCGCTAAATTCCGAGATGGATTCAATGAGATCTTCAGGATGAAGTCAATTCAAGGTCAACATCATATAGAAATATACGCTTGCTCTAAAATTCTTCAAAAAGTTCAAATTTTTTAAAATTTTCAAGTTACAAAGTAGACATGAAATAATATATCATATCTTTTTTAAATTACCTCCAAAGATGATATGACCTTTGACTGCCAAATCAAGTTAAAATCATGTAAACAGGATTTTCAATGTTAATGTCACTGTGACCTTGACCTTGGAGCCAGCCATGCGGAACATGCGTTCTGCACGTCATCTTGATGTGGTAAACATTTGTCTGAAGTTTCATCAAAATTCTTCAAAGGGTTGAAGAGTTACAGAGCGGACAGGATTTTCAAAGTTTATGTCACTGTGACCTTGACCTTGGAGCCAGCCATGCGGAACATGCGTTCTGCACGTCATCTTGATGTGGTAAACATTTGTCTGAAGTTTCATCAAAATTCTTCAAAGGGTTGAAGAGTTACAGAGCGGACAGGATTTTCAATGTTAATGTCACTGTGACCTTGACCTTGGAGCCAGCCATGCGGAACATGCGTTCTGCACGTCATCTTGATGTGGTAAACATTTGTCTGAAGTTTCATCAAAATTCTTCAAAGGGTTGAAGAGTTACAGAGCGGACAGGATTTTCAATGTTTATGTCACTGTGACCTTGACCTTGGAGCCAGCCATGCGGAACATGCGTTCTGCACGTCATCTTGATGTGGTAAACATTTGTCTGAAGTTTCATCAAAATTCTTCAAAGGGTTGAAGAGTTACAGAGCGGACAGGATTTTCAATGTTAATGTCACTGTGACCTTGACCTTGGAGCCAGCCATGCGGAACATGCCTTCTGCACGTCATCTTGATGTGGTAAACATTTGTCTGAAGTTTCATCAAAATTCTTCAAAGGGTTGAAGAGTTACAGAGCGGACACAATTTCGTTTGACGCCCGCCCGCCCATCCGCCCATCCGCCCAGCCGCCCATCCGCCCATCCGCCCATCCCGCCCGCCATACCCCAATCTAATAACCAGGATTTTCAAAATTGAAAACCTGGTTAAAAAAGCTAATAATGCTAAAACTTAAGATCATCAAAGAAACCTCTCAACATTATACAGAATTTTAATGTGAGTGAAACTGATATCTTCCTGTATTTTACTTCAAAGGTAAAAACATATAGCATGTGAGTTCAAGTACCTATAAACTAGAGCAAATCACTACAGGAAAATTTTTCTTTGTTTTAACTGACATTAATTCTAAATGTCTAAATTACATTAATTCTAAATGTCTCAATTTAGAATTTATTAAATGATTTTTAACCTATTAAGTAGTATTGAAAAGAAAAATGATAATTTTGTTTACAAGTTAGACAAAAATTTTATATATTAAATTTACATACTCATTTCTGGTCTGTCATGTCCTATTTTGATTTTACGAAGTTTTCCAACATGATGTGCTGGAAATAGGAAGACATCTTCCTGTAAAACAAATAAAAAGTTTACTAAAATATAGTCCATATTCTTTTTTGCTTTTTCTTTTTATTTTAATGTCCCAAGAAAGTAATTCAATATATTAGTTAACATAATATCACAACATTCGTGCATCATACTGTCACTTTAAATAATTATTCAAGTTAGAAAACTTTACTCATTTTAAAAGGTTCTATGCATTGTTTTAAGGACCTGAAATAATAATCACTATATATTAAAACAGTAAAAGACAACATGTTTCCATATCATATTACCTTTCCCCTCTGAAATTTCACTTTATTTCTTGAAGATTTCCCTAAAAGCATTTCTTTAGTTCTTCCCTTTTCACCATACAGAGTTACCCTGACATCAGCTTTAGTTGCTGCACCCACACGGTCCCCGGTCCTCACATACAGCTGGTACTCACACCATGGTCCATCTTTTACCTCATCCTCATTCTTTATAGAGAATGTTTTAATATAAATATTGAATAATTTAAATATTGAATCATCACTTCAAAAGCTATTGACCTATTAGCAAATGGTTATGCCATGCATTATCAAACAAGAGCTGTCAGTAGGACAGCAACGCTCGACTATTCTTAGTGCTTGATAGTGAAAGAGCCTTGATAATGTAAAATTTTCTGAGTTAACAAAAGGGCAAAAATTTTTCTTTAAATCCATGTTACAGTAAAAGGCATTGGAGAGAGGCCTATTATGCTCTCAAAGGAGAGTATACAATTTCAACTTGTTTCAAATCCAGATGTCAATAGAATATGAAAATATCTGAGGTGGTATGCAAACCTAAATGTAAATTCTAAGTCGAAAAAGGGGCATTATTCTGTCAATGTTTCATAGAGTTACCTCCTCCTGTCTACAGGTTGAGGTCATGATGGTAAACAACTGTGCAAAGTTTCAAAGCCATATGTCAATGGACTTTGATAAATATTTGAGGTATAAAAAAACTTTAACGTAAATTCTAAGTCGAAAAAGGGGCATTTTATTGTCAAAATGCTTGATACAGTTACCTTCTCCTGTCTACAGGTTGGGTTCATGATGGTGAACAAGTGTGCAAAGTTTCAAAGCCATATGTCAATGGACTTTAAAAATATTTGAGGTATTACAAAAATTTAACGTAATTCCAAGTTGAAAAAGGGGCATAATTCTGTCAAAATGCTTGATACAAATACCTTCTCCTGTCTAAAGGTTGGGGTCATGATGGGGAACAAGTGTGCAAAGTTTCAAAGCCATATGTCAATGGACTTTGAAAATATTTGAGATATTACAAAAACTTTAACGTAAGTGGTTACGTAGAAGCCGACACCGACGCTCGGGTGACTACAATAGCTCTACTTGTTCTTATGGAATAGTCGAGCTAAAAATCATATACTAGCAATATACAGCAGAAATCTTGTTCCTTGAACAAGGCAGCTGGAACACCCTTGCAAATCTGACCTAAAGTATTTTTAATCTATACTGGTTAGTTTAATTCCAGATAGATATTTCATCATTCTAGTACAATACACAATTAATTTGACCCCCACAAAAATTCAGAAAGCCAGAACATTTTACTAGTTCCCATTAACTGAGGACAGCTTGAGCTTATTTTATTACATTACAATATAAACTAATTTTCTGTCTTAAGATATAGAATAGTTACCTTAGAACATATACATGCATGAATCATTTTTATGACTGAAAAATTATCTTAGCTATTTCTATCAGTTGTAACTGATTCTCTTTATTCTACAAATATTTAGTTACTTTTTTTTTTTAAATTCCCAAGAGTATATCAATTATCTGACAAATCTGTGTCAAATATACCACTTACATGATCATATTCCTCCAGCAGTCGTTTCTCAGTCTGTATACCAACATTATCTGCTGTCTGTGTCTCACTGTTCACAACCACATCCTCCTCGTCGGTTCTCCGTTCCGGTACATTAATCACTGTAGGTCTCGGTGGTGACGGAGGAACTGGATCTCGTTGTCGGTATTTGGCAGATTTCGGTCGTGGCGATGGTTTTGGTTCAGGTGTTTTGGATCTTGGTTCTCGTTCATGTTGTTGCCGCCTGACAAATATAATGAATATGAAATGTATTTAATTAATTCACACAATATAATAATCTTTCTCTTATAAACTATATATTGATTTATAAACCTTGCACTGATTTATACCTGTACAGATGCAAAGGACAGTTCAAAATTCAAAGCAGGATAGGTAAAAAACAAAACAAATTAAGCATGCTACAAGTTGAAGAATCTGTATTAGATAAATGGCAGATTCATATTTTAATCAATATATGTATTGACTCAGATATCATGTCTTTTTGTTTGTTTGTTTGTTTGCTGATGTTTTGTTTTACAATTTATTTGAGATTCTATTTTAAGTCAAGAAATTTCTATTATTCAGTAATACTGTATTTTAGGAATCAAAATATTGGTAATTTTGTTTGAGAAATTAATTTAAACATGCCATATACCACTATAACAAGCAGAGAGAGAGAGAGAGATCATGAGAAATGCTGATGATGATGTGCTTTTAAACATCCAAACCCGAATCATGATCAGATTAAGTATGAAAAAGTACTAGCTTTCGTAATGGGAACTAACATAAACAGTTATTGAAAAAAATTCAAACACACTGTTATGGAATTAAATAAGATTTTCTTATTATTATCTTTAAATAAGTGATGCAATGAATAAAAAGTATTTTTCTTTTTTTTTTTAAAATGTACCTAGTTTTCTTGACTTTACATGTTTGGACATATTTTATTTCACCAAAGCTGTGATGATTAATTGTATTAAATTTTCCTGCCTTGCAAGTGAAGGATAATTTACTGAAGATGTCCTTTCAGTATCTTTAAATGCAAGATACAACTCTAGCAGAACTTCTAATCTTCCAAAAGTTAACTCTCCCTTTTAAATTCTGAACATACATTTATTTTAGGCAAATGATTTGAAGTCAGAGACTTTAAGAATTTCCCCAAGGAAATTCTCTTTACTTCCTATATCTTATCACTTTGACATGAGATGATTATAGCAGGAAATGTGAACAATAGCAAATATCTTATAATGACAATAGATGTAAGAGAACAACAGATAGAGTAGATGTAACTCTAAAAGCAGTTTGTCAAGCTTGTTCCTGATTACCAACAAATTTTTTTTTGAAACAACCAATCACTGTTACCTTTTTATTCCATGACCGTTAGCCATATGTCTGCAATCATATTGGGCTTCATTACTTTATGTTTGGTTTTCAAGTATAGTTCTTCATTGACTTAACTTTTGTGTTACGTAAAATATTTGCTTTGGGTACTAGGCTACATATCAAAATAATTGTTTTAGTTTTTGTTTTGGGTTGAAGGCTTTATGTAAATAGACAGGACCGATAGCTTATGTTGAAATAATTTGGGCCTAACCCTTTTGCAATTTATTATTTCGAAAACCTGTTGTTTCTGTGTGTATTAACATATATATATATATATATATATATAAAAAAAAAAGTTCGATTCCTTGTGTGGATCTCATGTATAAACAAGAGCTGTCGGTAGGACAGCATGCTCGACTATTCTTAGTGCTTGATAGTAAAAAAAATGCCTGATACAGTTACCTCCTCCTGTTTACAGGTTGGGGTCATGATGGTGAACAAGTGTGCAAAGTTTCAAAGCCATATGTCAATGGACTTTGAAAATATTTGAACTATTACAAAAACTTTAACGTAAATTCTAAGTCGAAAAAGGGGCATAATTCTGTCAAAATGCTTGATAGAGTTACCTCCTCCTGTTTACAGGTTGGAGTCATGATGTTGAACAAGTGTGCAAAGTTTCAAAGCCATATGTCAATGGACTTTGAAAATATTTGAACTATTACAAAAACTTTAACGTAAATTCTAAGTCGAAAAAGGGGCATAATTCTGTCAAAATGCTTAATAGAGTTACCTCCTGCTGTCTACAGATTGGGGTCATGATGTTGAACAAGTGTGCAAAGTTTCAAAGCCATATGTCTATGGACTTTGAAATATTTGAACTATTACAAAAACTTTAACGTAAATTCTAAGTCGAAAAAGGGGCATAATTCTGTCAAAATGCTTGATAGAGTTACCTCCTCCTGTCTACAGGTTGGGGTCATGATGGTGAACAAGTGTGCAAAGTTTCAAAGCCATATGTCAATGGACTTTGAAAATATTTGAACTATTACAAAAACTTTAACGTAAATTCTAAGTCGAAAAAGGGGCATAATTCTGTCAAATGCTTGATAGAGTTACCTCCTCCTGTCTACAGGTTGGGGTCATGATGGTGAACAAGTGTGAAAAGTTTCAAAGCCATATGTCAATGGACTTTGAAAATATTTGAACTATTACAAAAACTTTAACGTAAATTCTAAGTCGAAAAAGGGGCATAATTCTGTCAAAATGCTTGATAGAGTTACCTCCTCCTGTCTACAGGTTGGGGTCATGATGGTGAACAAGTGTGCAAAGTTTCAAAGCCATATGTCAATGGACTTTGAAAATATTTGAACTATTACAAAAACTTTAACGTAAATTCTAAGTCGAAAAAGGGGCATAATTCTGTCAAAATGCTTGATAGAGTTACCTCCTCCTGTCTACAGGTTGGGGTCATGATGGTGAACAAGTGTGCAAAGTTTCAAAGCCATATGTCAATGGACTTTGAAAATATTTGAACTATTACAAAAACTTTAACATAAGTGGTTACGCCGACGCCGACGCCGACGCCGGCGCTCGGGTGACTGCAATAGCTCTACTTATTCTTATCGAATAGTCGAGCTAAAAAGTATGTTTTGGGAAATGCAGAGTACAAAGTTCGTTAATTTTATACGTTTATTTCTGTTAGCGCTTTCAAATGTTTTCACATATCTTCAGATATATATATATATCAGCTATTAAATATGATTAAATCTAATGTAAATAGGTTTTGGGTTTAAGACTGTATGTGGAGGCTTGTGCTTAGCATTAATGATTACATTTGGAATATATTTCATATATAATTTTGATAAAAAAGAAATGATAGAAAGTACTTACATAACCCAATCAGGAATAAAACTGTCATCATAAGACTGAAAACATAAAAAAAATGACAATGATATTATACAGACAATTCTGAATAATATAAAAAGTTAAAATGTCGCCCTGAAAGAACTGTTTCTTATAGGTTTATTTGGTGGTGAAAATGAAACATAAATATAATAAATAAACATCAATAACAACAAGATGAAAATACTGTTCTAAGCTGATGTAAAATTACTCATTTACAATAAATAAAAAGTTTATTTTTTTACTATGAACAAACAAGTACAAAATACAGAAAACGATTCTACAAGGTGGTAACGAAATTCTATCTTTTAACACTATTAATAAATTTAGACCTATAAAATAAACAAAAAAAGTTTTAACAATGACATTTTTATATCTTGAAAACAATAAATTGAGAAAAAATTCTACAAAATAAAATTCTCTCCATTACCTCTACCATTTATCAAATATTGAGCATTTAAGATCTTTGAAACTTTGTTTCAATTAAAGTAAACAAGTCACCATATTCTATATCCTATCATCATAAGAAACATGAATATCACTAATTTACTTACAGAGTCAAGTGACAACATCTGCATTAAATTTAACAACATAAATAAAAAGTTTACATACAAATATTTTAACTCTTTAAATAGTTGAGGAAATAGTTTTTGCTTGAATTTTATCCTGTATCCCTATTTTCACATCCAGTTAAATTTTTAGAGTACAGTCTTATATACATGTATATAGAAAAGACAGTGATTGTTGGAAGATTTTTTTTCTAACTCTACAAATATTGGTGAAGATGAATTACTGTGAATGTTTGTCATTTACAAAATAAACAAATGCAAGCATAAATGATAACAAAATAGCAACATTTATAAAGCCAGACAAAATGCAAATAACTATCTATCTTACTTTGTCATGCTAAATATATGTTTTATTTCTTTCACCCTAAACCTGCTAGAACCAAAAGTGGTTAGCATTTTACCCTTTGTAGGTAATTTCTGCATTTTGATATTTAAATCTTTGAAGACTTTGGTCTGTTCCATATTCAAAGCTGGAAAAATCCAGACTCTATTTTGCATATCAAACCCCTAAATGAAATAGGCAAGTCTCTATTTATAGAAAGACAAGTATATTATTGGGTATGTGTATATGACACATTTGATAGGCAGAAATAAAATTCTAGACATTTTTCTGTCAATTTTTGTGTAAACACTCATTTAAGTGCATGTTTTCAACTATCATAAAATTATGTTTGAGGCAGGTCTTTACCTCTAAAATGTACACATAATTCATACCAATATACACTGCCACCCTGTTATAACACTTTTAGGCCTTGGTTCCACCCCCAAAAATGTATTTCTTGCTATAAATCATAAAAGAGGAGGATTATATATCAGAATTCCATAAGGCATTTATACCACCGTTTGAGAACTTGGACTGCAATTTGAGTGTTATAACAGGGTGCCTGTGAATTTGGTGTTTCAATATCTGTCCAATTTTGCAAATAATTCAGAAACTTCATAAAAAGTTTGGATTGTAAGCCTGACTACACAAGATGTGTGTTAAAATTTTTTTTTACAAAAGTTAAAAATTTCATGGACAGTATGTTCTCAAATACATAACTTTTGAGGATATAAAACTGCCTCAACTAAACAACATCAAGAGAACATGTATAGAATACAAGCAGAGAGTGTACAAGTAATATTTGTGAAACATGAAGTACCAGGTTCACTTTCTCAGACTGAGGTCGCCTCTCGTTTTCTTCCTTTTCCTGAAACCATCCAGTCAAATACATAATTACCAGCCACATCGTAGTTTAATTTACAGTAATGTTAATGTATAATTGATAAAAGAAATGTGAAAAGAAGGTTATAAAAGACCTGGCAAGTCTAGTATTAAAGTTGGGACTGTAAACTGACTAAACAACCAATTTGGGTGATGAAAACTTCCAAAATCAATAATAATTTTCTTCCTCATTAATAAATCTTCACCAAATGTATGACATACAGCTTTCCTTTACAACACACAAACACCAGCTTTAGCATATGATTTAAAATAATGTGGATATTTGACACTTCAAGCTTGATGATGTCATGAATTATGTAACATGTATAATGAAGTCTTACCTTTACCCTTATATGTCTCCGCCCATGGATGTCCCATGTATATTTGGCAGTAGATGGACGCGTCTTTTTCTGCAAAAGCAACAAGTGACAGTTCTTATAACAAATACAAAATCATCGGATAAAAAAACAACAGTCAAGTTTTTCTTTATAAAATATATACCTTTTTCGATCATTATGTTAATTAATGTAGCTTTACATTATTTTAATTTTTACATCTAGTGACAGTTACATACATGTTTATTGTAAGATACTAGGAGTCAATTTTTAGCACAATATTAATATACAATAGTGTTAAATGTAAGCAAAAGAGTTATTTTTTTACAGTAAAAAAGAACATATTGTGAGTAAAGCACTAAGTAAGCACATCAAATCTTTCTGCTATAACAGTTTACTTATTGCAAACAGTGAAATCATTAATATGTCAGTTGGTTTGACTGCTATACATTCATAACAGTAATAAATATACATGTATACATGTGTATAATTATCAATCTAATGGCTAATATTAAAACAAAATCAACCCATATGTCATGATTTCATACATCACAGTGCATTTAGAGCTATTTGTCAAAGTTTCAAATAAAAAGGGTGTGAGTAAACTCGTCACAATGAAATTTACATGTATGATAAATATTATTATATGACGGGTTACGTTTTTTAGTATTGGGTATGTATCTCCCCCATGAATTAATGACTTAATAATCATGACCAATAATGACTTAATGTGACCAAGAAGCTAAACTTATTTCAATGCTCCTTCTACAGCCCTTCATAGAAATGACAATCACTTGTAAATAATGATTCTTTATAAGGATTTTTGACTTTTATATGACACAGGGTAATAAGTCACAATGTCACACAATAAAAACACAATAAAATTCCTGGCCGACTTATTTTACCTTCCCATCTTTGTCTCCTGGCAGGAGCTTATCAGTCTAAAATAAAATAAGGTGCAACAAAACATGAAACAAACTAAATTAAAAGGCCTTTGCTTAGATTCACAGCTATACCAATGAAAAGTAATGTTCTGTTTCGTTAGTCCAATGGTAATTTTGTTAGCTTCTGGTCTTATATAAGTAAATGTTTACCACAAGGATTACATAAATTTAGTAAATCTATATATTTCTAAAGGTGTAAACTAAATTGCAGTGTAAAATAGCACAAAAGAAATATTATGTGTAATGAGAAACAGAAAACAGTACTTTGAAGATAGTACTAAAATATACATGTTATAAGGTCTGCATGGTTCTATATTTAGTTTTAAAATTACACCTAATTAACAATGTTAATAGGCTATGATAATCTAATTAGTAACAGAAAATAGAAAGCGAAGTAGTAATTAAAACTGCGATAGATATTCATTATATAAACCTCTAAATCAATTCTAATAGAGCATTATTATAATTAATTGCCTCCTTATTGTTTATTTTTAGTTCTAATATATAAATGAGTTATTTTAAACTCATATTACATGAATTAGACTTATAAAGATGAGAGTTAAGTTTTATATGTTGTTTCCTGCACTTACTGTATAAAAGAATAAAGTGATAGAGATAATCAAAATAAATATTCCAGTGAACCAAAACAAGAATAAAAGAAGTACAGAAAAGTAATTTTTACAAGAAAAGACACGGACACTAAATCAGAAATAGTGTCAAAATCTAGAGAATCTATATTCTGTAAACAAACCTCAAATGGCTTTGGAGCAGTCTGACGTGATTTTGGTGTCACAGGTCGTGACTGTAAATCATTAACTCTTTCCTGTTATAAAAAAGAAGAAAGTAAACATTACACATCATACAGAGGTTAAAAAGGGCATTTCAATTTTTTTCCAACTTTGTCATCTTTGATAATTTGTAGAAACAGTTCTATCTGATCATGAATACATTATTCAGAGTGTAGTGATGTAGCTATCCCAGCATGTTTGCTGGTCCAAATCCAAACAATAACATGCAAACTTTCACTTACCTCATTCAATTCCCCATTAATAAGAATTTCATTAAAAATCAACAAACGTTTGTACAAACTTAAATTTAAATCTGCATTTAACTTTTCTGGAGATAATTTGTATAATAAATCATTTAAACCTGTGAGGTTTTATTTTGTATTTTAAAACCATTAAAGGTCTGGACAGATAACAATGCAGATTATGAATAATATGACTTACTGTAGCAACAAGTATTTTTGTAGCAACATCTATCAACCTGTGTGCCTCTCCCTTGGTCACTTTACTACTTGGTACACTTCTCATCAATGGGTAGCCTCCCTTGAATTGCCTTCAAGTAAAAAAAATAAATGTTTTTTTTTTCAACTTTGTTATGTTTAACAATGGTTATCTTTTCTTTTCAGCTTTATAACTTTTCAGCATATATTTCATGTTTCTTTATATGAATTGAGAAATTTGCTTAATAAATTGCATGAATTTTTACCACTTTTAAAACTAACAAGATTGCATTTGTGAAAAATGCTGTCACCGAATTACTAGGAACACAAAATTATTTTTTTTGGTTTCTTTACAATTAAACTTTGCAATAATGCATTTGAGTCTAGTTAATTTGGTGGTCAAGGTCATATTTCACATGGCCTAAATTTCATGACTGTATCAGCTTATATCAAAGTTCAATTTTACATCTAAAATAGTGCACATGGTCAAAATTTCATAGCTGTACATCAAAGTAAAAGACAGCAGCATAAAAAACCCAATACATATGACTTTAATCTCACATGAGAACCAACTCTTTCAAGTACAAAGATACATCTTTTTAGTCTAAGACATTTTATGATACATTTTGTTACTATTGTTTTAAATAGTTTATATTTTGCCTTACTTGTGTTTCTCTGATTTGAGGCCAACACCAAAGCCAATAAGCTCAGGTCGTATTGCTTTACCCTCTTTAGGATGATGTCTGTACATCCACTGAGGCATTGTGGGATGCTGAAATAATGATCAAATGCTTTATTTATACTTTATATATTGTCTGATATATTCTTAAAACCCTTTAATGAATACTACAAAGAGTTTTTAGTATTTACTTATCAATAAACTGTACATTTATCATTTTTGTAGAATAGACTCATTGAAAGAAATGTTCTCTAATGGATTCAGTTCTATGTTTCTGACTTCACCTGTTTACAATAGAGATAATTTTTTATATTATAAAAAATATTAACTAAAGGAAACTTACAGCTTTGCAGTAATATAACAGAGTTAAAGTCAATTAATTTCTAGTAAAAATATATGATTTATCTTTACAAACTTGCCATTATAGCAAAATGAATAATAAAGAAAGTATAAATATTAATGTTCTTGGGGTTAAAAAATGACATGCATTAATTTCTGTTAAAACGAATATTGGTATGTTTGGTAGCAGGGTACACTGACATTAAACAATAAATGCATTCTTGTTCACCTTACCTTAATATACAATACATCATTTCTATGGGTTTTTTTAGTTACTGTGTTTTCTATCGAAGGCCTAATATTGCAAATTAATTCATTGTCATAATTATCATGACTATTACGTATATAAATTCCCATGTTAAAATGATGATATAAGTTAAATGATATTATTGTTGAAAGCTTCATAACCTTCAAGTAAAACCTTGACTTTTGACATCCTAATACATTCATGCAATTATGCCACAAGGATTTCTGCCAAGATGTCTCCTTTATCTTATATAGTAATTTTTATTAGATTGATGTTTTATACTATTTCTTAAATTATTAACTGGAACTATAAAATAGATGAATATTTATCATACATCCTTGATATTTATATCTCTATGCATGATCAAATAAACATATTGATATAGTATAATCATGAAATATTAATGAATATTGTTACAGTAATGTTTCACGCCTGAAATTAACTTTGATGATTCTAGCAACAAAATGATAACAAACAAACTATCCACTGATATTTCTAGCTGACTGGTTAACTTTGTTATCTTGTATTGATCATGTATCTAGCCAAGACAGGAAATTAAGCAAAGCAATAACAATGGTTTTAATGTAGGAGGGGATAAATTTTATTACTTTCTGTGTAAACTATTGTAAACATCTCTACTGGTAAAAAATAAGCATGCAAAACAACATTCATCTTAATAAAAATATTTTTCAAATATCAACATGTAAAACAACAATATAAAGATATAACAGTAAGCACATAACTAAAAGAAATGTGCATGAAATGGGTAAAAGACCAATCCTTTGTAATTGTTATAACATTTCCTTCTCACACAGAAATATCTCAGAATGCATTTTATTACTAAAACAACTTTTAAATAATGAAATAATGTATGTGAGTAGACTTTATTGAAAATAATCATTTGTACTTTTTAGTCATTTACTCAGGTTTAAGTTCTTTCTGTCCGTAGATTTTGCAATTTGAAATACTTAATAATATTTCAAATATAAATGGTTGTTCAGTGGTAAAAGTGTCTACATAACCTGTATAGGTACATTTAGGCAAGAGAACTTATCATTAACAGAACTTGTTTCCAAATTGAATTTAAATAAAATTTCAATACAATTCCACATTTTTTTCAATCAAATGGATAAATGCAGGGATCATATTTTAACAAAATAACAAACTATTTTTTAAAATAAACCTAACTTTCACGACCTTACCTTCTTTAAATAATGTATCATTGTTTCTAAAAAAGGAAGTAGTTGAACATGCATGTATCATTATAATATAACAGGTACCAGGGTATACAGTAATGTGCACCATTTATATAGTATGTGCTACAGTCAGGATATATATATTAACAAACACATGAAAACTCCATGCAGTATATTGTGTTAAAACCTTATTCTGTGCTGGTTGCCATGCTTGTATCCTGTTGCCATGGTAATCATATTTCTTCATGTAAACACCAGATCCATTCAGTTTGTTGTGAGACTTTTGATTAGTGTTAGCATTATTACTGGAGTGCTTGATAGTGAAACACATGTGACATTTAGTCAGGTTATGAAAATATGCATGAATTATACAAAACAATAAATCGATGCAACATATTGAACTTAAAGAACAAAACTACTTGTGTTGCTATAAAACATACATCATAGAGTTTACAACTGCATAAAAGTGTTTACATGTGAAGAGCGTTCATATACTTAAAGTAAAATGTGCATAAAGAGTTTGTTATAATTCATAATCATAAATTTACAAAAAAACTATATAAGCTCCTTTGAGGGAACACTTCACTTAAACACACGGAACCATTTTTAAAGTAATAATAAATCATTTTTCGTTCTTTTCAAGGATATTATTGTTTCCATAATATTGTGATCAAAAATAAAATATGCATAATGTGTTAGACCTGTTCTTTTTGTTTGTTCAATATTGTCATAAAACAAATTATCAACAATGAGGGTGTATAAATTATTTAACGAATTCAATATTTACACTCTGTAAATCATGTTGAATGTTTCTTTAATTCATATTTCATTTTAAAATCAATTTTTTTTTCACAGGAAAAATACCCCATTAAGCACTTAACTTTTGAACCTTTCATTTGTGTAATTGTTTAAATCAATAAGTTTATCATTAAAATTCAACAAGTTTATCTCATATACTTCAAAGACAAGTCTTTTTATATAGTCAAAGGACATGGCTTTAACTACACTACAGTATATTCATTTTATGAAAGGCATGACAAAGAGATGCATGTAACAAACAAGTGGTGTGTTACAATAAAGAGACTGCTTCCTAGAACTTCATTATCTTATGATTCCCTTCATGTTCATTATTATAATTTTCTTATACTCTTCTAGTATTTTTACATTTAATGCATGTAATCAAAATGAAAAATCAGGTGAATTACTTTTGTGATTTTGAACACTTTCAGACTTTTCTTATGCAATATAATTAATGTTTAATTTTAAGGACAGGACTGAATGCCAATACCAAATGGAAAATAGTTCATTCCTTAGAATGATTTCTACTTTGTAAGTTTATTAAAAGGATAACTCCACAATAGAATATACGCAATGTATTTTACACCTCTGTATGACAGTACTAAATATTTATTACTCAAGTAATTGTACTAACTTATCACTCATTCTTACACTGTAATGGATCACTGCCTCATTCCATAATTAGTAAGTAAAAACACTGAGCAACAGCAATGCTTTCAATATGGTCTGTCATATAAAAATTTATTGTTTGGTTTTATTAACCTGTCAATTACATACTGATTACACGGTCGATGCACACAGTATATTAATCTTCGGTACATGTTCGGTAAGTTCCGTGAGATGTACGCTGTACGATGGAATTTGATTTAATTTGTATCTCTAAACTAAGTGTACTCAGCGTTAAAGCGCAATAGGGTAAATCACGAGTTTATAATCTAAGTGCCACACATGTTTTAAGTTCGAGGCCGCGTTAGTCCATGTTTTTTTCTTATTAATACTTTCAACATTATTGAATCTATATATATTATTTTAGGTTGTTCGTTTTTTTATTATGTTTTACTTAATTTTGTTATGTATATACTCTTTTTAAATAACATGTTTTTTTAAGAATTCATGTTTAAAATTAATACGGATTAAAATCAATAAATGTCATTTCAATGCCGTAAAACACACTACAAATCTGTTCCATTAAAATTTACTGCAAAAATAAAGAAAGAGTACTAAAACAATGGCAATAGTAAGGATCGAACCACAGACCGCTAAATTATCAGGCATTCTCTTTACCGACTGTCCTATTGTGAATTAACGAAAACCTTCACATTAAGTTGGCGTGACTTTCAATCCATGACTAATATTCTCCACATTAATTCTCGTGAACTACACAGACCAAACCGAAGTGGGATCGAATATTTAAATGAGTCCTATAATGTATTCATAATTGACAGGTCAATAAAATCAGACTATACTATAATTATGCACGAAAATGAATTTAACCCATGTGCCTAAATAAACAAACAGATAATTCTAATAAAATATATCTATCTCTGGATATTTCTGATAGTAAAAACTAGGGTGTAGCATATATTCACCTTGACTTTTTGGTTCAAGAAGAGAAAATGCTTTATGGAAAATTAATGCTGCTTAAGAAAAACTGATTTGAATAAAATGCAGCCATTTATGACAGAAATAGCATTGATTTTAACCCAATAAGACTAAATTCACTTGACTCAAGATCTGTTAGCCTATTGCTTCCAAACATCTGAGTTTTGTGGAAATGATATCAAAAATGTGTTTCCTTAAATGAGAATAAAACTTCTCAGGAATGATATCATGAAATGTGACTGATTGAAGCAAGAGCCTACAAGCCTAATGATGATTAAGCCTGTATATACATGTATATATCACATCAAAGAAAGATGAACATCAGATCAATATAATCCTTGAGGAAAAAATTATATACTTAGAAGGTATCTGATTCCTGACATGACTGATCTTTGTATATACATTCTACTATTGTCTGCCACAGCAAATGTGAAGATTTAACTCTTCTGAACTATTTATAGCTTCTTTCTTTTAAGCCAAAGAGGTAGCTTTGTTTATTGTCCCCAACAAAAATAGATATGATCCAGGATCAATGACAGCTCTTTCACCTAACAATTTATTGGATAGTTAAAGACACAAATTAATTTAACTACAAACTAGTATTTTTAAGTATTTATTGTGTTTTCAGGGAAATATAGTTATGCATCTGGCTTATCAATACTATGTAACCTATAGTAAAGCTGCAAGTCTCTGTACATGTAGGTTTTTAACATGAATAAATTTCCAGACCAGACATTCTTCATGTTTCAAATACTCAGTCATGCCACGTCATCAATACCATCTTATCTAAAGTTTTGTTTTCAACACTAAAAGAATGATAGATAGGGAAATTGTATTAATACCAGTACACATAAAGATGTTGAAGTTTTGATATAACTATGATTATAATGTACAACTGTTAATGAGTTTATTAGAGAGAGGATAATCTACAGATTATACTGGTATAACTTACAATAAACCTATGCTTGTACATGTAGCGTTTCAATAGCCTTTTTAGGTCTTCTTCTCTAAGATCTCCATCCAGCTGTAACAATAGAGTACCAGTCAAAATTACAGGTCAAAATTACATATTTATAGTGCCAGTCAAAATTACAGATTTATAGTACCAGTCAAAATTACAGATTTATAGTACTAGTCAAAATTACAGATTTATAGTACTAGTCAAAATTACAGATTTATAGTGCCAGTCAAAATTACATATTTATAGTGCCAGTCAAAATTACATATTTATAGTACCAGTCAAAATTACAGATTTATAGTACCAGTCAAAATTACAGATTTATAGTACCAGTCAAAATTACAGATTTATAGTACCAGTCAAAATTACAGATTTATAGTACTAGTCAGAAATTACAGATTTATATAACTATAATTATCAATGAACATCCCAAATAAAATTGATAGTAGTCCCAGCTTGTTGGTTTGACTTAATACTTAATGAATACATGGTGATGCAAATTGGCATTCTCAATAAATATGGAAAGATTCTATGCCTTTGAAGTTTTAAAAAACATATCTTGTTGTACTTATGAAAGTTTATGTTAATGATATACCCCGCTGATTGCCTTTATTATTCATCTACTCTCAGCATAAAAATTGTTGATTCACAATTAAAATTTGTGTAATGCTCAAACTTGTTTTTACAACAGTCAATTTTATATTCATTTTATGTGTGGGCTGTTTATTTCACAAGTTAATAAAGTTAAACCTTGTTTTGTAGTGTATTCAAACACCCATAATGCATTTATTTATAAATAAAATTGTAATTGTTTCCGTCTATTTACAACAACAGGTGGGTTACCATGTCACAAATGCTTTATTTATCGGGGAAAGGTTTATCCTTGTTTGAAAGTATTAGTTAATGTTAGATATGTAATCTAAAATCTGTTTAATATTCAATTTATTGTGACAAAAACTGTATAACCTTCAGTTCATTCAGGTAATCTTTAAAACAAATAAAGAATTCACAGTCAAACCATTGCCTCCTGATATACAGAGGATTTTTTGTACAACATTACAGATAGCATTATAATACAATGTAGTTTAAAAAATATTCTATGACTTTAACCAACAGAAAAAAACAAATAGTCTGTATTTCAAGTAATGTAATTTGGAATAATCATGAAAAATGAAGGCAGCATTTTTTACAAATGATTTCAATATGCAACACTTTGTACAAGTCATTGAAAAGGAAATAGTGATTCTCAAAAAAGGGTGTTTCGTTTTGTTGTTTTATTTGTATATGTTTCATCCAATAAGTTATTGAAAATTGAAATATTGACAATGTAGACAACCTGTTCTATAACCATATTCCATATGAGCTGCGTCATGACAAAACCAACATAATGGGTTTGCGACCAGCATGGATCCAGACCAGCCTGCGCATCGACGCAGTCTGATCAGGATCCATGCTGTTCGCTATCAGTTTCTTTACTTGTTATAGGGTCTGTAAGCGAACAGCATGGATCCTGATCAGACTGCGCGGAAGCGCAGGCTGGTCTGGATCCATGCTGGTCGCAAACCCATTATGTTGGTTTTGTCGTGACACGGCTCATATAATATTGATTGTTAAACTGATTCTTTACCATACATTATTGATTGTTAGATTCTAAATTGATAACTAGACAAATAAGGTGAAGCGTATAAGGTGTCAATTCACACTTGATTTCATATTCACAGTCAGTAATTATTAATACCGATACACCTACTTTAAATCCATATTTTCAACCAAAATCTTGATTTTACGTCAAATATTCTTTTCAATGTTAACCATGTGTAATTATGCTGCAATACATGTTGTAGTTTGCATTTAAATACTTTTTAAAAGATATATTATTTCATTGTTTTTCATTTCAATAACAAACATTTTAACAGTCTATGAGTCTAACTAATAAAACATTGATATAACTTTGTGAAAATGACTTTATTCCTTTAATGTTAAATTCAATCAATCTAAATCATAATATAGAAGTATTTATCTTGTCAGTTGCATGCACACCTTTAAAACTGAGTAAATATCATTTTATGAAATAAATGTCTTTTTTTTCTTTAATCTTTACTTTCAAAATTAACTCTACTGGATTATTCCTATACTTTTTAAATCATATGTTTTATTACCAAGCATGTAACAATTATTATAAGATGTTCACAACGTACATGTTGTAAATGGATGTAGAAAAGATGCCGCCTCCATTTCAGCAAAACTATTTTCTTAATTAATGCCTTTATATCAAGATATATTTTTTTTTGTAAACAATAATATTCATACACAAGATTATCACTCTCCCAAATTTTGATATATCCACTATGATATGAACTTAATTGTATCATTATGAAGAAAAGATATCTTTCTGTTTGCTGCATTCAAAGTACATTGTTTAACTGAAGCATGTGGCATTATGTGAGAAAGACCTTACCGGGTGCATTTGTGTAACTCTGGTTTTCACTTCTGGTTGACTGAAGTAATGTTTGAGTGCTCTGTCATGTAAACCATCATATTGTAGTGTGGGACGCTGAATAAAACAAGTGCATGTCAATAAAAAAAAACACAACCTTGTAACTTCAACCAAGTAATACAGTAAAAACCAGTTAACTTTGAGCACTGAGGAAACACTTATAACTAAATCTTTAAATAAGCTAGCCATTTATCAAAACATACATCTGTTGACATAATAGGATCATATTTTACACTCCAAATAATGCTAAATAAGAAGGAAGAGTCAATGTGTCATGTGGTCATGTTTAACAGGTTTTACTGTATCATTCAGACCAACCAATCCTCCAGATTTTAAAATCCACCATATAATGTCACACTGTGCAAAAGTTCCTACCTTATTTCTTTTTCTACCATACTCAACAATATTTTGTCTATATGGAGATTGTTTAAAAAGCAAGTCCTGTATTATAGCCTTTAAATTAAATGCACAAATTTTGAGATGATGTATGGCTATACTAATTCTGATCAACAAAGATAATACACTCTATGACTGATAGATGTTATAATAATTTGTCCCAGCACAAGTAGTATTACTTATATCACTATACAATTACTGGTTGCTAAATTAATTGGGAATAAAAATGGTATATCAAATGCAAATTTATCAATTTACATTTGAACACCAATGCCATGGCAGAAAAAAAATATTTTATTTAAAAGGCTAGCTACTGTATATTTTAATTAACATTAATTTAAAATCAGTATTTTACAAAAGATAAGATATTCATAAAGACAACTTACAGATTTTAGTGGTGGGTGATTCAACTGAGGGGCATTCACACCAGACAAGTCAAACCCATCTTCTAAACGTTTCACCTCAAAGTAATATCGCCTGAAAATGTAAAAACATCCACTTGTTAAATAGAGTTCTACTAAAGATACTAAAACTTTGTATACTATAACACACATCATTTGCATTATTTGTTTCAAATTATATTAAAAATAATATGTGACACCCATGTACGAAAGAAAAAATCACGGTAAAATATTATTTGATCCATTTTGAACACTGCAAACAAAAAATCAAAAGGTTCTGTACATCTTTTTCTATTGCATGGAATTAAAAGATACAAAAAAGTCAATCAACCACTAAAAACAATTTTTCTACCTTTCTAATTTCAAATTGTTTTAAAATTCAAAACTACCAGTTTTATACAAAACAAAAGTTTTGTGAGAAATGAATCTAAGTTGAGTATTTTATTTCTTATATATAATACCACAGTCTGGCCACTTTCTTGAAAAAACATGATGAAAACAAGTAATTTTAAATCCTACAAAAAGTTAAAAATTCAAGTTAAAATAGGTTGAGGAGGTCATGCAATCTTATAACTGCATGTGATTGTGTTTGTCCTGTTTGAATGTATCCCTTAATTTGCAACTGTCTGTTCTCTATTTGAAACAAGCTTACTCAAAATTTTCTTGAATGACATTAGTTAAACTTTTTATGTCTTTATTATAATCATTTTTATTTCTTTGCTTTTGTCATATGACCACAGTATTATTGTACTGTAATTACTGTATGTAACAAGATACAGTAAATGTATAAGTTACCAAAATAAACTATTGTCTTCTACTTCCGATAACCAACAGGGAAATCATACCCTTTTTTCTTGTCTTTTTTTAAATATCAAGAGATATTGCCTAATTTTGTTATGAAAATTATATTCTCTCTCTAAAAATGGTTGTAAATTTCTCAATGTAAAAGAGCTTCAAAACCTTTCAGACAAACTTCAACTTGAGATAAAATTTTATGTAGATTTATTTACATTGAAGATTTACATATTTATACATCACAAACATTTATATGGTAAATTATTGTCTCTTCAAGAGGTAACTATGATAGATATAGGCTGTTTTATAACTACTTACTGAATGTATATACTGTACCATATATTGTTTAATCATTTATCTACTGATTGAAATATGGATACTAAAAGATAGTAAACAATTTAGTCAGTATTTTCTGATTTATATCTTAAAAAATCATGATAATTTATCTTTTTCCTTTATTGACCTGATTAAATTAGTATTCCATTATGACTTGTAACATTCATGTTTTTTTTTATCTAACCCAATGCATCAATCAACCTAAATTTGATATTTTTAGTTTAAAGGCACATTAAGCCTCAGAAATTAATGAGAGTCCACTCCACTGTCAATTAATATACATTAATATGTATGTCAATTACTTGTTTGTATGTAATGTAGTAAGTAATAATTTTTATACATGTATGTAATTATTTAACAACCTGGTATCTTGACCCCATCAATAAAACTAAATTCATTGGAAAACAATATACAATGATTAATCTCAGTAATTAAAAATTAAACAATTGACTTTTTCATTTAAATCAGACTTTGAACTTAAGGTATTTGAGTAATTTAGAAAATATTGTGCTTTTTTTCTTAAAATGTGTTGAATTCTCTCTCTCATTTGTCATTGTTTCTTTACTAAGCTAGTATTATCAAATATCCAAAGTAAAAAAAGGGTCAAAATTTTCTTTGCAATTCGGCAGATCTCTGCCTTTGACAATACAAATATAAATATGGCAAACACACAATAATAAATATAACAAAAGCAAACATTGCATTGAAGAAATGTTATACATTATCAAATATAAATTGTTAACAGTAATATTTTCCATTAAAATACCACGGTTTCAATGACCCAGAAACATATTCTTTAAAAAATTAATCAGAATTTTACTTTAACCTTTCAGTTGTTAAATGATAAGATTATCAGATAACTCTGAGATAATGAGAATATTTATCTGATTATAAATAATAAATGTGTGAGGTTAGTGTATTGATTCCCCATCTCATTCATGCAGAACCATAATTGATATTCATCACATCATGTTATATTACAACGAATAAATTTCTATGGAAAATAATATATATATATTTCTATAATCATAAGCAATCTGAAATTATTCATTTGCTACCTTCATTAAGGCAAAATGGCAATATCAAGTTTGAAGCAAATTCAGGCAATGAACAGCAATACATGTGTATTAGGATTAGCACCTTTCTTTTAATGTAGATTCATCCATCATATGTTGAGCAGGTCATAACATGGCAATTCATGAGTGCATTTAAAATTGGTGCCTGAGATATGTCATATATCATAAAACATTGATGTGATTTATAAGTGAAGGAACAAGTATGTAATGTTTCAAGAAAATCCCATTCATAACAAAAAAAAATTAGTAGCAAGAGCTATCAAAGAAGACAGCATGCTTATTTATTTAACCTGGGCGTAATAAGGAAAGATAAAACTCAAATGTCTAACTTTTTGCACCACTTAACATACATGTCAATCAAGAGAAACAGAAAAAAATGATCTTTTGTTATGTGAAAAAAGGTAATTCTTCAGAAAACAAATAACATTTTTAAACAAAAAAGGTTAAAAGAGGAGATAACACTACAAGTCATGTATTTAAATATTATAAATGATTGAGCTAAAGAACAACTATCTCACGTTTGAAGTGGATACCTTTTTTTTAATAGTAACACAAAGAAAATAAAAGTAAAAAATAATATTTTCTAAGTAAAATTCTCAATTTAAAGTGGAGATAATTCTTGAAATATAGATGCTTAGACTTACAAACCTCGTCATATCATACATGTAAATGATGTGGGTAATGATCAAGAACAAAATTAATAATCTTAAATCTGACGTGATTTTACCTTCAGTAACAAAGAAGTGAGTAAGAAATAATCACTGGGGAAATAATTCTTGATAGCTAAGTATGAACCTTGTCAAACATGATGTTGGTGATACTAATGAATATATTTTTGTAATTTGATGTCCATGACATACATGTGTACTCTATCAAATGTGTATTCTATCAAACTATAGGACATTTTGTTTTCTCATCAATCACAAAGGATTTTACCAACCTGGGCATTCCATGCCATTTCCAAACATGATTTGAAAAAAAGATCTGTGCACATGTGACTCAACTTATAAAACAACAGTAAAAGCTGTCTTGTATCAGTCTGCTTCAACAAACAAGCAGGCCTCATCCATTTAGACTTGAGTATAATTTTTGATAAGGTGAGCTAGAAAAAACTTCATCACAAACTACATATATGGTATATTTAGAGGTAAAGCACTTAAATTGCCATTTAAAATGGGTCAGAAGTTTTTTTTAGATGACAGGCTTCAATCTGTAGTATTAGATGGATCCTCCTCTGAAGTAATACCTTCTTCTGGAGTCCCCCTAGGGGATTGTGCTTGGACCCTTCTTTTTTCTTGCATACAATAATGACCTCAAACAGGGGGTCCAATCAAAAGGTTGCTTATTTACTGATGATACTGCTATATACCGGTACCTAACCTTTACATCAGGTCAGCAATCAGAAACCCTTCAAAAAGACTTAAATAGTAAATACCTCAGAAAAGTGGGTATTTGATTAGGACATGGAGTTCAACCCATCTATATGTCAAGTAATCCATGTCACATAGAGGGAATCATCTTGTACCAACTAATTATTCTCTATTCCAAATAGGCATTGAAACTAAGCCCTTGGTTTCTTATGAGCTGAGTATTAGGGGAAGCCTCCTGACATGCCCTCATACTGAAATATAGGTTAATCCTAGCCCTGACAGACTACAAATTCTTGTTCTTTTAAAAGAGCAGCTTTACACTAAAACACAGCCTACCCTTATATTGTTTAAATGCCCACACTTAACCAGTTTAATATGGCTTAGTGATTATTCTTGAGTGGAATGAAAGGGCGCCCTCACCTTAAACATCACCCTGTTGCTGCATGCAGCTGCCGTGTGTAATTGTGCATTATATTATGTGTATATATGAATATATATATTAAAATGTAAATCAATTGATCTACATGCGTTTTTAAGTTTTGTACACATATCTATGTTTGTCTGACTTCGTCATTATGTTTTAGTATATCTGTAAAATAATTAAGTCATCTTTTCTGTGAACGATGTAAATCCTTTCAACATTTTGTGTTCATTTTTGTAATGTCACTCATCATCAATTTACACTATATTCTGTTTCAAATGTCAGATGTGAATAACAAGCATTTTCTGTATCATGATATTGTTAAATAAAATTATATTATTTTTCGATTAACAATCCCTCCCTGTCCTTTTTTCAGGTCTAGAATAATCATTATGCCTGTTGGACAATATTGTGCATATTTTAACATAACACATGCCAGATTCATGCTTTCACTTTGAACAAACAGTATAACACTCTTCAGTACATTTGCCCGGCCATTTGCCTCTGTTTAATTTAAATGTAAAGATATCATTTCGAAAACAACATCTTTTATTACGGACCAAATGTCTGCATTTGTGTAGGCCTAAACATTTTTAGATTCAACAACAAGTTATAAATTTTTTCTCATTTATAGACATTAACAAGTTCTGCCTACTACGAATGTAATATATTTTTCAAGCATAAAAAATGTTTTGCCTTTTATGATATTTAAATACGATTCATAAAAAGGATAAACAAAGTGTAGATCATCAAACATCTGATATGACAAAATAGTCACAATTCAAGTGATGTAAATAGCATTGTAGCTGATTATACTTACAATTTTTTGCCAACAGACTTTGCAACAGTTTCTGAGGACATTCTGATGGATACTTCTATTTCCTTTTATAAAGACACCTTGTTAAATAATCACAACAAACATAAAATCCGCTATATTGCCATATTAGACATTAACAATTTCTGCCTACTACGTATGTAATATATTTTTCAAGCATAAAAAATGTTTTGCCTTTTATGATATTTAAATACGATTCATAAAAGAGATAAACAAAGTGTATGAGGTAGATCATCAAACAAACATCTGATATGACAAAATTGTCACAATTCAAGTAAAGTGCATATCATTGTAGCTGATTATACTTACAATTTTTTGCCAACAGACTTTGCAACAGTTTCTGAGGACATTCTGATGGATACTTCTATTTCCTTTTATAAAGACACCTTGTTAAATAATCACAACAAACATAAAATCCGCTATATTGCCATATTGGTCGTTTAGAACCGCACAACACAGACCATGTACACAATCTATTCCGCTAGGACACCTGCTTAAGAAAAGTAGTTCTTAAAAATTGTTATGATATGTTCCGAAATTCATGTTAAAATCATATAAAAGCTGATAAAATTATGCAATTATTAACGTATGTATTTAGAAATGATGTTGAATTACATAAATATTATTTGAAAAAATGAATGTATTTTCAAAAATATTAGCGCATTAATTTCGTTTCTATGTAATTTAGAGAATGGTTATGCAATGTTTACCATTTTAACCCAAATAGATTTTAAAGAGCATAAAGTAAAGAAATGATTGCCAAAAATTGTTGCGAACTCGCGAGGTACATTTTGCACTTTTGATCAGAGGTTATGACTATTTTCTTAGGGTGTTTATACTGTATGAGTAAACTATATTTGTCAAAAATCAGTTTTAAAAAGCAAATGTTCGCGAGGGTCTTTATACAGTATGAGTAAAAAAACTGGAAACAAAGTGATCCCTTGGAAGCATAAATCACAACAAAATTACAAGATAATTGCAGACTCGGTTTGATTGAGTTTGTACATGAGGATAATGAATACATGCAATGTCACTCACGCCCCCCCCCCCCCAACACCGGTTTGAGCGGTACTCAATTCTCAACGCTTAATTGTGCCGGCATAATTGATCCCGAAGGACCAGCAAAATATAACAACACTGAAGTGAAATACGGGGCAACTTTTTACAGCTGCCACACAGCACTTGACACCTGCTATTTTGAAGTATAAAATCCGGAAACAAAGTGATCCCTCGGAATCATTAATTACAAAAGAAAAAAACATATTACATTTGTCATAAATCAATTAAAATGCAAATGTTCGAGTTGGTCAGAACAATTTTGGCAGAAGTTGTTGCAGTTTTCAGAGCCTTCTCATGTACGGTACTGGAAAGTGCGAAGTACCGTCCACGGCCCCCTGCACCGGCTTAAACAGTGTAAAACATTTGATTGTTGAATTTTGAAACACCCACAGACGTGCTCATACTAAGGTGATCAAGGAAATCTGGACAAAGGGTAACATGGAGCTTAATATACTTGTATAAATGTATGTATATTTGTGCATTTAAACAAAGAAATTATATGACGCGGTTTAATTAAGATTGTGCATGACTGATCATGAATAAGTGTAACATCTACGGTGCAGCCTAATCTTCAATGTGACACGTAAGTGCCATTTCGTGAAAAGCGGTGTATATGGTCCCCAAGTAAAAGAATGCTTGTGTCCTAAACGAAAAGGCAGTAGGCGGAACTAAACAAAACGAAATTTTGAAGGCAATCACAGGTTATGAAGCCTCTCACTTGCGTTTTGACAAACAACCTATTTACTAATTGTTCTGTTCCATTGGCCATTCACTTGAATATTGCAGTCCCATTTTATGAATAGAACATAAAAGAATTTCCAACCATGGGCCATTGATAGCGTATTTTTAATCACAATTTAAACATACATGATATCCATGTAAACAGAAGAATAAAAAACCTAGACTTAACTCTGATCAATACGCCGATCCCTCTTTTAGTGCACTGATATGCTATATATTTTCCACTTCAATAATTGACTATTATCTTTCATCTTACTAGACTTCTATCGCAATTCCTTTTAACATTAGTTAGTGTATGTTTGTGCAATTATCACTGATATTCAAAAACACATTACAAGTGTTTAGCTTTATTAAGCATTGTGTAATTGAATACACATTTACATATGCGGGTTTTTGTTTGTTTGTTGTTGTCTTTTGTTGTTGTTTGTTTTTGTTGTTGTTTTTTTGGCAGGGGTCGGGCTTTTTTGTTGTTGTTAATTGTTGTTGTTTCCGCTGTTTCTCAAATAAACGGAAATTTCAATTTATTATTGTCCTGTTTTAACATCGGTGAAATTAACAGATAAATGATTATTTGGTTAGCAGAGTGGATGTTAGTTGGACAAAATGTTCAAATATTGCTTTTGAAAGAAAATGTTTAAGAAATAAACTCCAATAATCTGTTAAATTTTGAGGAATTTTTAGAAGTATAGAACACAGGAACGTTGAAAACTAGTTATTGCATACACTTCTAAAGCAAGGCAACTTTCCTGAATAACTAACAACACATGTCAGTATAATTATATAAGATAACTTAGATAAGAAAAGATTTTATTAAGATGGCAAGGTTATAAACAAAACAATATAAGCTTTTACAAGCTTTAATATGGAACGCCGAGACTGTCTTATGTAATCAAAGTTTTTGTTATTTTGTGAAACGATAATATTATTTTGTCGTTTGAGCGTGTTAACACGTGCAATTTACATCATGTCTTGTCAAAGGAACATGCTGACTTGTACAAACAACATTTTAACTTGTCAAATGATTATGATGACATGTGCAGACAACATCCTCACTTGTCAAAGTATCGTGATGACTTGTGCTAACAACATGTTAACTTGTCAAAGTATAATGATGACTTGTGCAAATGACATGGTAACTTGTCAAAATGTAATGATGACTTGTGCAAACGACATGTTAACCTGTCGAATTATTGTGATGACATGTGCAAACAGCATGTTAACTTGTCAAAGTGTCATGATGACTTGTGCAAACGCCATGTTAACTTGTCGAATTATCGTGATGACATGTGCAAACAGCATGTTAACTTGTCAAAGTATAATGATGACTTGTGCAAACGACATGTTAACTTGTCGAATTATCGTGATGACATGTGCAAATAGCATGTTAACTTGTCAAAGTATCATGATGACTTGTGCAAACAGCATGTTAACATGTCAAATTACCATGATGACTTGTGAAGACAACATGTGAACTTGTCAAAGAATCGTGATGACTTGTGCAAATGACATGTTATCTTGTATCATGCTGACATGTCAAAACGTACTGTTAACTTGTCAAAATACTATGATAACTTGTGCAAAAAGCATGCTAACATGTCAAAATTCCATGATGACATGTGTAAACAGCATGTTAACTTGTCAAATTATCGTTATGACATGTGCATACAGCATGTTAACTTGTCCAAGTATCATGATGACTTGTGCAAACGACATTTTAACTTGTCTAAGTGTAATGATGACTTGTGCAAATGCCATGTTAACTTGTCAAAATTTCATGATGACATGTGCAAACAGTATGTTAACCTGTCAAACCATCGTGATAACATGTGCAAACAACATGCTAACTTGTCCAAGTATCATGGTGACTTGTGTAAGCGACATGTTAACTTGTCAAAATTTCATGATGACAAGTGCAAACAACATGTTAACTTGTCAAGGTATCGTGATGACTTGTGCAAATGCCATGTTATCTTGTCAAATTATCATGATGACTTGTACAAACAACATGTTAATTTGTCAAAGAATCGTGATGACTTGTGCAAAACACATGTTAACTTGTTAAGGTATTATGAGCATGTCATCACGATAATTCGACAGGTTAACATGCTGTTTGCACATGTCATCATGACATTTTGACAAGTTAACATGTGGTTTGCACAAGTCATCATGATACTTTGACAAGTTAACATGTTGTCTGCACATGTCATAATGATTATTTGACAAGTTAACATGCTGTTTGGACAAGTCAGCATTGTCTTTAGACAAGATATGATGTAAATTGCACATGTTAATATGCTTAAATGACAAAATAATATCATCATTTCAGAAGATAGCAAAAATATTGATAGCATAAGACAGTCACGGCGTTTCATACTTTTATATTCGACTGCTTGTAACATACATATGTAATTGTATTAGCTATATACTGTTATAATAGCTAACTTAAAGGAAGAGTTAAACTTAACTTCCCTAAGAATTTGTTTTATACTCTTTAGTAGCTCTACATCTAAACTCAAATTAAACAACAATATGTATAATTTGTATCATGCATGTAACACAATAAGTGCATCGATGATATAAAATGACATCACTACACTAATGTATAGAATCAACAATTGTAAAAGCAGCTGCACAAAATAATGGTTATGATACCAGGAGTGTTCAAATATGAATGCATCTAGAACGTTATACTGTTCAAGATTGCGAAAAACACTAAAAAATTAAAGTTATCGGCTAAATATACATGTGAGCATTACATTTATACCACATTCGATAAAATCCATTCACTTTAGCAATGTTTATAGCTTGCTATACAATGCTGCAATACAAAATGGTTGGGAGAAGTATCAGAGTATGCTATTGAAATAAGGTCTTGTATTAAGAATCGTTATCTCCTTGATATAGGATGTAAAGATATTTTTTAACGAAATCTGATTTGTACATAGAAAAAAATGAAAATTTCATCAGGTATTCTTTTGCTTAATAAATTCAAATGTGGGTTAATTTCGGCTGAAAATGCACATATGTCCGTTGGCTTAAAATTAAGTCAAATAAATAGTTAATACCGATGTAAGCTACACCACAACCCGTGGTCCCCAATTCAGGATGCCTTTCCTATAGGCAAATCTGCTAATGCGGAATTTTACAAGACAAAAGTTCACCGGAAACTAAACAAATACTTTCGAAAACGAAGACCCGCAACAGGTTTAGCAAATGTCAGATTGCAACATGACAACGCTTCTATAGTGCACGACTTTCTGTAGAGAAAGAAGTCGTTGTGCTTCCACATCCTCCGTATTCACCTGACTTTCCCTCTTATAACTTCTTTTTTTTTTCAAAAGCTAAAAATATCTTTCAGGCCAGACAATTGTTAAGCGCAAACACATCGGTGCCATAAATCATGTGCAGCATACTTATTTTTTTTCAGGAGTGGTACTCATAAAGATATCTCAAAATATTTGAATGTTTAAAAGATAAAACAAGCGTTTTCTTAACATCAAGATCCCATAAAACAAGAGACATGTCATGAATTTAAATTGCCATAACTGCAAATCGGCTCTTACTCGACAGTAATTAGTGTAGCCGCTTTTTCATGAAGAAACCAGTGCTGATAGTGAAAATTGTGATTGGCATATTTTTATTAGCCAGGTCAGGTGTTTCTAAAATAGCTGATAACACTGTAGCAATGTGAGGATACATTCAAATTTATTACATAGATAATACAATAATACAATGTTATGCTTAATTAAAGAGGTGACACTTTCTATATTTTTATCTGATATCGAGTTGTAAGAGCCGATTTGCAGTTATATGGGTAAGAGTTCGATAAGACTCCCTACGGTCGTCTTAATACGAACTCTTACCCATACATAGCTCTCATTCTTTTTATTTTTAACGTAAGGATATCAACTTTTGAAATGTAGAAACGAAATCATTGTAAGCTTTTTCTGCATTTTTCCCACCTTCTTAGCAAGAATGCCATGACATTAAACATTATTTAAATATAAAAGATTGTAAACTTATTTGTTTGATTTAAGATTTGACCTTTTCTTTTTAGGATATTTAACTGAATTTATGTATTATATATGCCTTATTTCATATATAACTTTAATATGAAAGATTCATTTTGGTCAATATTTATTTCAAGAAGTTTGACAGCTATATCACATATTACATGTATTTCGTTAGTGTTTATTTTAAATGTTGAGACTTTTGAAATGTTAAGCAGATTTACCGGTTGGCAGAAAAACCAATATTCATATGCGTTATATAGTAGCAAAACTTTTAAATTCTTATAACTTTTTAAATAGTGGGTGGATTTTTAGATTCTTATATCGTTTGATAGTTCTTTATATTAATAATTTTGAATTAAAAGCAGAATTTTGTTTTTGCTTTAAAGAAAAGAAAACTTGGCTATTTTTTCAGCAGTTGTTTCAACAATTTTCTTGCACCATGTTCAACCTTTTACCAAGAAAAAAAGAAAAAAATATTTTCAATGTGTAAAATGTGAGTTTACATATCTTTCCAGTGATATAAAATATATTAAGCTATTTCATGGTAACTAAGTTTGTATTTTTTTTATATAAAATTACTATATTTTGCATTTTATCAGCAAACCATATTTTTGCCAACCAGTCAAAAGTTACCTGTATGTCTTATCAGCTATTTGTTACTTTTTACAGATTTCATAACAATAGCATGCATCTTGCTTTATAAAGACTATATATATTTCCGATCCTTAGTAGTTTTAGTTTTAACTTTTTGGCATTTTCTAGTTGGTGGTTCCAATATTCCTACTTGAATAATGTTGTATCACCCTTAGAATATGTTGCCTACTTTTTAACTTTGTCTTTTGTCTTTCTGCGATATGCCGCTTTTTGTGGAGTGGCACGGAAGTGTCACATTAATTGAAGGTTCCATGATGACCGCCATATCAACACATCTGCGGATGATTACCATTTCATGTTTAAATGTTGAATTCTGCTTTTAAGCCGGTGCTAGGGGGCGTGGATAATAGATTTGCACTTCACAGTACCGTCCATGAACAGGCTAAATCAAACAGAGCCTGCGACATTTTCAATTTTGCCGTTTTGTGCCTTCTTTAGGGGTTCTTATTTCCTCTTATCGTTGGCGGTAAATACTTTTCGCATTCTAAATTATATGAAGAACCAGTCTACTTCATTTGGAACATCTCGCTCATCATCAGTACTCCTTCCAATGACGGAAAAGGCCGAAAGGTTGCGACAATCTGATCTCCGTGAGTATACGGGAAGAGCCGGTGTTTCTTCGTTTGGGTTCGATTTTGACGGAAAGGGCCGAGAAGAAATATCTGGTTCCCTACTACATGTATATCACTCTTTTCTGCAGAAGAGTGCAGGAGACCAGTCTTGGCCTTTGTACTTGTTCTGATCCGCGATAAAATTAGTTCTACTAAATGTAGCCAATTCTTATTCATTTCCACTTACTCAGAAACAATGCATTGTCGTCAACCATCTAATAATGTTCTGAAATTTATAACATTTTGCAAATTATAGAACATTTCTTCATGATTTTTATAATTATGTTGTTGTTTTTATTTATCGTTTATTCTTCCGCCAGTTTGACAGCAGCCGCAGCCCACGCAAACAGAATGCATTTTCAGAAATAAATTAACAATTCCCATTCAATATGGAACTTGCAAAAACAGTATTCGGTGTCAGAGCTACAGATGGATATAGTGGAAAAGTAAATAAAGGTAAATGGCCGAATCTCGGTACTGTTTCTTGAAAATGATTTATTTTGTAAAAAATCACGAAGAAGCTGAAGTACCGAAGTGAGGTGCATGGGAAGCTGATTTCTCCTACTTGTCAAGATGATTTACAGATTAGTTTGTAACATTTAAAACTTTCAATAAAGAACAACTTGTAATAAAAAAAATCACTTCCATAAGTTGTATGGCAAGTCTATGAAACAGTTTTTTTTTATTGGCCCGGCCATATATCAAGATAGATTGTGTTAAGGCAAACAGGACGTTTCGGCCCCAAACCATATCGGCCCCATTCGAAAAATCGGCCCCAGGACGTTTCGGCCCTTTTCCGCGAGACGTTTCGGCCCCACTATAGTGTATTGCTTGATTGATTAACAACAATTAATTTAATTACAATTAAACAATAATGACACTTTAATTCTTTGAATAATTATTTATTATTTTTTGATCTCTTGAACCATTTAGATATACGTTAATGACAAACAATAAAGGCCGGTTACTTACCTATAAAAGAAACCACGTAAACTTCTGGATTAAGAAAGTAACTTACAATTTTTACTTAGAATACATTATCTTTTGATCTTAATTAAACTATACGTAATTTTTTCAAAGTATAACTAATTAACTCTTTATACTTAAAGTCTTTATGCTAATTGGCGGTATTGTTTTGTGTCTTACTTCTTAATCATTCAAATAAAATATTATCTATATATGGTTAATAATTGTTTGTTTGTGTATTATATTTTTTTCAAATAAAGTTTATGTTCTGTTCTGTATATATATATATATATATATATATATATATATATATATATATATATATATATATATATATATATATATATATATATATATATATATATATATATATATATATATATAAATTGATTAATTTTTTTATTGAAATGCTTTTATATATCGGTTTAAAATACAGTACTTATTCTGGGGCCGATTTGGTAAAGGGCCGAAACGTCCGGGGCCGAAACGTCTTTGGTAGTTTGGGGCCGATACGTCTTGGGGCCGAAACGTCTCGAAATCGTGTTAAGTGTACCCCCATGACCCAGTGTTTTATAAGTTTTAGCAGAACCAGGGGAAAAGAGTCAACACGGCCCTATACCAATTCGGCACGGGTCAACTCGGCCCACTTTACAAAAATATATATAACGTATTAACTTTGCTTTGCATGTTGTTAAGGTAAATGAATAATAAGAAATATCCAGTCTTTCCGAAAGACCGTCGGACCTGACCGGTAAAAAATCAGAAGGTCCGATAAAAATATATGTATTGATGGCCCGACGGTCCAGTAAAAAATTAAGGTTTTATAAAAACCTTACATTCAACATTTTGCAAAGGCCGATCATTTAACTAAATTCAAAATGTTGTCATTTGACAATGTAAGCTCGTGCAATGCTTGTCAACTGTTATGCATTCTCATAATGCAAACTTTTATGTAACAACGTAAGATAAAAATATCCGACAACTAGTTCAATTAAAAGTCAATAAGCGGCTGCGTAAATTACATAAGCTGCCCAGATGTGAAAGGTCACCCGTTATAAGTTTGTTTACACAGTTGAAAGTGTCAGTGTTAAATTGGAACAATTTACGTCTTTAATCCACAGACTTAGAGTAATGCTAAATTACACGTGTGCTCAACTGGTGTTTAGCAGCGAATTAGGGATATGAAAGATCGTCCAAGATGTTGACAAAAATTAAACTATACTGTGAAGGTGCCAAAATCATTGAACAATTATTAAATCTGTCAACTTCACTAAATTACCGATATATATAATTCTGTTTACATACATATGCCAGACTGATGCTGAAATTTACCCTCTCATTTTGCTACATGTAGTATGTAGTCTGTATGGAATTAAAGTTTAAATAGCAAAATCCATTGAATGCATGTATAACAATATTTAAGTTAACATTTTGATTGCGGTGAAAAAAGATGACTTCACTTCGTTGATAATATAATTTTCTTTTTGTACACAAATTTTTTGACTGCTGACACTTATCAAGTGACTCAAAATGCTATACCAATCAGGTTTTTTTTCGGTCCAGTAAAATCATGTTTGGTCCAGTAAAAATTTTCAGTTTACAGGACCCTCTGTCCAGTAAAACTCAGAAGTCTTTCGCATAGACTGAATATCTTATTTTTATATAGTTATACATTGTACTTCTGCCGAAATAAAGTATATTTAGAAAAAAAAATGTTATTTATTTGTCTTATATTTATAAACTCTCTCCGTCGAACTACGTAAATAACCGAGGTATATTGAGTGAAAAAGCAAGACTTGTTTCCCTTCGCTTGCAAAAGAATTCAAATTCAGCCGTGTTTAAATCGCTAGTTTGGGGCGATTAAATGTCTGATTTTGAAATTTGTTACACCAATTAAAAGCTTCCTCTCAGTATATATTTCACCACATTGTTTGACACTGAAGGTATTTAAATTTACGGTTAAACCTACCACGAGTCAGAAATACAGTGAGATACGCAATTGGTTATCTTTACTCGCAATTCTACTGAAAAGAAAAGCCTGTCTGCTGCTAGTTCTGAAACTGTCAATCTGTGTTGTATAAATAATTACAATAATAACAATAAAAAGTGATAACACAAACCTAAATATTAATAATTAAAAAGTGGGCCGAGTTGACCCGTGCCGAGTTGGAATAGGGCCAAGCTGACTCGGGGGCTGAGTACGTTTTAGGGTCGAGCTGACCCGGATTCGAACCAGGTACACTGACTCTCTCGAAACTGCATGATAATGTAATTTTTAATTGATAACTTTAACAATGATAATATATGCAAGTTATGATGTTTGTTGTTGCATACCACATTCGCTAATATGATTATGAAATTAGGCAAGCCTATGAACAGGTAAAAAAATTGTTAATTTTTCTGTTTTAAAGGTGTCAATACACCCATAAACACTTTCAATAATATGATCTACGTAAATAACCGTTTTATATCGAGTGAAAAAATACGATTTGCTTCCCTTATCTTCGAGTAAAATCGATATTGCTTATGCTAAAACAATTTTTTAAACCGCTAATTTGTTGTGATTAAATGTCCGATTTTAAAATGTATTACACCAATAGAAAGCTTTGGATCTTAGCTTCGTCACAGTATAAAATTCAACACATCTTTGGACTTCAAAGTATTTTAATTAACTGTTAAACCTACCATATGTCAGACCTTTTTACGTACGATTTATACAGTGAGGTAAGCAATCCGTTATATCGGTGTATTGGTATTGCAATACATGAACAGCTTCCGTTTTCACTTTGAACACTCTAAAATTATTATTAATCCGAAAAGTTGTGTTTGTTCTGTTACGGAATACCCCGTCTGTTATCATTGAATTACATTGAAAATGGCAGGGCCCAATTAGAACTGACACTGAAAATTTCAATGATAGGTATATGAAATTTTATGTATTTTACCGGCCAGACCCTGCCTTTGATTGACTTATATAAATCAGTATGGCTAAGGTCTAACTTAATCAATGCTCAAGGCACTGTAGGCCATAATTTAAATGGATGATTTGTAGATTAAAAGTATTTGTTATATTTATAAAGATATTGAAACCAAAAACACAAACTCAAAATTATGTCAACATTTTTAAAAATCAATTGTTTAATTAATAACCTAAATACACCTCCTGTGACTGTTAAACAGCTAGAATGCTATTGTTTGTATGCTGGACTTTTGAGTTACTCATCATTTGTCTGCTGCGGTGACCATGAAGGTAGTTAAATGAGCTTTCAGAACTGTTCACTATTTAGGGGAGAATATGTGTAAGAAGCCAGATAGCTTAGTTGGTAGAGCCACAGAGAGGGTATTTTAGGGTCCTGGGTTCGAGCCATGGTCACGCTGCACATTTTTCTCACCCTGTGAAATTCATCGCACTTTGGGACTGTGACTGTATATAGCTCAGAGTTTAATTTACATTGCTTTGTAACCCTGAGAAATTCTAGGACAAATTTCAATAAAATGGGGGAGTATGTCACGGTTCAGAACTGTTCATTCTTAGGGGAGAATATGTGTAAGTGGCAGGATAGCTCAGTCAGTAGAGCTGCAGAAGGGTATTCAGAGGGTCCCAGGTTTAAGTTCTGTAACAAATCATTATGTTTGCACTGATCATTGATCTATGCAGAGTGTTGGTATAACCACTGCAGTTTATGGTTAACTTCATATGATTTAATGAATGATTTATAGATTAAAAGTATTTCTAAAATTATAAAGGTTTGAAACCAAATACACAAACTCAAAATTTTGTCAACATTTTTTATGGTAATTGTTTTATTAATAAGATTAATTTGCCACCTGTGCCTGTTAAACAGCTAGAATGCAACTGTTTATACACTGGACTTTCGAGTCACTCACCTTTTGTCTGCTGCAGTGACCATGCAGGAAGTTTAATGAGCTGTAGAGTTTTAGATGAAAGGATAATAAAGTAAAATAAAATTGTTCTTTCAGTGTTATGCTTTTATTTAGATAGATATTCTTTAAATCTGTCATAGTCCAGAACTGTTCACTATTTCAGGGAGAATATGTGAATTTGTGTAAACAAACCTAAAAAAATGGGAAAAAAATAATACATGTATGTCGAAGAGGGTAGCACCTCCTACACTGACTTTTCAGTGATTCTTTGTCTTAACAAAATACTGATAAAAGGCCTAAACATGTACCTATTATAATCACATTTCCTGTTTTAATTTGTGTAACAAACTTTTTTTCTTTGATTTTGGAAACATCTATTGTTAATTCAAGTAAGTGATTTCGAAATGTATGTGGTAGTCTGCCAGGAATGAGGATGTGTAAAATGTCTTTATATAATAGTTTGACATTGGAAAGTTTTTATTTACACTTGCCATCAAATATTCAGAAATTGAGAAGATGAATGTTTATTTACAGTGGAGACATTATCAGAAGATGAGGATGATATTGGTGATGGATGTACAGAATCTGTTAGTGTATCAGCAACACATCCATACAAAGGCTGTTCAGACTTCAGCCCCACTCCTGGAGGACCTTTCTCGGCACTCACACCATCAATGTGGCCACAGGATATAATGATTAAATTGGGAAACCCAGTGAGTTATTTTTTTTTACATAAAAATGTCATGACAGTTAACATTTATTTATTAAGTTAGTAACAAAACAGAAAAGTAGTCTCCCATTTAGTGCTTTGAAAAAGGATACTTGTCTATATGTTACAGAGAAAACAAATGTCAATACTTAACAAAATTAATTCATTGGCAATTTCTTTAGTTTATTGTCCACATCCTCTTCTATAATAGACATTAGATTAATTATTTTCTTTGATATGTCTCCAGTGATATAGGGAGACAGCTGTTTTCATAATTTATAAACCTAATGCTTGGCTTACCTTATATTACACAGAAAACAACAACCAAACAATTGGTATTGATTTAAGGTTAGTAGTATGGTAGGAACGACTTTTTAAGTGTTGATGGCCAAATATTATTTTTGTAAATAAAAATGTCAAGAGAGGGAATACACCAAAAATGTCTTAAATGTAACTGATTATGAAATAATTTTTGTATTTCAGCCAGAAGATTCCAATGGACAGTTAGATTATCGATATGATGAATTTGGGTTTAAAGTCGAGGAAGAAGGTCTGTTGATTTGTATTAAATTAATCATCCACTCTGAATGACATTTTATATTACTCGCATTTCATACTTTAATCTTGTTTTCAGGATTTAATCTTGTCTGGACATCGTGAATAGATATATCAGACTGTTTGAACATAAAATCCCTTTCAGCAGTTGTTATGGTAGTAAGATATAGACATGCTTAAGCTAATGGATTAAATACCAAAATAGACTGGCTTTTATGAACAAAAGAAAAAACATTTTGAGATTTAAAGCTGTCTCTCAAATGAAAGCATGCCTAGGTTTCTTAGACTATTTTTTTCTTCTAATTTTAAGCTGCATTTTATAAATATGTAAAAACATTTTTCTATCGGCTTAAAAACCAAGCATTCTACAGTTTGTTAGCCTTGTTAATAGTTTGGTTGTAAATCTCATATTGTTAATCAATTATGATTTTAAAAAGAAAACATAACAGTTACAATACAAATTTTAACATGCAAATGAAGACTGTAATAAGTTTGTGTATGCACTACATCACAGTAGTGAACTTAAAAAAAAGTTAATTTGGACTACTACTTAAAGGGATTGCCCATAAGTGGAGTTTCTCATGCAAATAGAAATTATACTTCCAATTTTGCCACAATGAGTTTTAGGCTTATAAAACTCATTTTAGGTTGTCTGGACACCAAAATAAGAATGGGAGTTGATATGATTATGAAATACATTTAAGTAACAAAATGTAGCTATTTCTTAATAATGAAAATGCAGCTTTAATACTTCCATTGTACATGTATTCATTTTTCAAATAATGAAACATATCGATAATTATTTTAAATAACACAAACTGTTCTAAAATTGTATATTTGTATAAAGCAATAAAGTATTAAAATCACAATTTTGTATAACAATGAGCCTGTGATATTTTAAATATTTTAGATGGACCAGAGGAGAACTCTAGTAAGTTATTGAGCACACCATTTATTGAAGACCCCCAGCACAGGTTAAAATGGATTGCCTATCTTGAGTTTACACATAATGAGGAGGTTGAGGATTTAACATGGGACAAGGTTACACATTCTTACTATACACTATGCTCATATTGGTCTCACTGAAATGAATGTTTACACCAGAAAGAAATTTTCTTAAATTTTGTGCTACAAGTTTTTGACAGTTTAAGTGCACTTTTTAGCTTGACTATTCAAAGAATAGTAGAGCTATCCTTCTACCCCTGGTGTTGGCGTCAGTGTAACACTTTTGTTAAAGTTTTGCATCTCATCAGCCACTGTAATATTTGCTTGTAACTTCACTCACTTATTTGAGAGCATAATAGGTCACTATTTAAGGCCCATAACTCAAGCATGGATTTTGACAGAATTATGATCCTTTGAACTTTGAAACTGTTGAAGGTAATTTACATGAAACTAAATACAGGCTTTGATATCATAATTGGAGTTCACTATTCAAGAATCCTTAACTTTGACACAGACTTTGGCTGAATTATGGCTCTTTGTAAATTTAGAAAATTCTTCATTGAAGGTTTGCTTACAACATAAATCTTTCATGAAAATACTGATTTAATTCACTTGAAACTTGATTCGTCCTTTTTGAATTAAAATTCTGGTCACTTTTCAAGATTGTTAACTCTGGCATGGATTTTGATTGAAATTATCAGATAAGGCCCTTTGTGAACTTAACAAAATTCTTTGGCATATCCAAGACTCATAGCTATGTCATGTAGAGCTATGTCATGTACATTAAATGAAATTTTCCTCTATGTTAATTCTTACATTATCAAGGCTCTTATTTTACTATCAAGCACTGAGAAAAGTCAAGCATGCTCTCCTATCCACAGCTCTTGTTTTTTTAAGCTCAACTCTTAAAAGACTAGTGCATTGCTTTTCTCACCCTGGCATAATAATAGCACTTCCTTAAGGTAATCCTGTGCAACATCTTATTTCATTATACCTATTGGAGGTATTGTCTATTGAAGGTATTCACTTGAAACTTTACAACCGTCTTCAGAATTATCATTAGAAGTCACTACCAAAGACCTATGGATTGTGACTGAAGTACTAAATTCCTGATTTAAGTTTAGCATGCAACATTGAACTACAAAACTACTAATTTTATTTATTTGAAACTTTTAGTGTTTGTGATACAAATGAGAAGTCACTTTTAAAAGCCAATAAAGCTAGCATGGATTGTGACTGAATTTTGGCCCTTTGTGAACATACACAAAATTCCTGGTTCAAGTGTTATGTTGAAGTCTAATTTTCACAATTACTGAAGGTATTCACTTGAAGCTTCACACATGTCTTAAGGATTATGATTATATGACAATGTCAAATTTTGTCATGTATGAAATGTTCCCCATTGTTGATTCTTACAATATCAAGACACTTGTTTTACTCTCAAGCACCTAAAAATTGTTGTGCATGCCATTCTACTGACAGCTCTTATTATTTCTTTTAGTTGCGAGTGAATATAATATTGTACAATTTTTATACAAATGTAAAATAAAAAATATGTCTTAAGATTTTATATAATGTCAGACACAATATAAAGTTTATGAATAATTATAGTTATAAAAACAGTAAATAACCAAGTTAGTTTTCTACAGCTTATCTTATTGTTAAAACATTATTTTATCATTTGACAATTACTGTATAAGTGGTTAATAATAAAATTATTGTATAGTGGAAATATTTGTGATTTTTGCAAATTGATATATTGTATATTTCAAAAAATTATATAAATTATAAAGGTGTTTAATTACTGAATAGAAGGATTACAATAACGACATTTTCTAAACATGTACCTGCTTAATAAAAGGTATCACAAATTTAAATCATAAGTAAGAAATCATATTTTCGCAAATATTTCTGCACGCAAAAATTCCACTTTTTGACATTCGCAAAATTTTTGTGACGCAAAAATATCCACATATACAGTATATTATTTGAAGGACCTCTGTGTTTTTACTTTTTGATGATTATTTATTTTGTCAAAAGCTGTTTAGTTGACATATAATAACATTGACATTCCATTGTATTACATCTGTTATAACAGGTTTCTTCTGGTAAATATCATTATATAGTAAATACCATACTGTAGATGCTTGACTGAAATACATGTCTGTAATGTATTACAGGTTGACAGTCGTTTTCAACGAACAGAAAAGCTACGTCAGATGGTAAGGGCAGGTATCCCTCATTCCCTTAGACCTCAGATGTGGATCAGGCTGTCTGGTGCTCTTGATAAAAAGAAGAAATCTGACCTTACATACAAGGATATTGTCAAAGCTAGCTCTAATGATCACCTTATGACCTCAAAACAAATTGAAAAGGTAACAGTGTAATCTTGATACCATAAACATAACAGTTGTCAAAATTATTTGATGTAACAGATGATAATGTGTTCCTTTGTTGTTGTTGTTTGAAACATGATTTATATCCTGAAGATATTTTTGTGCAGTATAACCTGTTAATGTTAGTGTAAATAATGAAACCATGATAGTGAAGAATCACCAAAGAAGGTGACATAAGTTACTCAGTTTCACATTAGCTAATAGCCATTAATCTGCTAGTAAGTTTTAGGTGATAACTAGAATGAGAATTGTGAATTTGTGAAAATAAATCTAGTGTTTTAAGATGTTTTATCTTACAATTTTTCAAAAGTTTAAGGTTATAAAACTGTAAGATGGTTAACAAGTATTGATAGTGAGTTTGTATTTAGAACCTAGTAAGAGGAATGTTTTTCTCCTAATGGAAAATTAGATTGTGTGTAATCTTATGTATTTTAATGCTTACTGAGATATATTTAACATACATAATGAATATATCAAATTTAGCCAGTACCTGTTAATGCTAAACCAACAGAAGTCTTCCTGTATACTCCTCAACCTCTATTTACTCTCACAGGTTTTTATTCTTGTTAGGGAAGTTGATTCTGTCAGGGTAGAAAGATGTACATACACATTCAACCATTGGTTTATCTGTTTCAAAATTTATATATTGAAATTACCACCTTAGGTTTGCATATTTGATTGTATATTTCTTGTTTTACAGGATTTGTTACGTACAATGCCAAGTAATGCATGTTACTGTAATATACATAGTACTGGTATACCAAGATTAAGGAGGATTCTACGTGGTCTTGCATGGTTATTTCCAGATATTGGATACTGTCAGGGTACAGGAGTGGTATGTTATAGTTATACTTAACTAAATCTTGTCTTGCTGTTCTCATTAAAGGGACTCCACTGAGGTTTAAAAGCCTAAAAACATAACATTTGAATTTCTTACATACATGAGCTGGGGGCACTTTAAACAGAAATATATGCAAAGATAGTTAAGAAATATACTTTGAAATAAATTGAAAATAGTATTTTTATGCTTTTCTTAGCCCGTTTTGAGTGAAAAGCGTTAAAACATCTTTCATTTTATGTCATTTTTTACAATTTGAATAATTATTCTGGAAAAACGAAGTGCGTGAATGATCTGAAATTTTGCACAAAGATTAGTGGTCTAAACCTACTTCAAATGGTTCATTTATCTGGAAAAAAATTTCAATCCCATCATGTCAAAAAACCTCAGTGGAGTCCCTTTAATGTTTGGTTTCTAGTCTCTTTCAAAATTAGTTGTTTTTTTTTGTTTTTTTTTTTTTTTTTTGGGGGGGGGGGGGGGTTGTTGTTGTTGTTTTTTTGTTTTTTTAATTTATTGCAAAAACAGTATAGGCTGAAGTTTTTACTACAAATGAACAATTAAAATTTTCTAAACTAATTTCTGTTTTCCAATTGTTAGTAAATAGAGTCTTTAAATTTAAAATTGTTTTTGCACCTGTTATGTGAAGACTTGATGTATATTGTTAAAATATTTATTTTGCGTGTTTATATAAGATATTTGATCTTACAGTGAACAATTTTAACATGAAGCAAAATATTAAAAGTGTAAATATTCCCTGGTTTTAAGTGACAATATATTGTTTGTATTCTACCAGATTGCTGCATCATTATTGTTATTCATGGAAGAAGAAGATACGTTCTGGATGATGTGTGCCATAATAGAGGACCTTTTACCTGCTTCATACTATTCTAGTACATTACTTGGTATTCAGGTTTGTATTTTAATGCTTACTGCGATATACTTAACGTACATAATAATATATAAAATATAGCCAGTATCTTTGTCAAGTAAACATCAAATAAAAGAATGAATGTTAAACCAACAGAAGTATACCTGTATACTCCTCAAGCCTCAATTGACTCTCACAGGATTTTATTTCTGTTAGGGAAGTTGATTCTGTCACGGTAGTGAAGTTGATTCTGTCAGGGTAGGGAAGTTGATTCTGTCAGGGTAGAAAGATATTCTACTCTTGTACAGAAGGTAATTGGGTCTAACCAAGTTTGAATCTGTGTCTAAAATAATATTTGAAGGTTATTTAGGAATCTTTCTCTTCCAGTAAAGCTAGAAAATGGCTTTTGACCCTTTAAGGCCTCCAAAAGTTGATACTAGATAAAGCAATAGGAAAGAAGTATTGTAAAATTCATAGATTCATGGGGCACTGATATTTATGGTTTTCATGGGGCACTGATATTTATGGTTTTTATGGATTAATCAATTTTATATACAAATAACAGCTCCAGTAAAGTTTTATTGCAATACAAACATATCAGATTTCTGGTCTGAAGTCTGTATGTTGATAATGATTATTGTATTATTGTGAAATAAAGCTACATGGATAATCATGTTGAATAGCTAAAATCCGTAGATATATTCAGGTCAAACTATTTTAGGAATAAATTTTTATGAATATCTTACTTCTGCCGTAACAAGAAAAACCAGATAACTATAGGGAAAATACAGCATAGAGACTGAGAGAGCACTTATTTGCCTTGTGCTGCTTAATTATGTGTGCTTTAATATAAGTTAACAAATTTATTCAAATTACACTGAACAAAACTTTCAACACTTCGTTTAAATCAACAAAAAATGTACATGCAACTTTTCCTTTAAAGTGAATTGATCTATAATGAAAGATTTGAAATATCATGAATAATTACATTGATAGTATTTAGAATCGGACATAACCACAAACCTTGAGGAATTATACGTTGGTGTTGTGTGAGATACATGATCTGAGATTACATATATTTATATAGCAGATAATAAAATGTTCTAGCATAAAATATTATTTTTCACCATATATATGTTCATGATAAATCACTTAGAACTTTATCAAATTTATATTTCAAACAATATTTTATGATAATATCCAAACATAACATTTATATTGATTTGATCAACATTGAAATACTCATGGAAAGTTTTTCCATTGTAGACCAATTCACGTTATATCTATATTCATTATTATTATGTGAACTGTTTAAAATTTATCTCATAAAATTGAAACAACTTAGTTTTATTTTACAGGCAGATCAGAGGGTTTTGAGACAGCTCATTACCAGTTACCTACCTGACACAGATCTTGTATTAAAAGAACATGATATAGGTAAGATCATTGAGAGTGAAATTGGGTGAGATTGATCATATAACTGGAACAAACAGTAAAATGTATGGAAGTGATGTAAAACATGTGTGAATAATAAAAAAGTTTGATTTATTAAAGGGACTTTACAGACTGTTTGTTTTGACAATACAGGACACAATTTTTTTTTTTTGAGATTTGTGCACCATTTGATACAGGTCAGGTCCAATAAGTTGTAGACAAAAAATTTCAGAACATTCCCACACCCTATTATTATATCATAAGATTTTTTGTTGTGTAAAATGACCAAAAAAAATGAAAAGTGGTGTAAAGCCTTGTTAAGAATCACACAAAATCAACATTCAATTTAATTATGAGAATGTATTTTATTGTTCCTGCATATTTTCATTATCAGTGCTTCAATTGATCTATGTAAGATTTCAAATTTTAAGTTTTTTTCGTTTTAACCTCAGTGAAGCTCCTTTAATTATTTATGTCGTATTCCTTTATGCTAAGTATTTTATCATAGAAAAGCACCTGTGCTGCAAAATAATTAAGTCCCCTTTAGTTACTTTGATTAGTTGTAAAAGTATAATGAATATTGGTTGTGGGTTTTTAGCTCACCTGTCACAAAGTGACAGGGTGAGCTTTTGTGATCGCTTTTCGTCCGGCGTCCGTTCATCCGCTCTGGCGTCCGGACCGTCCGTAAACTTTTACTTTAAATGGATCTCCTCATAAACCACTAAGCCAATTTCATCTCAAACTTCACAGGAATGTTCCTTTGGTGGTCACCTTTAAAAATTGTTCAAAGAATTTAATTCCATTGCAGAACTCTGTTTGCCATGGCAACCGAAAGAAAAAACTTTAAATATCTTCTTTTAAAAAACCATAAGACTAGAGCTTAGATATTTGGCATGAAACATCTTCTAGTGAGTGTCTACCAAGTTTGTTCAAATAAAAGCCCTGGGGTCAAAATTGGCCCCGCCTGGGGGGTCATTGATTTTTCCCTATATGCAGGTAGTAAAAACTTAAAAAATCTTCTTTTAAAGAACTCAAAGAGCTATGGCTAAGAAATTGAACGCATCAAACATGTTCTAATAGGTGTCTACCAAGTTTGTTCAAATAAAAGCCCTGGGGTCAAAATTGGCCCGCCCCAGGGGGTTCATTGATTTTCCCTATATGCATATAGTAAAAAACTTAAAAAAATCTTCTTTTAAAGAACCGAAAGAGTTAGAGCTAAGATATTAGCATGAAAATGTTCTAATAAGTGTCTTACCAAGTTTGTTCAAATAAATGCCCTGGGTGGGAGTCAAAATTGCCCCGCCCCGGGGGGTCATTGATTTTCCCTATATATTTAGCATATAGTAAAAACTAAAAAAAAATCTTCTTTTAAAAGAACTCAAAAGAGCTATGGCTAAGAAACATTGAGCATCAAACATGTTATCTAATAGGTGTCTACCAAGTTTGTTCAAATAAAAGCCCAGGGTCAAATTGCACTGCCCCGGGGGTCATTGATTTTCCTTATATGTGTATAGCAAAAACTTAAAAAATCTTCTTTGAAAAAACCCAAATAGCTAGAGTTAAGATATTAAGCATGAAACATTTCTTCTAGTAAGTGTCTAACAAAGTTTGTTCAACATAAAAACCCTGGGGTCAAAACTCTCGCCCGGCCCCAGGGGTGTCATTGTTTTTAACTATAATGTGTATAGTAAAAAGCCCAATTGAGCTAGAGCTTAGATGTTTAGCATGAAACATTCTTCTGATGGGTGTCTACACAAGTTTGTGCAAATAAAAGCCCTTGGGTTAAATTTGGCCCGTGCAACGATTGGGGGGTGGGGGGGGGGGGCCTATAACAGGTGAGCGACCTCAGGGACATCATGGCCCTCTTGTTTTATGAATCCCCCCCCCCCGATAGGAATTATGAAGTAAACTGTGGTTTGTGCTGTTTAACTTGTTTCAGCCTTATATTTTGTTGCCTTAAATACTATTGCACAATTCAGCATTATTTCACATTCCCTGCGTTACTGCGATATAATAGAAATAGATGGATTAGAATATAAAAGTATAGAAAAAAAGGCATTCCCAGGGAATTTTTAAAGTTTCTGATAGAGTTTTTTTATGTTTTCAAACAAACAAACAACTGCTTCTGTATGATTAACAATTATTAATGATGGAACAAACCACTTCTAGAAAGAGATGCATGTTTAGAGTGTTAGTGTGGTTATCCTTATAAACATGCTTAGTGTTTACAAATTATACTGTTAAAATATCATCAATTAAAAATAAAAATCCAGTAAACCCCTTATATTTATAATGCACAGATTAAAGGTCACACAACATTATTGCATCATCTCCAATTTTAGAGATGAAGACTTATTAAAAAAATTTAAAAATATATAATTTGCATGTTGTAGTGATATTCGGCATGATTTCAAATTATCAAAAATAGCCTACATTGGTTCCTGACACTGTTTGCTAGTGTGGTACATATGAAGGTATTACTACGTCTCTGGGATCTCTTCTTTTATGATGGAACTACAACACTGTTTCAGATGACCATGGGCATGCTTAAAATGAAGGTACTAACATCACTAACATTTATCTCCCTCTCACTTCATGTTATTTAAAAACAAGTTAATGCAAAATTTTATGCATTGCATTTTGTTGTTGTTCATGATATGCATTGTAAGACTTTATTTGAATCAGTCAATTGGTTCTACATGTGATTTTAATGATATATTTTTGTAGTACATGCATTTTAATAGAACATTTTAAATGTTTTCATTTAAATCAAAAATGATGTACACAATTTCTTGACATACCTTTAAGAATTACTGGTTCATTTGATAATTTCAAATCGAAGAACTATTTTTAGGCAAAAAAAATTCAAATGTTAACCAAAACAGCTTGCATAGGACAACATAATATTAGTTCTTTAAGAGACATTACAGTTTATATTGATTTTGAAATATTTTACTGTTGTGAAAGCACCTGCTTGTGAATGACTTGAAATACATATATGTATTAATGGTAAATGGTAAATTGTGTCTGATATAAACAGGAGATAGAGTTGAAGACACTAGATAATTCAGCTCAGATATTTAATGCCCTGTCTGACGTACCTGGTGATGTACAGGATGTAGATGAACTCATAGAGGTAAGAACACAACTCTTACTTGCCCATATAATAAACTACTGACTAATTTTTATTAAGGGGATCGAAACAAAATTACACATATAAAAATCATTAATAGGGTTAAACTTCATAAAAACTTAGCAGGGATTCAAAATTTTCAATGTTGCTTAAAATTAACTACATTTAGACGTTTATTTAGCACTTTTTTTTGGGATTAAACAATGTTAAACTCAAAAAATGTTAAAATTTTGGAAAAAATTCCCATTTTTATACTGTTCATAAAGATTTTAGTGATTGTTCCTCCTTTTTTCTTTTCAAAAATTAATTTTAAATGGAAAAAACATATACATGTTTGTAAAAAAACACATTGTAATATGCTATATTTTTTCTAATATAAAAACAAAAGAAGAAATATAGTAAAAATAAAAAAAAAAAAGACCAGGATAAATTTATAAATTGTATTTAACATTTTGTGTGGTAAACCCGGGGATTAGTTTTTAAAATAAATCACAATTTGGAAAAATCTGTATTACATGGACGTCACAGTTTTTTTTGTATATGCTACACTATAATTACAGCTAGCATATAGAGTATGTGGCTCACTGACAGATATTGTTGTGGATACACACAGACGTAAACATCTAGCTTACATCATGGCTGACCAGGGGGCAATTGTCAATCCAGAATCAGCCAAAAACTTACCCAAACAGGTAAGTTTGTTTTATGTAAAGAGATAATTAGAATTTGTGTACACACTTTGTAGATAACATTTCTCTTTGCAATGTTCTAACATAACATCAGTCTGTGATTTATAGAATAAAATTGCATTGTTGGTACATCTAAAGTAAACATGAAGAAAAAAAATGAAACAACGGACTCTGATTTCTATTATTACTACACAAAGTGAGAAGTTTGTAGTGATCTGTCTAAGAATGCAGTGTGACTGACACCATTAGGTTTCATGGTTGTCTTATATAGTATATAATATGTAGTTACAGCACTGGAATTGGTTACATGCTGGATTAAATGATATTGTAATTTGTATGTTTCCTATATTTTGATAAGTTTTATTATTTTGTTTATTTATAAATCACAAAGTGTGACTTTTTATCTCCCTTGACTCTCTTTTCAGATATCCTGTTTTGTAATGTTATGGAAGCATGAATACAAAATATTGCTTGACACTTTTTCTGAGCAACTGACTTTTAATAATTCAACATAATGCAATGAGTTCAATTGATTTGTTTGTGTATTTTGTTTTAGCAATTAAACAAAAGACACCTGCGTCGATCAAAATCGTTGATGTCATTGTTACTTTGGGGAGACACTGATGATGAGTTTGGTAAAGCTAAGAATATACGACAGACAGAACTTCTTGTAGATTTACGTGAAGCTATACTACAAGTAGCTAGACACTTTCAGTCCCTGGATCCAAAAAATGTTAAAGTGGTAAACATATGGGCATTATAACTATGTTTCAATAAGTGATTGGCAGGGTATATTTCTTTAGCAATCTTTTAAGAATGCAAAACGTTTTTTGTCATATTTATTTATCTAAATCTGCAGTGTGAAGTAGTTTTCATCAATGTTTATTTTCATGGTTTCAAGTTTTGATTTAGCATTTTTTTCTTGAAAAAAAACATGGTAGCTGTTTTATTTCACTTTGGATACAATTAAAGTAGACATACATGTAGATGTTTTGAGATTATATCTCGCAGATTTATATAAAAACATGGTTTTTAATAATTTTTCAATTACATTTGTAATTGTTTTCAGTACAGTCAGTACTGTTTAAGCGTCTTTTTTTGAAACTCAACAAACTCTGTCTTATATGACCTAGTTTCATACTATCCAACTGGAGTTATTTCTTCAACAATTATTTTGGTTTCTAGGGTGCCTATAAAAGTATTTTTTATGCAACAACTTCTTTATATCATCTAATTATGGCTGAAATAATGCTTTGGGAAAATGCTAATTTCTGGCCTTTCATAAGTAGAGAAAAAAATGGTTATAGATAAATGTATGTGGTTTACAAACAAAATATATTTAAATTAATTATAAATTGTAATTTTATGATTTTAAAACATATGTCATAACATATGACAGTAAACATTCCCAACTGTATGTTTGATGTGTGTTTAACAATTATATTTACTTCCTTACATTTCAGAATCTGTCAGCAGATTATTCAATGGAGAGTCACGCTAAAGATCTGGAGAATTATGTGAATGTAGCCAGAAATAGAAGAAGGAGAGCAAAAGCCTTGCTGGACTTTGAAAGACATGATGATGATGAACTGGGCTTTAGAAAAAATGACATAATTACTGTGAGCTTTATTCTTTCCCTGCAATTAGATTATGATAATTGTACCTTAAGGTCTCTGTTTGCTTGTTAAAGAGTGTGCTAGGTTTATAACTGTGTAATCAGAAACTTGCACAAGGAATTAAATGTCACTTAAAGATTTTAGAGAACATAAATGTTTGTTAAGTATTTACAACATGAATATAACAGATAATTAATTCACGAATATTAAAAGTCTAAAATGTTGATTTCCCCTGTCGATGATTTATAAATTGAAGAAGTTGAAAGTTTGTTAACAGTCGTACAATAACCAGGGACACTTTGTTAATTCCTGTTGTCCCTGCGGTGAAACGTTAAAAATAGATGCTGAACATGAAACTTTTATATCAAATACTCTTTTATTGTCACTAAAGGTATTATGGCAATGTGAATTTCTTCTCAGATAGATTTATCAAGGTTCTAGATAAATTCATATTTGGTACTACAGAGGTTTTATCATTGATTGTTTTAGTAACTTTGATAAACTTAACACTACAATAAAACAATTAGTTTCTATGTATAAACATTAATCAGTTTATGTATTGTTTGTAGATTATATCAATGAAGGATGAGCATTGTTGGGTAGGAGAGTTGAATGGATTGCGAGGCTGGTTCCCTGCAAAATTTGTAGAATTACTTGATGAAAGAAGTAAAAGTTATTCTCTAGCTGGTGATGATGGTGTATCAGAGGCTATAACAGATCTGGTCCGGGGAACGTAAGTATAATTTACTGATAGTTTATATTATTATATCTCTGTGACTTTGCCTGTTTCACTTTCTCAGTTTAATAATTTGAAATATCACCCTTTATACTTGACTAATTTGAAATGTTCAATTGGTTGCATTATTTTTTTCTTGTTTTTATTAAATTTTCCAGGGTCTATTGCTTTCAAAATGCATAATTTTAAAATATCTGTCATCTTCATTATTTCCTTAATATTTCAATGGAATGGGATACATTATTCAGTATTAATATCAATTTATTATAATAATGTTGGATATGCTGTGGCAAATATTCATAAGAAGATATTTATATTTGAAATGTATTGTGAAGAAAATATCAAGTTAGATATATAAATGTTCAGATATTGAAGCAGACTGACTATTGTACTCAGATGGTTTATTATATTATAATCTATAGAAAGAAAACAAGTATTTGTTGAAGAACTGAGCTGTAACTAAGGAATAAACTTAACCTTTATAAGCTGAGTTATGTTTGTATTAAAACTCCTTTATTAATACAGGTATGAAATCATTTATAGACCATTTACATTGCCAAACAGGGTAAATTACCAAGCTCAGACTGGTAATAACTTTTGTATAATTTTCAGACTGTGTCCCGCATTGAAAGCAATATTTGAACATGGGCTGAAGAGACATTCACTGCTGGGTAGTATATGTCATCCTTGGTTGTTCATTGAAGAGGTAAGTTCTTTCTCTTGTCACAGTTTTTACAAGTGACAATGTTAGTACAGTTATTTGAATATGTTTTTATATTTTGCTTCCTTTCGTCTCTTGGCATTATTGTATAGGTTTGTTTGGCTGTATACAGTTGGCATTATTGTAAAGGTTTGTTTGGCGGTATACAGTTGGCATTATTGTATAGGTTTGTTTGGCTGTATACAGTTGGCATTATTGTATAAGTTTGTTTGGCGGTATACAGTTGGCATTATTGTATAGGTTTGTTTGGCTGTATACAGTTGGCACTATTGTATAGGCTTGTTTGGCTGTATACAGTTGGCATTATTGTATAGGTTGGTTTGGCTGTATACAGTTGGCACTATTGTATAGGCTTGTTTGGTTGTATACAGTTGGCATTATTGTATAGGCTTGTTTGGCGGTATACAGTTGGCATTATTGTATAGGCTTGTTTGGCTGTATACAGTTGGCACTATTGTATAGACTTGTTTGGTTGTATACAGTTGGCACTATTGTATAGGTTTGTTTGGCTGTATAACAGTTGGCACTATTGTATAGGCTTGTTTGGTTATATACAGTTGGCATTATTGTATAGGTTTGTTTGGCGGTATACAGTTGGCATTATTGTATAGGTTTGTTTGGCTGTATACAGTTGGCACTATTGTATAGGCTTGTTTGGTTGTATACAGTTGGCATTATAGTATAGGTTTGTTTGGCTGTATACAGTTGGCACTATTGTATAGGCTTGTTTGGCTGTATACAGTTGGCACTATTGTATAGGCTTGTTTGGTTGTATACAGTTGGCATTATTGTATAGGTTTGTTTGGCTGTATACAGTTGGCACTATTGTATAGGCTTGTTTGGTTGTATACAGTTGGCACTATAGTATAGGCTTGTTTGGCTGTATACAGTTGGTACTAGCTCTTTATTTTAAGAAAATAGATAACACCCAATATACTAAGCATACATTGAAATAAAACAAAACTCAGGTTTACATTTATTGAATTTAATCCAATAGTTTGGTAATAGGATGGAATGATTTTGGTTGCAACATGTAAAAATTTTAGTCTGTGGAAGTGAGGCCTATCAGTAATTTTCCATTAATTACTAGCAACATTTAGAGACAATTTTTGAAACCAGTGAATAGCAGTCAACAAAAAACAGCCAGTATGTAGCAACCAGATAATATGGTAGGCAGCAACCAATATTTTAGCAACCAGATAATGTGTTATTCTAGCTATTTAGTGCGTATGCCGGTGTGTGTACACTATTAGTACAGACAGAACACCCTACCTCTGTATTTTACGGCGAGTTTAGCAAGTAAACACTCTAATTTTTTACTCTAGTAAATGCTACATAGTTAGACCTTGGCTGCGTTTCATGGAGAGTCCTAAGTCTTAAGTTTGTCTTAAGATAAAAATTGTGACAATTTTGCGTTTCAAAGAAAGTCTTAAAAAAGGTCCTAACTTATGACTCCTATACTTATGACCAAAAACAGTCCTAAGTCTAGGGGTGTTTTAAAGGTATCTTAAGATTGTCCTAAGCCAAAACCACTCCAAAATCAAACAACTTTTTGTTGAATTTCGTTTTGAAAACTATCTAGAATGATAGATAATGGTCTAACTAAGAAAATAAATCCGAACACCAATATCTTTAATTCAGTCATTAACGCTGTACAGACGTTTAAAGAGTTGTTTACATGACTTCACAATGTAGCGCCAAATATCGCGTGCAAAAACAAGACGCATCTATAATTAATAATAATTATTACTTTGCGCTGTACAATTGCAGATGCGTAGTAAGCAAGGGGGTTCGTAACCATTTTTAGCTCGACTATTCGAAGAATATGAGAGCTATTGTAGTCGCGTCGGCATCAGCGTCCGCGTCGGCGTCTGCGTTGGTTAAAGTTTTTTGTAAAGTCAAATATCTCAATTATTACTTGAGATATTCAAATGAAACTTACTATACTTATTTATAGTAACAAGGTACATCAGATTGACAAGTTGGATAACTCTGCCTACAATATTGACAGAATTATGCCCCTTTTTAACTTAGAAATTTTGGTTAAAGTTTTTTGTAAAGTCAAATATCTCAATTATTGCTTGAGATATTCAATTGAAACTTACAATACTTATTTATAGTAACAAGGTACATCAGATTGACAAGTTGGATAACTCTGCCTACAATATTGACAGAATTATGCCCCTTTTTAACTTAGAAATTTTGGTTAAAGTTTTTTGTAAAGTCAAATATCTCAATTATTGCTTGAGATATTCAATTGAAACTTACAATACTTATTTATAGTAACAAGGTACATCAGATTGACAAGTTGGATAACTCTGCCTACAATATTGACAGAATTATGCCCCTTTGGAACTTAGAAATTTTATGCCCCTTTGGAACTTAGTCTAGGGGTGTTTTAAAGGTATCTTAAGATTGTCCTAAGCCAAAACCACTCCAAAATCAAACAACTTTTTGTTGAATTTCGTTTTGAAAACTATCTAGAATGATAGATAATGGTCTAACTAAGAAAATAAATCCGAACACCAATATCTTTAATTCAGTCATTAACGCTGTACAGACGTTTAAAGAGTTGTTTACATGACGTCACAATGTAGCGCCAAATATCGCGTGCAAAAACAAGACGCATCTATAATTAATAATAATTATTACTTTGCGCTGTACAATTGCAGATGCGTAGTAAGCAAGGGGGTTCGTAACCATTTTTAGCTCGACTATTCGAAGAATATGAGAGCTATTGTAGTCGCGTCGGCATCAGCGTCTGCATCGGCGTCTGCGTTGGTTAAAGTTTTTTGTAAAGTCAAATATCTCAATTATTACTTGAGATATTCAAATGAAACTTACTATACTTATTTATAGTAACAAGGTACATCAGATTGACAAGTTGGATAACTCTGCCTACAATATTGACAGAATTATGCCCCTTTTTAACTTAGAAATTTTGGTTAAAGTTTTTTGTAAAGTCAAATATCTCAATTATTGCTTGAGATATTCAATTGAAACTTACAATACTTATTTATAGTAACAAGGTACATCAGATTGACAAGTTGGATAACTCTGCCTACAATATTGACAGAATTATGCCCCTTTTTAACTTAGAAATTTTGGTTAAAGTTTTTTGTAAAGTCAAATATCTCAATTATTGCTTGAGATATTCAATTGAAACTTACAATACTTATTTATAGTAACAAGGTACATCAGATTGACAAGTTGGATAACTCTGCCTACAATATTGACAGAATTATGCCCCTTTTTAACTTAGAAATTTTGGTTAAAGTTTTTTGTAAAGTCAAATATCTCAATTATTGCTTGAGATATTCAATTGAAACTTACAATACTTATTTATAGTAACAAGGTACATCAGATTGACAATTTGGATAACTCTGCCTACAATATTGACAGAATTATGCCCCTTTGGAACTTAGAAATTTTATGCCCCTTTGGAACTTAGAAATTTTGGTTAAAGTTTTTTTGTAAAGTCAAATATCTCAATTATTGCTTGAGATATTCAATTGAAATTTAAAATACTTTTTATAGTAACAATGTACATCAGTTTGCAAAATTGCATAACTTTGCCTGCAATATTTGCAGAATTATTTGCCCCTTTGAAATTTTGGTTAAAGGTTAAAGGTCTTCAAAGATATTTACTTGAAACTTTACACATGCACTTAGGGTCATAATTGGAGGGTCATAATTGTATGTCACTGACCAAGTTCCATAACTCTATCTTGCATTAAGGCTGATTCATATCCCCTTTTCTACTTAGTCTCTTGGTTAATGTTTACATGCAAGTTTTACATATCTCAATAACTATTAAAGATATTTATTTAAAACTTCACATATGCATTTAGGGTCATAATTGTAGGTCACTGACAAAGATCCATAATTCTGTCTTGCATTTAGGCTGATTTTTCTCCCCCTTTTTCAACTTAGAAATTCATGGTAAAGTTTTGCTTGTAAGCTGTTATCTCAATAACTGCTGAAGGGTTTGTGCCTTTTTTGGGACACTTTTATGCATTCATAATAATAAAGCAGTGATTTACTTGATAAAACATTTTAATAACAAGCCTTTGTACCTTTTCTGTCAAATTTATGTATTCATAGGTAATTAGTATTATTACACTCAATAAAACACCCTTGTGACATTACCTTCCGAATAGTCAAGCCAATACTGTATAATTAGACTCTCTCTAAGGCCTATAACATGAATTTATAAAAAAAAAAATTGCCCTTTTGTGAACTTAAAAAATTTAACATTATCAAGGCTCTTTTACTATCAAGCACTTAGAATAGTCGAGCATGCTGTCCTACCGACAGCTCTTGTTTTACTATAAAATTAGATAAAACAGTTATTTTATCGTTTTTCGTGAAATATGGTATATATTTTCACTCAAGATGATAAGAGGGCAATACATTACTTTTTATACTTGCTTTAATCAAATACATAGTAAATCCAATCCGGAATTATGCGCATGCCATTGTATTCAGGAAAGCGAATTGGTCATAAGTCTTAAGTTTAAGACAAAAGATAGGACAGTTACTTGAAACGGTATTAAGTGCAAAAACTTTTTCTCCTAAAGTTGGTCATAAGTCCTAGGATTTAGGATTAACTTAGGACTCTCCTTGAAACGTAGCCCTTGTTTCTATGTGCTGGTTTGGTGCAGTAGTCAACCTCCAACTACATAGAGTACAAGAAATGTGTAGTTTGTTTACCAGAACTGATAGGCTGACCTCCAAAAGACTAAAATTTCCTAGAATTTAAGCCACAAAATGTTGAGATATTTAGAAACATTTTCTCCAGCTCAGCTAGCATTCTCATTGAGTTATAAATATATTTTGATTTTTCCAGGCTGCCTCTCATGAAGTTGAGAAAGATTTTCAGTCAGTTTATTCCAGACTTGTACTTTGCAAAACATTCCGGTAAGATTTTCTTGTTTGATGTAGATTAAATTTCATTCTACAGTTGCAACTTTTAAGTTGAGAGGTAACCATATTGAAGATTTTAAGGCATTTACCAAAGGAAAAAGAACAATTATAATGTGCATCACTTGTTTATGTGATTTTATCAACTTTATTCTGATAAATACAGTTGATTTAGCGAACTGCCACATAAATGCTTGCTATCTGATAAATTATATAAATTTAATACTTTTGGTTAACAGATATAGAAAAAAAATCTGCAAATAATGTTTGTAAATAAAAAAAATAACATGGCTACAGAAACACTTGCAAACTCTTTATTGAAATAATATATGTCTGGAGAATGTTTTCATTTTGTATCTTTGTACTTTTTACATGAATAAATATTAACAATAATAACAGTTACTAATGTATGAATTAGTTGACAAAAGTGATATCTCAGTCTAGACATTCAATTTTTTTATAAAAATAAACCATGCCATGAGCACTTTTAAAATAAATCTTTGTTATTTAGGGTAGAGTTTATTGTTTGTTTGTAATGTTGAATACAAAATAATCTTTTTGTTACTGTCCCAAGAAATGGTCCATAAATATTTATTTGACTTAAAGTAAATTTCACACATACTGTCAAACAGTAAAGCAAAACCATTTTTATAGTTGTTCCATACCTGCCTCACTTATTTTCCAAATGTAACAACTATAAAATAGTTTAGATTTCAAGCATTGTCAGGATATAACAATATTGCAGTAGTAAGATTACATCTATAGTCAAGTTGTCTCCCTCTTGTACATTTGTGTTTATTAGTCTGCATACAGAAGAAACCCAGAGAAGTTACACCATTTGGATAAGAGGATAAATATATGTAAATCAGTTATGTTTTCTACAATATCTCCAGCCTTTAAATGTAACACAATATTACTGCTGTCTTTTGGTGAAACTTCGGGTCCAAAGACTACACATACTACCTTTTCCTTGTTGTGTGTAAGATTCACTAATGTTGTAGTATTGGTGGGAACCTGGAAAATTTTCAGATGAAATACATAAGTGCCAGTGACAGGTGCCACAAATTGTCCAGTCTTGCTTGAATATGCCTGACCATCATTTACGATAACATTATCAAAGATGATTGTATCAAACAAACCAGCCAATGTCGTTGATGAGTTGATGCTAGCTGAGAATGCAATCTTTGGAGTGTTTTGATATCTAACTTTAGTTTTCAGATAGTCAACTTCCCGTTTAAGCTCTGCATAACCATATGGTACTTCATTCGAGTGTAATGTTTTGTCATTTTCAGCACTAAGAACACTTCGAGTGGGGTACCTCATACCAGATACTTGTTTTTCTTCACATTTCTGTTCTAATTCTTCTAGTCTCACCTGCATTGATAGTCTTTCCTGTTTTTCCTGTTGAAATGCTCTAATAAGCTGCTCTGTTTTATCCATAGTCTGGTTTGCCAAATTCTTTGAAATTGATGTAACAGGTTTGTCAGATTTTTCTTCTAGTGCAGGAACATTATTGGTACCACTGGTTACTTTGTAGTAATCTTCTCTGAGAATAGATATTTCCTCAGCTTGTAGATAGTATTTGCTCTCTAGAACACGAACTCTTCTCTCCAAATTCCTTACTTTAGCACCATCCATTGGACTGGATAGTGCTGGAACAAAACAGAGAGCACCTACAAAGAGTGAAGTTAAAAATCCGACCAAATCCATCATTAATTTTACAGTTAGCTAAGTTTGATTATGACCAATATCGACTTTGCTTAAATAGTACAGAGACATCAGGAAGTCATGACTATATTGTAAAGCAGGGCTCACGCTGTCGGTCGCCATAGTCGCCATTTGCGATTATTTTATAAGATTGGCGATTATTTTTGCATTTTGGCTACAAAATCTGGCGATTATTTTTTACTTCCAACAGTGTTTATATAAGGTGTAAAAATCGATAATGAATGCAGTAGACCCAATTAACACCAGCGGGGTGCATTTAATTGAGTGTCAACTTTTTACCGGTCACGTGCTGCTAACTATATTGCCCGAGGTGATAAAATACATGCGAGATGTATAATTGTATAAGTACTTTAAAGATATTGTCCAGCATTTATAATAATCAAATATCCGTCAATTAGCCACAAAAATCGTTTTAAAATTGATAAACTGGATATTGACTTACCCAAAATTTACCGTGATTTGCAGTAATTGCAAATTTTGATATTTTTTTTTGTTTTAAGCTACTTAACTAAATCGCCAGTGGAAAACAATGGTAAAATATTTAAAAAGTATAAACTTCCAAACAACTATTTGCACAACAACCAAAATTGTGGATATTTCTTCAGAAAACAGGAAAAATCCGATTGTCACATATTTTCGCGACACCGATAATTTTGATATTTATTTAAAGGTGAAATAAGCTATGTTCTGTTTAAAAATCTTTACTACTATGGCAGAAAATTTGTATAACATTGGTGATGATGATATTTTTCAGTAAATTACGCAGAAAAAAGGCTGCATTCTGTAAATGAGTTTGCAAACTTGTGTTATTTCTATAGCTAATATCAGAATATGACATAGATGTGAAATGTTGAAATTGACAGTGGTTATGATAAGCTGACAAAATTTGATTAGAACAAACAAAAAAAGTTGTCTGATAACAGCATTATGTAAAGTTATAATGAATCTTTAATATTTTTGTTGTACAGTAATTATACGAATTATAATGTTTTTATTCTGTTCTATAATAACAATTAAAGTTGTGGTTCTATTTTAAAAAAGGTAGTTATCAATATACACAAATGTGTCAGTTTATTTGAGAATCCTTATAAAACTGAAAAAGTTTTATATGTAATGTTTATTTAATCAACTGCTTATGTTGTTAATCGCTAAATGGTGAATAGTCCGCTAAACTTTTGGCTATTATTTTTTTAAGTTGAAAATATTGGCTATTATTTCATTTGAGCCAGTGTGAGCCCTGGTAAAGGAAGTTTTGAAACATAGATGTCAGTTAATTAAGCACATGATAGAAATCTTAAAAATCAGTCATGTTATAGTCCAACTGTATGATTATACTTGAATTTACGTGACTATATTATTTAAAAAATCATAAATTAATAGGATATATTTATCATTGGTTAAATGTGTTAATTGTCGAAATCATGCCTGGGACAATGATAAAAATGAAAGTTAACATGTTTCTCTGTCATGTAAGCTCTGCAAGTAATTCACCCTTCATGGTAAAGATACTTCAAGCCAACCCCCCCCCCCCCCCAGCCCCCGCCCCACCTGAACTATTATATACAAATTTTAAACTTAATTCATGTTTCATTAATTTGCACATGCAACAAAACATGTGTATTTCATTTTACGTATTCTAGATTAGAATGTTTTTGGCATTGATTGATTTGTTTATTTTACAGGTTAGATGAAGATGGAAAGGTGCTTACCCCAGAAGAAATTTTGTACAGGGTAAATAAAATTTCAATAAGTTTTCAGCTCCCTGTTATTTTTACAGAAGTATTTTTATCTACCAAGTATTCAGGTAAATCATATGAAACAGTCTGCTACATGTCTTTATAATTGATGCTTGCCATAGATTCAAATTTCTGGAGAATGGAGTGTATTAAGAAGTATATATGATTCTAATTCTTCCATTTTCTACTTGAAGCTTGAGTTACAATTAAAGGAATCTACCATAACCTTGTGTTGACTACATTTACTTGTGGTGTAAAGGGGTAGTAAAATCAAGCGAATTCTGACTTTTTGCTCTAAAAATTAAAATTTCCTTGTTGCATAAAATTAACTTAAAGTCAAGAACTCAAGTTTTGTTTGGAAGTAATCCTGCTCATATGCATAAAACATGTGAACATTGAATATTTTACAAGAATTGGTGAGGCAATAACTAATAAGAAAGAAACAATAGTCATTGAAACATTGCTATACAGTATACAACTTCTCTACAGAGTTGTATTATTGCTAATTATATCACTATATAATTAAACAATAGATTTTTGTTATATTGCACTACATGTAGATTATATATTGTGTTATTTAAGGCTGTGCAAGCTGTAAATATATCACATGATGCTGTCCACGCTCAGATGGATGTCAAGTTAAGATCGCTGATTTGTTGTGGACTAAAGTAAGTCATGGCCTTTTTCTCGGTATTTTCAAGGTCTTTAAAGCATGTTTAAGTGGTTAGTTTTTAGCAGTACTTCCCATTGCATGTCTGATCTTATTAATGTAACATGTTTTATTAATTGTTCATGTGAGATTTTGATATCTACCCATGATATACTTATCACACAAGTTAAAGGACATTTTTGAATTTTGAAATCTTAATGTACTTTAAAATTTATAGCTACAAGTTGTTCAATATTGAAATTTTATAATCTTGGTAACAAAATATTTGTTCATTTGTCCATAACATAAACACTGTCTCAATTGGAAGAGATTTGTGTTTAAGTAAGAAATTTTAGTAATGTTTGGGGAAAAAATGACAGAACATACCAGTACCTCTTAATCTATAGATTGTTTTGTAATTAACAGTGAACAAGTTTTACACCTGTGGTTGGAGACATTATGTTCCTGTACAGATGTTATAGAGAAGTGGTACCACCCATGGTCCTTTATGCGAAGCCCTGGTTGGGTCCAGATAAAATGTGAACTCAGGTATGATCACCAAGTTGTTGTTGTTGTAAATGAAGTGTAAATGTTGTACAATAGAGTTTAAGTTTGTTGTGTACTGTATGCACAGTGTATTTTTGTGGGCTTATTTTTTTCTTTTCAAATTTATTTTAGTATCATATTTCATAGCCATGACACATTTATTTTATTTGTTGTTTACAGTCTCGAATAAAACTGTTTATGTTTGAGATGTAAACAACTTGTATACCGGTAGTAGAAAACTATGTTTTTGTGATTTTAAGTTTTTTATGTACACCTACTTTTATTTTGTTTTATTCTATACATTGATTCAGAAAAAGATTTAAGCACTTTATTAAAAAAAGAGTACTTTAAACTTAGATTTTTGGTGAAAAAAAAAAACAAAAGAATTTTATAGATTGATACATGTGTATACTGAAAATAAATCCAGTGATTTTTCTCACTTAATTGGGAAGAAGCCTTAGCCTCCTGATTTTGGGAAACATTATCCCTAAAATTGCTAATTTGGGAAGTAAAAAAGCTTGTTTAAGTTCAGATTTTTGGGAAAACTACTTGATTCTTAAGAAAAATTCAATTGGGAAGAGGCCCTTTATTGGAGTCTGTTACATAAGCAGGACTCTAATCTAATACTTTTCATAATCTCAGAGGCAAAATCAACACTGAATCAATGTAGATAATTTCACAGTAATCCCTATTCCTGTTGTGATGGTAAAACTACTTGCATGGTATATACCAGCTAGATGTACCCTATCTATTGTGTTTATTTTATTGTTTAGTTTGATGTTGTACATTTATGTTTCAGGTTATTAGCAGAGTATGGTTTCAACTTAGATTTCAGATATGAACTTGCTAAAAAGAAAAATCCTGGAAAAGCTATAACAGAATCAGTGAAAGATATTCTGATAACTCATCATCTCTTCTCATGGGAAATGTAAAATCTCACACATTTTAAATGCTCAACTATTTCAGATTTTTGACTTGTTCTGATCAAAAGCCATTTTACACAAATGGCCAAACATGTGAAAGATATACTATGCTCAAGTTTGAAATACGAATTTTTTTTAAGGAAAGACCAACTTTACTTGACCTGCAATGGGGAACACAGCTTCACATACATAATTTATTCATTCTTTTGTTAAAATTAGCCATATTCATAAGAATTTCATACATTTCAATAAATTTCTTTGATTAAAATATTTTACTCAAGGATGAACATAGTATATCTTTTGTCAGCCATTTAAGATTCATTGCTCATACAAATTATTAGCTGGTTTAAGTTAATAGAGTGTTGACTAATTAGGCTATATCAGTCATTTATTAGTCCCCTACCAGTTTAACCGGAGGGGACTTTAGGTTTACCCTCCGTCCGTCTGTCTGTCCGTCCGTCTGTCTGTCTGTCAGTCTGTCCGTCCACAAAACTGGATCCCGCGATAACGTAAAAAGTACTGAAAATATTTTTATGAAACTTGATATATGGATAGATGGCAGTATGGAGATTATGCAAGTCTTTTTTTTTCTTCCTATGTCGAAAATTCTGGTTGCTATGGCAACAAATAGTCTGAAAATATGGCAAATTTAACACATAAACTGGATCAATTGATAACTCAAAAAGTACTGAAAATATTTTTATGAAACTTGAAATATGGGTAGATGGCAGTCTGGAGATTATGCACATTTTTTTCTTTTCTTCCTATGTTGAAAATTCTGGTTGCTATGGCAACAAATAGCCTGAATTTCAAGATTTCTGATTTAATTTTTTCAGCTTTTTCACTATATGTTCTTTATTTCTTAAGGTGTTTACTTCAAACTTTAAATATAAGTTTCTGGTCATCAACCACATCATATGTGACAAGGTTTATAACTCTAGCACAAAAAATATCAGTATTACCTCCCTTGAACTTAGATTTTTTAGGGGAAAAAATGTTGTCTTTTTTAAATAACTTCTTTATTTCCTAATGTATCTACTTCAAACTTCATATATATGTTTCTTATTATCACTCGACATTTTTGAGAAGGTAAAATACTCTAGCAAGACTATTTCCAGAATAATGTCCCCCTTGAACATAGATTTTTTTCGAGAAACTGGTATTTTCACTCCAACTTCTTCATTCCTTATAGGATTTACTTTAAAATCCCACATCATTATAATATGACAAGGTTGTATAAACATAATTTCCTTACTAAGCATGGAAACTTAACACATTACTGTGATATAGACAAACTTAGAACTTAAAAGATTTAAGTTTATTCATGTCATTCATTCACTGGTAAAATTGAATGGCAAATGGCCCATCAGAATGTTGCTTGGGTTCTAACCGGTAGGGGACTTATGGATTGCTTGCAATACTATGATAATTGCTTGTTGTGGTCTGCTAATTAAATTTTTTGGATTTTTATGAATCATCAGTTATTTAAGATTTTGAATTTTGAATTAAATTGTTTTGCTTACATTTGTCAATCATCAGCTATTTAAGATATCCAGAAAGTTTGGTTTATTTTACAGGTAGAAATTATTTGCCATTTCTTGCTTTCGACCAACTTAAGTTTTTATTCATTTCATTATTTTGAATAGCCATTACAATTATGAGCTATTATTAACATTGTGGTTCTCACCTGAACCTGAACCTTTAACCGTTCAATAATAAATTTTATGTTACAAATAAAGTGTGCACATTTTTGTCATACTTCTCTAATAATAATGCAATTTATTGTACGTGAATTTACATGTACATGAAGCTTTAAACTTAAATTTCCAAATATAAATCATCATCATTAGATAATTATTTAATCATGTCATTTAAATAGTTTAAGCAATTGAAGAAAATGTTACCATATTTACACTACAGTTCTGTCCACAGTAATAAACTGAGAAAATTAGCATAATATACAAGTACCAAAAAATATAGATAGAGTTGTGTTCATAAGGTTGTTTATTATATGTTTTACTTTAAGAATGAATATACACTTTGTTGTTAATTGACAGTGTTTTGGAAGGCAGGTTGTGTTCATATGTAAATGGGGATGTATTTTATTCTGTTCGACTGCTGGTCAGTCAAATGCCGGACATAATTCATGGAATTTTTCATGATAGTCTGTCTTGAATATGTTTTTTTGATTCTTTAATGTAGGTTAGTGTTTGAAGAAAAAAAATTGTCAAATAGGATTGCAGTATTTCAAATGAATTGTAACACATTGACTTTGGTAAATTTGCAAACTGTTAATCAGTCTAGTAAATCGACTTTTATAAAAATAATTTAAAACACTAAGCCGGTTAAAATTTATTAGTACATATTTACAAAATTAAATTTCTTGCATATCAGACAGGATTATCTACCGTTTACACCGGTGCTAGAAAAACCTGTCTTACACCCCCCATGTAAGAAAAGTCGCGTGCTTAAAATGACGTCATTTCTGCGCGCCTTTTATGAATTAATTGCGTTCTCAGGATGAGGTCACTTAACCGTTATGAATGAAGTTGTACGTTCATACGCTACTATAAAAAAAAAGTGCGCATTGAGAATATCAGTTTTCGTAATTTTTGTTCTGAAAATAATTGATATGCAATATGCAAGAAAAAGAATCAAACACCGGCTGCCGGTACAAACGGGAATATCTAGCTCTCGGGTAACTGTTTAGCGGAAACTCGGCAGAGCCTCGTTACCGCCGTAAACAGTCACCCTCGAGCTAGATATTCCGGTCTGTACCGGCAGCCGGTGTAAGATTCTTATATGGTCGCGCGACTGTGCCACACTAGACAAATTTAATTTTGTAAATACGTACTTATAAACTTTAACCTATAACTTAGAATTTACAACATTACTTTTTTGAAGTGATTCTGTATTTCATAGTAGTAATAATATGAAGAACATATATTATAAACAAATTCCTGTTAATATTTATCTGTAGTCTCTTACAATTTTAAAATTTGATCAAAGATTTTTTTGCCATTGATATAAAATGAAAGTTTCTGCATTGATGGATAAAAGTACAATGAAAAAACTTTGAATAGTTATTTTGCATGGTTTAATTCAGGTTTATATAGAAATTGAGAATGTATAAACATTGACTATGAAGGTGTTTGGTTTAGACAGAATAGAGGACAAAATGTTTGCTTACATAAAGCTTGTTTATATTTGGGTAGGTGTAGTAAATCTTTGTGAGGCAGTATATAATAACCTGTAGTAACCTGATTTATATATACACACTGACACACTTTACCTGGTGATAGCATGCTTATATTGTACTCTTACATCCTAGTAAACAAATCATGATTTATTACGTAATAGACTTTTTTAGTTCCATTTTTATCTGTTTATATTTACCTAATGGGAAGGTGTTGTGCTTTTTAGCTCACCTGTCACAAAGTGACAGGGTGAGCTTTTGTGATCGCTTTTTGTCCGGCGTCCGGCCTGCGTCCGTAAACTTTTACTTTAAATGACATCTCCTCATAAACCACTAAGCCAATTTCATCCAAACTTCACAGGAATGTTCCTTTGGTGGTCACCTTTGAAAATTGTTCAAAGAATTTAATTCCATGCAGAACTCTGGTTGTCATGGCAACCAAAAGAAAAAACTTAAAGTATCTTCTTCTAAAAAAGCCAAAGAGCTAGAGCTTAGATTTTTGGCATGAAACATCTTCTGGTGAGTGTCTACCAAGTTTGTTCAAATAAAAGCCCTTGGGTCAAAATTGGCCCCGCCCCAGGGGGTCATTGATTTTCCCTATATGCATATAGTAAAAACTTAAAAAATCTTCTTTTAAAGAACCCAAAGAGCTAGAGCTGAGATATTTAGCATGAAACATCTTCTAATGGGTGTCTACCAAGTTTGTTCAAATAAAAGCCCTGGGGTCAAAATTGGCCCCGTCCCAGGGGGTCATTAATTTTCCCTATATGCATATAGTAAAAACTTAAAAAATCTTCTTTTAAAGAACCAAAAGAGCTAGAGCTAAGATATTTAGCATGAAACATCTTCTAATGGATGTCTACCAAGTTTGTTAAAATAAAAGCCCTGGGGTCAAAATTGGCCCCGTCCCAGGGGGTCATTGATTTTCCCTATATACATATAGTAAAAACTTAAAAATCTTCTTCTTTTAAAGAACCCAAAGAGCTAGAGCTAAGATATTTAGCATGAAACATCTTCTAATGGGTGTCTACCAAGTTTGTTCAAATAAAAGCCCGGCCCTGGGGGTCATTGATTTTCCAAATTTCCTTATATGTGTATAGGAAAAACTTAAAAAATCTTCTTTGGAAAAAAAACAAATAGCTAGAGTTTAGATATTAAGCATGAAACATCTTCTAGTGATTGTCTACAAAGTTTTTTCAAATAAAAGCCCTGGGGTCAAAATTAGCCCCACCACGGAGGTCATTCATTTTCCCTATATGTGTAAAACTATAGCAAAAATTGAAAAATCTTTTTTGAAAAAACTCAAATAGCAAGAGTTTAGATATTAAGCACGAAGCATCTTCTAGTGAGTGTCTTCAAAGTTTGTTCAAATAAATGCCCTGGAGTCAAAATTGGCCCCGCCCCGTGGGACATTGATGAAACATTTTCTAGTAAGTGTCTACAAAGATTGTTCAAATAAAAGCCCTGGGGTCAAAACTGGCCCTGCCCCAGGTGTGTCATTGTTTTTAACTATATGTGTAAAGAAAAAACTTAAAAAAATCTTCTTTTAAAAATCCCAACGAGCTAGACCTTAGATGTTTAGCATGAAACATCTTCTAATGGTTGTCTACAAAGTTTGTTCAAATAAAAACCCCGGGCTTTAAACTGGCCCTGCTCCGGGGGCCTATGTACAGGTGAGCGACCTCAGGGCCATCATGGCCCTCTTGTTTTCTTTTCAATTTTATTTTTGTTCGTATTTACATGTATAATTTTTGCCACTTAAATAAAGTGCAATAGGGTCAGGCAAATCCTAAACATTTACGCAGTTTGTCTTAAATGTGCTTAAATATGTACCTCCATATATTTATTTCCATAAATGACCTTATTGGCATTTGCAGCTATATTTGTTTTACATGTATTTTATATAAATATTAATTCTGTGTGTACTTCTATTGTTTCTTTCTTGTACTATGTTAATTTATGGACCAAAAATAGCAATCATTCAACTATAAATGGTTAAAGCAAGACTTTGATTACCTAACATAGAATTAATACCCTGGTATCAGAAGTGGATCTCTATTGTTTTATGGGTCAAACAGCTTGAATACACCACTTTAGATCTAAAAAAAATGTTATGCCAAATAACTAAGTAAACAATTGTATTCAATGATAAAGTTTGGTAAAGAATGGACTATTTGTAGTTCTGGAATATATTTAACCAGCTGTCTCAGATAATGGTAGATACTACATTTGTAGTTATTTTATACATGTACAAGTTTAAGTGTATCAGTTCTTTACAATACTTCCTTTACTACTTTTCTTTATTTTTTCCCAAAGATTCTGTTATTTACTTTTGTTAGAGAATTATTAATTTTATATTGTTATGTCTTAAAAAAATAAAGCATGCATTAAATCTTATTTTATGTTGTTTTCTTTTCATTTATTTGAATTTTGTGTACCACAAAGTTGTTTTTATTATTGTGTTTTGTATCCTATAGCTTGTGTGCTCTCTCCTCTTTACAGTTAATATATCCTGAAAATAACTTAATAGTTGACCTGCAGAAATACATTGTTTACTCCACAGATCTTGTTTTTAACCAGTTCAGAAACATAGAAGTATATGTACACAATAAAAGATCTTAAATGTCATATTTGTATTTAACTATGTGGAGGTTAGTGGGGAAAACATTCTTGTAGATGTGGGCAGAATTTGTTTTTTTACAATGCATTTACAATACCAAGGACATTTTTATTTTATTGGTTAAGCTGGAATTTCGAGGTATAAGGGCCATTTTTTTGTTTCAATTGATATCATTGTAGCCTTTTTGTTCGTTGTACTGCGGAATGATGTGAGGTTAGGTACTGTTGGAATGATGTGAGGTTAGGTACTGTTGGAATGATGTGAGGTTAGGTACTGTTGGAATGATGTGAGGTTAGGTACTGTTGGAATGATGTGAGGTTAGGTACTGTTGGAATGAATGCCACTCTCCCTTATTGATCTCTGCTTTCATATTACATTCCCAGTCTGTGTTCACATGTAGTATTGTCCCATGATGCATATCCGTTGTCCGTTTTGGCTATACATCATGTTACCTGACTGGCTGATTAGTTAATAGAAAAAATTGATGAAAAGGCAGTTCAAGACTTGAATGATTGAAAGAAAAATAATGAATCAATTTACTAATGGTTCATATTAAATGCAATGTGAACATTTTGCCGTTATTTAAAAAGTGGGGACCATACTGTAATGAGATCGTCCGTACATATGTACGTCCAAATTAAGCTCTGTAAAAGGGAAGGGTAATGAACATGGCCAGTCGATGACCCCTATTGATTTTAAATTGATTGTGTTAAAAGGTCAAGGTTATAAGTGACATTAAATTAAAATATGTGTCCAATCAATAACTTGAGAAGAAATAGGCTGTCGTTTATGCTACTTGGTTAGGACATTGCCCACGACCAGAGGATGACCCATATTGATTTTTGAGATCATAAAGGTCAAGGCCATTGTTACACTTGATGTAAAACTTGGCCTTTAGTATGTTAAATGTAAAACTTGGGCTTCTAATACAGCACTCTGAAGGGCAAATAAAGTAGGGCATCAAGATCCTATAGACACATTTATATACTAGATACATGTAGTGTAAATGTATAGTTATTGTGTTGTGTAAATATATAGTTATTGTGTTGTGTAAATATATAGTTATTGTGTTGTGCAAATGAATTGTGTTGTGTAAATGTATAGTAATTGTGTTGTGTAAATATTGTGTTATACGTTTCAGACTGCTGACTCAGTTCTCATTTAACATGTCCCTCAACAGGGAGCTACCCAAGAAGACGCCACACCCTAAGGGCAAGGACCTACTTAAAGAAGGTGTTCAGGACATGCTTATAAAACACCATCTCTTCAGCTGGGATTTATAATCACTAACAAACTTTGAAAATTACTTGATACAAGTCGTTATTTAAAAAAAAGAAACAAGTTTACTGATTTAGATTTTTGAAAAATATGCTAAAATGAAAATCTGTTTGTCAAGGCTTGAATTACAATGTTTTATTATCACGTTTTTACACAGACATGACGTCATTTACATTATTAGTTATAAAGATTTTTGACAGATTATATGGCCCTTTATAAATGGTTGTTTGGAAATATAACCCGAGCTGATAGGCGAGGGTTATATTGAAATAACCGTTTATATACGGTCATATAACCTGTCATGAATATTTATAACGAATTTATACTACAGCAAGCCTAATTATTTAGAGAAAAAAAAGTAAGATTTTTTTATAAATCGACAGCAGCGTGTATACATGTATAAAACTATACAAACTTCACGATGATCCAGTGAAAAGCGACGTTACAAACACTGTATCGAGTTCTTTGTTTAATAAGAAAATGTCTGTAATAGTCTACAAGTTAAATATCACTTTGATCCGCTACTCAACCCTAATAAGTACATGTATATTTTAATCTTGTAAACAAGAGAATGTAAACCATAACTAGTAGTTTATTTCAGTCTATAGAGGATTTTATAATACGTCGCTTTCCATTGGATAAACAGGATAATGAAGAAATCTTAATTATTTTTTTCTCTAAAAATGAAGTTTTCTGTATTATAAATTTTCTGACAGGTTATATGGCCGTATATAAACGGTTGTTTGGAATATAACCATTTATATATGGCAATAGAACCTGTCAATTTCTTTATAACATGTATATTTTTTACTCATAACATCCTTGTTAAACTATTATATTAAACTTACACAAAATACACACCTCTAACTTCTACATCTTGTTGCAAATGGAGCTATATTATGATACAAAATGTATTACATTTGTATATATACATATTTATAGATAAAATTATGAACGAATTAATAGTATTCAGTAACTATTCTACATTTGTATTATGTCTCACGTTGTATTATTGGCATATGTTTTCAAATTGTCGTCGGAAGCCCATATATGCATTTTGTTATATACATTAATTTTCCATCAGTATTGCTTCACTTAGTAATCACATGTAAGATTCTGATATTTTATTGATATATACATTACAGTCATACATGTTAAAGATTAACCCCATTTGGTTAATAAATATTTCATATTACCAGAGATATGTCTATGTTTCGACTACTTAGCAGCAAGTAATTGTCTTTAAAACCGGTTTTAACATAATTCCGTACTAACGAAGATCAATTCTCCGTGGTTAACCATTAACACATTTGTTGATGTTATTTATGATACTTTTTGCATTTATTTGATATCATAAGCGATGTGCGGAAATTGTCCTCTGTAATTATTGTAACATACCTCATGTCAGCAGATACTTAGTTGAAGATTTGCAGATATATTTGTCGATTCTTTCAAGTGTACGGATTTTATAGATACGTCTAACTGTGAAGAAATATTTCAGGAATTATATCTGTTACCGTTATTTAAGAACGTAGTTAGACGTGATTTCCTTCTTTTATAAAACGGTGAAGGTCCTGGTAAATTAGCTAGCTCCTATAACATTAAGTTCATTTATGCTTAGTGTGGTAATTCATATTGACTTGGCCTTCACTTGAACTTGAACTTGGTATGATATTTCTTATCTTGTATGGTCATTCAAAATTAACGAGTGGCGTTTAAAAAGGACATCGGATGACCATAAGGGCGATTTAACGCTTTCGTAACACAAGGACATTAAGTACGTCGGTAAACCAAGGACACAAAACAACCATTATTTTTAATGTTTATTTAGGTCTGTAAATATATAAATATATCTCTGTTTCTGAGGTAATACTTAAATATGCCACAATCTATAAAATTTGTATTACAGGTTTACAAAATCTTCAGTAGTAGTAAGTTTCATACTTCATGGCAATGGTATGGCACAAACACATTTACTCTAACGTGCAGTTAAATAAAATGCGAAAAGCCGGTGAGATAATCGCAAATAATTATGAATGTGAAAATATATAAGGTGTATAATTAATCACAGTTTTAAGGTTGTATTTTCCTCTATTAAACGTTATAACAAACACTCCTGTCAGCATTTCAGCTAGTTAAATTTTGCATGAATGTTTATAATCATTGCTTTTAGACTGGTGACTGGTTTGCTTTCAGGTTGATTTCCCAATTTGCCTACAATCTTTCAATAGACTGGGAGCTGCCCAAGAAGACAGAACCCACAGCCCGTCCCCTAAAGGAAGGGGTGAAGGACATGCTTGTGAAACATCATCTTTTCAGTTGGGATTTATAGCGATTATATTGGTGATTGTGGTAGCTTGTATTATTTCACAGAAAATGTGTTCATTTATTCGATCAAATCAGTTATTTATCTGCAAAGACATTACTGCTTAAACATGTTCGTATGTAACCAACCAAGGTAAAATTAAAAGTTCAACGTTAAAATTTAAAATCAAATCAATGAATGGACACAGCAGCGGTACAATATATGCATATTATTTTTTAACTTATAGCGCTTTTTGGTCTGAAGTCTATTGTGGCATATTTCTGCCACCAGATAACCTGATAACTTACTAGTTAATTAAGAGGTTAACTAGTTATGTAACTAGTTAACCTGATACCTAACTAGTTAATTAAGAGATTAACTAGTTACGTAACTAGTTAACCTGATAACTAGCTAGTTAACTAAGAGGTTAATTAGTTACGTAACTAGTTAACCTGATACCTAACTAGTTAATTAAGAGGTTAACTAGTTACGTAACTAGTTAACCTGAAAACTAACTAGTTAATTGAGAGGTTAACTAGTTACGTAACTAGTTAACCTCTTAACTAACTAGTTAGTTATATGGTTATCTGGTGGCAGAAATATGCCACCATAGAAGTCAAATATATGAAAGGTACGGATATAACCAGATTTACGGCGGCGGTATCCACTCCAGTGTTTTATTTAACTACTCCTATGAAGATAAGTGTATCTAAATGATCAGTTTATCGTTCAATTGCCTCTAAATTTATCAAGTTCACGCCAGGGGAAGGGATGCCGGTAATATTTATTACATTAAAGGAGTTGCGATTGTCTTGACTTCAGTAGTTGTCAAGTATTTCCTTTCATTTTTTTTTCATTTTCATTTATTTAGTGGAAAAAGTAAAGTACCAAACAGATCGATCTGAAACATTTTCAGCATACTGTAAATTGTAAAATTCCATCGTAAAAAAATGACACTGCTTGGTGTGAAGTGTTAATATTTCAATTATATTTTATCATGGCTCTAAACTTAGTTTAATGTGACACATATATTATGCATGTCTTTGTCTAACAAAAATTCTGAAATATCATTGAGGGAATATTTTTTAATTCAGCCGATCACAAAATGTTCATTAAACAGATTTTGAGCACGCGAATGTTAGGTCAATGAGAACATATTTCATCAAAAATAAGTTACATGTATTTTATTGTTTATATTTGACTTCAGAAGCTATTGGGCTGATTGAAGTAGTAATAAAACCAGTATTAGATTTGAAACAAATATCTTTAATGATATAACATTTTATAAACAGATGTAGCGGCAGTTCACTTAGCACAAAACCACGTGCAAATAAATAAATATTCTATAGGCGCGGCAAATATATTCAAACATAGGCCTACGGACCCATTCATTCTCTGCTTTCCACAGTGAAGAGAAAGTTAAAACAATAGAGCAATATAGGACAAAAATCTGTAATCAAGAGACAGGCATTTTAATAAACATTTATTGTCATGTCCATTTGTTGATAACTATATTGCTATATAGGAGTATAGAGGAGAAGTCAATTATGGTATGCTTGTAATATGTGATAAATATATATAAATGACTGGAACTTATGCATTACATAATTTATATATGTTGTATATATGTGAGTTAAGAAAGTGCAAGATTTTCATGTGATAACTGTTCTAAAATGAATATTTTGCTGTTATAACTAGAATGTTGTTATGTATTGAATACAAGTTTGACAGAGTAAAAGTTTGGAGTGGAATCGTGTTTATAGTATTTCTTTTACAAACTGTAGATTAGTTCGCGTTTTTTACAATGATCAGCTCCTCATATTAAAGTGGTAGCCATTTTGAAGCTCATTATTCAGTATATTTATAATGACAGAATATGAAAAAAGTAAAGTTAATAGATGATTTCGTAATAATTAGTTTGACCTAACCTTTGAAACTTAAAACAAAAACCTAACCCTAGAATGCCCCCTCATTGGATGTACTAAGACAAAAAGTACACTGTTGATGGTGTAATAAATGACATTTTGAGCTGATACAATGTAGGATAGTTGGGAAAGTGAAACAAAATGAAAGCAATACAATACAATACAATACAATATCTTTATTGCTTCATAGGCCACCAGCCCAAAACAAAACATAGTTTACAAGTTTTTGTTTACATATGTACAAAACAGTGTTAAAGTATTATGGTAATAGTCAAATACAGTAATACATGTATATCATCAAAATTCACTGCTATTTTAATAGAAAAAAAATCTTTCTATAAAGTTTTGTCTGAAATAGAAATTGTAATTGAGAATTAAATTTATACATTTTCAACAGTTTAACCTTATCCGAAACAAAATGTAAGGCAAAACATGTTAAAACGTAGTTTATCGCAAACTCAAATGTATACATTGAAAATTTGAATCAACAATAATAGACTTAATGTAGAATTTAATCATATTGGCATTAATGATTTGCACACGTTTGCTAACAATGTATAAATAAAGCATAAATGTTCCTTCAAATGAAGAAACCGACACTTTAATTGTATCTATTTTAGTATGTGTTATGTGAGTTTAACTTCATTTACATTTAAAGTAAAATGTCATATAAATATTGGTTAGAAATTAATTTAACCAATATGTTCAGATCTATATTGTAGACCATAAAATATGAATTTAGCTAAAATTTAACAACAGCGATTTCTGAGTCAGTATTCATGAGTATGTTAAACTTGTTTAATTGATGGTGAAACCCAATATTTTCTAGGAATATATAGCTTCCTTAGAGAGCTATATGAATTGCAAACAAGAACAAAGTGATATTCTGTTTCAATACATTGGTCTTCTTGACAAAGTTCGCACACTCTTTCTTCTCTATTATGTTTTCTATATCTTCCTTTTTCTATATTTAAGGCATGATTTGAAATCTTTACTTTGGCTAATGCACTTCTAAATTTTCTTATTTTTTACAATTTCCAAATATTTTTCGTGTCCAAAGTTTGTTTTAAAGTTAGCATAACACTGTAGTTTTTGAACTAATGTGTATTTTTTGACGACCATTCTTGGAGAAATTGGTCTTTTAATCTTTGTGTGAACGTATGTATAAAAAAAATTTCATTTGAAACACACTGATTTTGCCATATGTATCCAAAGCCGTTTCTTAAAAGTAAGTTTTTAATTTCGGTGGCCCAGTTGTTTTGACCTTTTTCATCCAAATTCATAAGCATAAGATAACACTTTTTAACTAGCCGATTATCTTTCATTTTAACAATCTTTAACTAGCTTTGCTAGATATTAGTGGTTGTTGTATATACCAGTAGCTGGCAGGTCAATTGTCATGACGCATATTCTTTCCTTTCTGGTCTGCAACAAAATATCATATGGTTAAGTTAATGTGCAGTTTCCAATTACTGCGTGACATTATTGACGGAAATATTCGATACTTTAAGTGTTTTTCACCAAAGAAGAGATCTCAGCTGTCAAGTTGCACGTGCCCGGAAGCGGAAGCAAGGATCACGTGAAAACTAGCTACAATCATACCAGTCTGTAGACGCGCGAAGCTAGTCTGATAATGTGAGAAAAGATGTATTTCAAAACCTGTCGACATGGTAAATTTATAGGTTAAAGTTCATTATAAGGACTCTGGCTTTTTCGATTATGTCTTTTTATGAAGATGGTACATTATAACGCAAAATTCGTTATTGAAGATACCGTATCTAAACAGTCTTACTTTATCAATTTCTATATCTATTGAATGTATTTAAGCTAGATACTCGGACACAAAGACCTGATAGAGATGATGTTATACAAGCCTTTTATTAGGAGTGTTACTAAAATGTTGTCCATCCTCTTACAAGGATTGTCATCAAATGTGACCATGTATCAGTGTGTAACGATGTCTGTGATATGAATAAAATTTCAAAATTTTATGTAACAGACCATATGAAATGTTTATTTCATACAACATACCTCAAACAGAGTTTATTTCATACAACAGTCCTCAAGGAATGTTTATTTTATACAACAGACCTCATAAAATGTTTATTTTATACAACAGATCTCATCAAATGTTTATTTTATACAACAGACCTCATAAAATGTTTATTTCATACAACAGTCCTCAAGGAATGTTTATTTTATACAACAGACCTCATAAAATGTTTATTTTATACAACAGACCTCATAAAATGTTTATTTTATACAACAGACCTCATAAAATGTTTATTTTATACAACAGACCTCATCAAATGTTTATTTTATACAACAGACCTCATAAAATGTTTATTTTATACAACAGACCTCATGAAATGTTTATTTTATACAACAGACCTCATGAAATGTTTATTTCATACAACAGACCTCAAGGAATGTTTATTTTATACAACAGACCTCATAAAATGTTTATTTTATACAACAGATCTCATCAAATGTTTATTTTATACAACATACCTCATCAAATGTTTATTTTATACAACAGACCTCATAAAATGTTTATTTTATACAATAAAACTCATGAAATGTTTATTTTATACAATAAGTCTCATGAAATATTTATTTAATATAACTGACCTCATGAAATGTTTATTTTATACAACAAACTTCATGAAATGTGTATTTCATATAACAGATTTCATGAAATGTTTATTTCAAGAAACAGACACAATCGAATGGTAATTTTATATAACAGACACAACAAAAAATTATTGAATGAGTGCAGATACAAACGCTTCCCGCCTTTGTATGATTGTTTTGAAGAACGCTATTGTACGCAAATCAGCACAGCATTCAGCACAATTTAATGTTTCGATAAGATGAGAATCTGGCTCGACATTCAGCACCGAGTGCCAAGCTTACATGTCATTCAGTACAATAGTTAGCTTACAATTCAACATGTACAACATGGATTTCATCTCAACACTCTACATATAGTGAATATCCAACTGAGATGTAATACTGGCTCGACATTCAACACTAAAATTAAATGGCACAACATTACACAACTTAATGTCGAGCTGAGATGTGATGTCTCGATATATCAAGCTGGCAGGACGTTTATCACAATACTAAAATCCATCAATTATCTAGCTGGTTTGGCATATGTTGCAAATATTCAAGATGTACCGAATGTAAAGATACCAAGTCATTCAGCACAGCATTCATTTTAACTAAAAATCCCAAATGAGTAGCAGCTAGCATGTAGCGCAACCTCCAAAATTTTAAAAATGTCGAGGCGACAAGATGTTCTGCATAACATTCAAATTTTACTCAATGTCGAGCTGATGGACATACAATACACCATTCACATTTTACTAAATGTCGAGCTGACGGACATTCAGTACACAATTCAAATTTTACTAAATGTCGAGCTGACGGACATTCAGTACACATTCACATTTTACTAAATGTCGAGCTGACGGATATTCAGTACACATTCAAATTTTCTCAATGTCGAGCTGACGGACATACAGTACATCATTCACATTTAACTAAATGTCGAGCTGACGGACATTCGGTGCACCATTCACATTTAACTAAATGTCGAGCTGACGATCATTCAGTACACCATTCACATTTTACTCAATATCGAGCTGACGGACATTCAGTACACCATTCAAATTTTACCAAATATCGAGCTGACGGGCATACAGTACACCATTCAAATTTTACTCAATTTCGGGCTGACGGATATTCAGTGCACATTCACATTTTACTAAATGTCGAGCTGACGGACATACAGTACACCATTTAAATTCGTCTCAATGTCGAGCTAACGGACATTCAGTACACATTCACATTTTACTTAATGTCGAGCTTTCGGACATACAGTACACTTTTCACATTTTACTAAATGTCGAGCTGACGGACATACAGTGCACCATCTAAATTTTACTAAATGTCGAGCTGACGGACATACAGTGCACCATTCAAATTTTATTAGATATCGAGCTGACGGACATTCAGTACACCATTCAAATTTTACTAAATGTCGAGCTGACGGGCATACAGTACACCATTCAAATTTTACTAAATGTCGAGCTGACGGATATTCAGTACACATTCATATTTTACTAAATTTCGAGCTTACGGACATACAGTACACCATTTAAATTTTACTCAATGTCTCGCTGGCATTTTAAGCTCTTAGTTGGTATCAAAAGCATCTTAGTGACATCGCAAAGGCTTTTTCTGGTGAGAAGAAAAAAAAACACACGCTCCGGTGAAATTTAATTCAAGAGTGGCTTTTCGGTCATACTTGATATCTAATGGCCGTATTGTTATTCAAAGCTTTAATACTGAGGTACTGATATCTTAAGCTCTACATCATGAATGTAATTAAAATTAAAGCTTCGTAGTATTACATTTTAAAGCTCTGTAGCATTACATATTTAAAGCTCTGTAGCATTACATATTTAAAGGCTTAAGCTATGTAATGTTACATATTTTAAGCTATGTACGTGGCGATTATTATTATTATAAGATAGTGATATATTGTAAGCGATAATTAAAGCTTGTTAATTATTTGAAACTCTACGGTAAAAAATACATTGTATATAGAAGTTATCTTAAAAATATTTGCTAAAAAATACCTCAAAAAAGTTACGCTGGTTTACAATAGAACAAAAATGTCCGGCGAGGTGACAGTGATTATTAAAAGTAAGTTAATACCATACTTGGCAAATAGTAGAAGGTCACGTTGCTTGTTTAGAATAATGAAAACAAATATAAATATTTTGTAAAAGTAACGGAAGACATTTTTGTGGTTCGACCACACCTGCTAACTCTTAATGCGATCATGAGATTTTGAAATAGCATACAATGTTTTGCTTCCCTAAATTTAGCCGGATAGCAAATCAACAAAGGTATACAAAAGCGAGGGTGCAGCACATAATATTTATGCTACAGTAAGCTCTGCAAGCCAATCAAAATGAAGAGTTAACTCGCGTGGTAACTCGCCTGATTTTAATTTAATCATGCATGAATAGACCGCGCGTAGAGTCATTAAAAACATAAATATTTACAAAATTTAAAACAGTTAACTTTTCTTTTTTTTTTACTTGTATTGAAGACTTGATATCAGAGAAAGAATGTCAGTCAATAGATAGATAATATACCAATAGATAGATAATATATAATTAGTAATGTGGGTTACCAACTAACTTGACATTAAAACCTACTTAAAAGTTTGTTTACACCACAAAACAACCCGAGCTATCTAAATTGGTAGATTATATTCAGATTAAATATTGTATTATAGCTATCCGAGGCCTATATAAAGGGTAATTTAATGGAAAGGTGATAACAAACGTAGCTTAATTGAAAGGCCTATGATCGTACGATTTAGTCGGCTGACTAATGTAGTGTCATCTCGCGTATTTAAGGCAGGTTATTTAAACGGGTCCACAATTAGTATTGAAGTAATAAGCTGTAAATTCAGTTTCTGTTGGGATTGCTTAAATAAACTTACTATATAAAATAAGTTGACGGGAGAACCCCAATTCTCACTTGGAGGGATTATTTATAGATTTTTATTGTAACAAAACTTTTCAAGGCTACGAACATTTGAAGTAAAATAATTTTGGAATAAATAATTTATATCTATCAGGAAGAAGGATATGGACGTGAGAGCATGTATTTGGATAGCCTGTGTGGCAAGCATATTTTTTATTAATGCAGGTAAGTAACACGAAAGTTTTCGTAATTTTCTTTTATCATCTTTATACCAAGATTTTAATAATTAATATTAGTAAATCTTTAGTATAATACAATAATGCATAGATTACACTGACACAAGTAAAAGACACGTAAATTTTAATATCAAATATTTAGAGTGAAAATGCTAAATGTAAATGATGTAATTCTTTTTCTAAAAGACAAATAGATTTTTTTCGAACCCAGAATTAAGAAAATGAATTAAAATTAAAGATGTTCCCTGTTTGACTATATATTTGATAACTTGGCCTGCACTAGGGGTACGCTGCATATCTTTCATTAATTACGTTATCAAGAAATTTGCATGGATATATTCAGTAAAGAAATTGTATTGCAATGTAGTGAACCAAAATAGTGAGAATACCTTTTACTTTAAAAACGAATTTCTACCGCTTGACTTTAGTATTGTTGAAATGTCTCGTTAAAATGCCTTCAAAATTCAGATGAACGCTGCTGGGAAAAATTTACAAAAATATTCAGATAAATCTCTCATCTATAACATGTAATAAATTTTCTGGAAAATGTTCAGGAATGTCTGAAAAATATTCAAGATCACATAGAACGCAGAACTTCACGAGCTGAACACGTGCAATCAAAACAGCTGATATCTGACCTATATTACATCCCCATTATTTTGTTCTGGTTTAGATCAAATCTTTAAGGCGTAGAATAATTTTGCGCAGTTATTTAACAAAAGAATCAAATGCAGGTATAAATTCATAAAAAGCAATAATAATAATAATAATAATAATAATAATAATAATAATAATAATAATAATAATAATAATAATAATAATAATAATAATGATGATGATGATGATAATATTTTGCAAAAAAAATGTTTTGCTGTGTGCACAGTAACTTCGTGCAGTACTTTTTAAGCATTAAATATAATGAGTAAAATATTGAAACGCTATGATGTAAAAGATTGACTTACGCAAAAACGCGCTCGCGCAAATTTACCTGAAAATGCGCGCGTATAGGTAAACTGCATGTACTTGTAAACGTATACTTGTAGTTGCATGTTTTCATTAACTTAATGTCCTGTTATTTCTATTTTCCAGTTTATGCTGTAGATCCACATTATCTGGAAAAAGCGAAGATTCTAAACAAGCAAGAGGCTGATTTGGCATCAGAAAGCAATGAAAAGTTTGAAGCCTCTGCAAGATCGTGTAAAAGAGTTGGCGAAAGAGCTGCGAAAAAGCGCGTGTCATGCATTGCAGATACGGACTTCTTTGAGTCCTTATCAAACCGTGTACATATGTCTAGAATTGTTCCTAATGTAAATGATAAAGAATTATGGGACCTGGCATTCAAAATAAGTAAGTGCTCGATCATGTACTCTAAGTACTTTGAGAAGGCCTGCACACTAAGAACTGTATATTTGAACGACAGACGCCGGTGTAATCGATTAAGATCACGACAGTTGCGCGCTGAATGTAAAGGAGAAATCCAGAGAAAATACCACAGGAGAGGTTAGATGAAACATTCGTGTTCAAAGATACCAATATGTGCCTTCAATTTGTGTCTTCAATATGTGATATTAACACGAGAAATATGTTTTATCAAAAGAAATTGCAGCTAAATATTTATCATTTTGTAAGTTTGTGCCTCGGACGAACGGCCGCATATTCCCATTATAACCGATCAGTCACTGGACAGCGGTCAAGAAAAGGACAATACCCGCTTGTACGTAAACCATATGACACGGGAAACGTTGTCGCGATTTAATCCATTAATTAGTACTTACAATGTCATTTGTAAATAAATCGTATTTATTGTTTCTTTTCATTATTTTGTGTTCATCATTCTTTTTAAGTCATTATTTTCACTATGTATACGCATAACATTTATGCAATAAAACTGTTTTAACAATCTATTTATATTCCAGTTATTTTGCGCCACAAACTAAAATCGTTTGTATTTCTGTAAATACTATGACGTTTATCTTATAATATAATTAACATATTATCTTCTAGAATGTGTTACAAGATAACCGCATTTATGATACACAAATATGAAGGCAACATCTAACCAGTTTTAAGTACACGAGTCCTGGGTTTTGATATCCTGATAACAATAGAAACCAAGACCATTATTGGTAACAACAAAACCCAGGACCATAATGATATGGAAAAAAATCAGACTATTAAAGAACAGAACATATACTTTATTTCTGACTTGGGCTCAACACCCATCATCCATGTATAATTATTACAATGCATGCATCAAGAAATTATGTTGTAATAAATTCAATCAGTTTTATTCAAATATTTAAACATGACATAGTTAAACAAGGTGATTGAGAATGCCAAATTAAATTAGTAATGAATACAGTACGAGTTTTTCTTCGAAAGTGTCTTCTTACAGATTGCTAGGATAAACAACACATTGTCCGAGGCGAAGCCGAGGATAAATTGTTGTTGTCCTAGCGAACTGTCTTCTTTACGTCTGTAAGAAGACAAATTCGAAGAAAATACAAGTAACTGTATCCGACTTATTTGACGTTTAAGTGTAAAGAACAGATAAATTAATAAACCCATTTAATTATTGAAACTAAATGTATGTTCACGTTGAAAATATAAAACTATAGAAAATATTTGCATAGCCTTTAACAAAATTTTCAGCTGGATATGGCTGATGATTTTTTGTGAGTAAATGTCATGGTAATGTTGTTGCTTTTTATAACCAAAAAAAATATATGAAAGAGTTTTAACATCATTCAACGAACTATTGTTAGTTTCGTCAATGGTAGCCCTGTTACGATTTAAGATTGACTAAATCTCTTGTTTACGCTCGACTATTCGAAAAGTAGAAGAGCCATTGTAAATATGAATTTTGACAGAACTATGGCCCTTTGAACTTAAAAAAATTATACATTATTCAGGCTCTTGTTTTACTATCAAGCACTGAGAACAGTCGAGCGCATTGACTCTTGTTAATAGATAAGTAGCGAGATTTAACATTCTCTTTCTATAGACACTGGTACTGTAAATAGGTTTAAGTTCAGGCAAAAAACATGCGAAAATTAAGGTTAATTATCGCCAAGATTTTAACATTTTGATTCGCACGAGGATTTAAGTATGAGAAAATATAAGCATGAGACAATTTCAACGTTCAATGGCGCGAAAAGTTTCTTGCGAGAATGTAAAATCTTGCTACTTTTTCTATAGATGTACAGAGAGGCGGGGCAAGGCTATAGGAAAGAAATATAACATATCAAGAAGAGTCTTTAACTGGCCCAAGCAGGACACCATACAGTATTAAACCTACTAGGAAAGTAACGGTTGTTCAAAAGTGTCTTCTTACAGACGTAAGAAGACACTTTTTGAATAGCTCTGCTGGGGGTATAGTCGTATAACTACATTAATAATATCACATTGATATGCTAATCTACCAAATTGTCTCGTCTTTCAAATGCTTTAATACAAAATATTGCAAATTTTCTAATTGTATGAATTTGTAAATACTAGGATTTACAGTAAAGTATCTTGAAATATACATACTTCTAAAATCGCTATAAATTGGACATATTAATATAAAATGAAATTCATCCTCTATATCCCTGGACGTACATGATTTATAGACCTTTCAAATTTACCTTTAACTTTGGGATACAATTGCAAGGAAGAGCATAACGCCATGTCTACTCGCCATTGGGTTACATATATGTCCATGAGACGTGATCTGAATACTGTTATAAAACTTTTAATATTAACCGACATGCTTTAGCAAATCCAGCGTTTTGTAACATGTCTCGAACTTTTGACGACCAAATGATAACATTTGAGTTATTTGATACTAGTAGATCATTTCTTTGAGAACTTAAAATAGTTGATAAAATGCAGTTTTGACTTTTATCGCCGTGTAACTTTAACCAATACTTTGCTATCCTAACATATCTTTCAATATACAGAGGAAATCTACCTAGTTGTTCAGAAAACAAACAAAAGACAGGTTCGTTATGATCCAAACAAAAGTCAGGACCTTTATTTATACAAACAAAATGAAATCAAGAAAATCCACGACCGTTATGACATCAACAAAATTAATTTAGCTCTTGGAGACGACATTCTAATATCAAAGCATACTACGTAACATGATAGTTATTTTCGTACAGTCCATACTGTAAGACAAGTAATTGTTTGTTTGTTTGTTTCATTTTACGCCTTTTCACAGCAGTATTTCAGTCATATATTATTATTATTATTATTATTATTATTATTATTATTATTATTATTATATAACCACTATTTCTCGAAGATTAATTATTGCTAAAATTTCTACAAGGTTCGATCATGTTTGGAGAAATACAGTAACTGTTATTTCTTTCATAATGACACATTGTTATTTATAACTATGCATAAATTAGACAAAAAAAAGCAACAACTATATCTCGTTCCTATCGACAGTAGTGTTGTTTTATGAAAGCAAAGATTCCCCTCAAAATAAGTAAGTTTAGTTGACAAGTGTACATTACTCGAGGTCCTATAAATGGTAAGTTAACGCTTGTTAACTCCCTTATATAGAATGAATTTAGTGTTATTATTTTTCCTGTACAAGACATTAATCCTGTACGGTGATAATACTTAAGAGAATGGCTCACATACAAAAAAAAAAAAAAAAAAAATAACGGATAGGGGAAGGGAAAGGAGGGCCGTACACGACGACTTCATCAGATTCTAAATAAAAGTTCAAGCGGTCCGATTCGAGAATAGTGTACGCATATTACCTTCTTTTCAAAATGTGAATTTCTACTTCAATTAATAGCTCACATTAAATCCGCGTCTTGAGGTTTGATGAAAACTTATACACTTAAGATGGTAAATTCTACATATATCAACCTATTCTGTCATATAACTATATCATAAGATATGGTTTGTGCCAGCAGTGTCTTCATTCAATATTGTATTCAAAACTTAGGTATACATGTATATTATATCTCCCTTCCCCATCCCCAATCCCCTTTTCTTTTGTTACGTGAGCCATTCTCTTTAGTATTATCACCCGTTCCTGGACAGTGAGCACATTCTGCTAACTTTTTTTTATTAGTAGTGCTAATCTTGTATATGTTGTTGGGGTTGTGTCGTGTTTAGGTCTCGTGTACCTTTACTATTGTGATGTCATAAACTATTTCGTTTTTTTTTACATTATAGTATAGTACTTAAAGAGTAATTTGTAATTGTCCTGTTTTAACTTTTCCTGGTAAGTGCTTAAATTTAAATGTACATGATGTTCTTAAATGTTTTTCATACAGTAACACTATCACATACTTTATCCGTTGCCTAGTACACTTAGCTCATATAAGTCAGATTGAATTGTGAATTTATAGTGAATAAAGTTATCATTCCCGGGCAAACGGGCAAAACACTCAAGAGCTTCTGATATCCATATATAATATTTCATATACATATATGTCCTGCGGTGGTTACATTTTCTATGGTAATAAAGATGTTTCGAAATACCAGAAAAGCAACTCTTCATTAGAAGTTGTCGAGTCTTTATACCTTAAGTATAGTATCTTTTGAATGTTTTGATTTACTGTTTTATTGTCACAATCTCTGGTCGATGAATATTCCTGTTGTTGGCATTTTACTTTTCTAGAATGAAATCAACAATGATAAGAATAAGATCCAAACTGTTCAAATAGTATACTGTCATTTAGACATTTTAATATGGAACGCCATAGCTGCCTCATAATGTTACATTTCGTTTTATTTTCCCCTAAAAGCGTCTTATTGTGTATAATAGAAGTGTTGGCTTGCCAACGTTTTATGAGAACCTGTCTTAACGAAGTCTTATTAAGTCAAATATTCATTTTATCTTGTCAAAACGTAGTGCTGACTTGTCTAAACACTGTCTTATTATTTCAAAACGTCATACAATCATGTAAACATGCCGAATGGAAGTCTTAATATGTCTAACATGCACGCCATCTTTTCGAATTAAGATTTCAATATGTCTGAACACAGACTTGTTTAAATGTGGTGTTGAATTGTCTTAAAAATGTCTAATCATGTGAAACAGTAGTGTTATCTTGTCGGAAGTTGGTGTCATTTTGTCCAAATGTGATCCTGGTATGTTATGACACTGTTGTATTACGTTGAACTGTCGTTTTGTCTTGTCCAACTGTGGTGGTAATTTGTCTAGAAATTGGCTTATAATGTGAAACAGTACTAGTGTTATCTTATCGGAACTTGGTGCCAACTTGTCAAACTCATGTCTTATTATGTCGGCTAGTAGTGATATCTTGTTCAACCGTTATATTGACCTGGCTGAGTGCTGTCCTATTTTGTCAAACTGTTATGTTGCTTTGAATGAGGTGGTGTTATTCTGTCTTATTGTGCCAAAACACCATGCTTTCTTGTCTAAAACTGTTGTTATCCTGTCTACAAATATACTTATTATGTGAAATACTAATGTTGACTTGCCAATAAATTTTGTTTGTTTATGTAAACGTTATTTTATTATGTCAAACTGTATTGTTGACTTGTTGAAAGATTGTATTGACATGTCTAAACACTGCCTTATTTTCTCAGATCGCCATGCTGTTTTATCCGAACTTAATGTTAACAGGCCTAAACACCGTCTTATTATGTGAAATGATGGTGGTATCTTTACAAATTATGGTTATGAACTGTTAAACGCTATTTTGACTTGTGTGAAAAGATAGAGCAAAAATAACCGGACAGTTTAACAAAATCAGACAGCGCTTTCTCAAGACAGAACTAAATTTGAACAAATTTACACAATTATTAGACATAATAAGATTTTTTATTTTTACAAGAAAACATCGATTTTGGATAATATAACACTTCTGTTTTACATTATAAGAAAGAGTTTAGACAAGTCATTACCACATTTCGACAAGATACCGCAATTTTTTGACTTTATAAGACTGAGTTTTAACCAGTCAAAACCGCTTTTCACAGTTTATCATTATAAGGCATGATTTAGCCCAGTCAACATCCCATTTAGGCAAGATAATTCGAATATTTGTTATTCAGTAGTGTACGTTGGCAAATTAATACAGTTGTTTGACAATTAGACACTGTTAAGGCATTTAAACACCGTATTTTTACAAATAACATGGCAGTTTGATAAAATAAATAAGTCAACACCAAATTTTGACAGGAGAACACTACTGTGTCAAATAATCAGACAATCTTTTGACAAAACAGCTCCACAATTTGACCAAATAGTGCGACTAGTTGACATAATATGACACATTTCTGAGAAGCCAAAACGACATTTTGACATAACACTACTGTTGTCGGCGCCGCCCCTTTCAAAACAAAAAGATACATCAGGGGTGCCAGGGGGGGGGGATGTTCCCCCTTCTGCTAAGTTCTTGAAAAATGTTCCCCTTCGACTCTATCTCAATCCATTGAGAAGTTGCAGCACTTTGAAATCAACGCAAAATAGTGATTTTTGGCAATTTTGCCATGGCATAAGGAAAATTAATATTGAGCATGCCGTTATAAAGGCTGATTTGAATTGAATTTCTTTAGACCGGGCGGTCAATGGTAGCCTACGAAAGTGCAAAGCACTTATTTCCAGTAGGGTCCTTTCCACAGCTGACTCCAGACAGTTATGAGATACAAGCAGTCCCTGGCTCTTATCGAATAGACCCTTGGTTCTTTTGCATGTTCAGTGTATAGCACTGATACATGCAAGGATTACTTGGGTTTCATACCAGTATACCTCTAGGTAGGTGGGAAACAAAGTGTCTCTGAAAAATCTCAAGGGTGTTACCCATGATCGCACCCGGGACCTCAGGAGTGACAGTCAGTGGTCTAACCTACTGATCTATCGCGCCACCTAGGCTATAGTCCAGTCAACATTTGTGCAAAGTTTAATGAATATTGAAGCATCTTTTATAGTTTCATAGCAATTTGAACTTGTAACAGAATGCTTTTCAATGAAAACAACCATTTTTCACAAAATGCTCATGCAGCAATGGGTTAAACAATTTTCTAGCTGTCGGCCAGGAAATACACGGTCATGATTTATGTCATTATTGTAAAGGACCACAAAGCTATGCTACATGCTATAAATCAAAGTCCTGGGCATTATATTTTTACAAAAGAAACTTGTATCTATTTCCATATACAAGTGTAAATAAAGTGATCCTAGGGACACAGTAAAAATTTTGACCACCAAGGAAAATCTAGAAGAGTCTTAATATTTCGACTGCAAGACCGATCGAAGGGCGCCCATCGTCTATATTATAAAAAAGCCCTAAAGCGCACAATTTGTTGGGCTAGAAAAGGGGCGGCCCCTTGAGGTAGTGAGACTGCAAGTTAATGATAAAAGACAAATTTTAAACCTAGGTCACTTCAGTTTCAAGAATACTTTTAAATTATTCCTGTGAAGTTTGGTTTACGGGAATGGGATGTTTAAATTTGTGGGAAAATACACTGCCATCACAAATGCTGACCCTCGAAGGTAAACAAAACTGGTTCAGAAACCTACCAGCCATTTAGTCTATTTTTCTTATCAAAGTTACACTCCGGACAAACAAAATGCAAAAGACGGTTAATTGATTTGTAGGGGGTTTCATTGAAACATTTCTTGTTATTTTTAAGGCAGTGTGCTTCCCTTGTAATCAAAACTCACAACATCTACAAGTTGAACAACGGTTAAGGTCAAACTTGTTTTACAGTTGTTTCAAGTAAATTCAAAATACATATACTGCTTAATACAGTACCGATGTACTACTCTGGTTTAGGTTTAATGCTATCATTATTTTTATCTTTTTACTGATCTTTTATTATTTTAACTAACTAGTAACACCTTGATCTGTACAAGGGACTATTACTGTCTACAGGTTATAACACTGATGTTCAGATGGGGTCAAACAATTTTCACAAACACATGTCTGCTTTTTACATTTTTTTTATTTGTTAAAGACTTTTTTTACATTTACTTCAATTCTTTTACTGCAAGACCTGTAAAATATAAAAATAAATCTAAGTTAGGCTAAGGTAAGCACAGCATATAGTTACAATGTAGATATTTAAATATAGAACAGGAAATATACCACAAAATTCCTACACAAAAATGTATCATATAAACTTTTTAAACTTAAACACTTTTTAATGTTATTACTAATTTGGATTTAGGAAAAGCTGTGAATAAATAAACAGCCCCTCCCCCACAAAATATTTAAGGCCCCTATTCCTTTTACATAGGAAATTTACTAAACATTCTGATGATTCTGTACATCACATCATAAACATGTACTGAATATAGTATTATTCCCAACTTAATACAATAAAGAATTTTTTGTATATATAAATAAAGTCCTGTTGAGAAAAATGTCTAATTCATTAATGAAAATTACTGATTATTATAGTAGTAAAGAGATCTAGTTAAACTACACAATGTTTTTTTTTATACTTGTCACTTTATGTTTTGTGTTATTCTTAGAGTAAAAAGCAATGCAAAACTTTTCAATTTTGGGTCATTTACATTAATTATTCTTGAAAATTGGAGAGAGCAAATCTGAGATGTAAAAAAGCCTCAGTTGAGTCCCTTTAATGTAATATGCAAAATGTTCAACTTAAAACAAAGTTGCTAGAATAACAAACTTTGTCACAAATGATATGAAATAACTTTTAAAATAATCCCTTCAGCAATGAAGCAGAGTGAGTGAAAAATATTTTACTGAAACAGAAAATCTGCACGCAGAGGCAGGGGCGAGTAGGACAGCTCCCCATATACTGTAGAGCTCAAAAACTCTTTTTATTCCAAACTTAAAAGAACTTTGATGTAAAGTTTAAGTATCTGTACGATATATATACGTCAATACCATAATATCAGCATTATCCAGAATATCGAAAAATATCTGTGAAAGTGTTAAGCTATTGTCATTTTTAAATCTGCACTTTAATGCTTAAAAGCATGCTTATTTTTAGTTGTTGTTCATATAAAACTTTTTTGTTGTTATTTTAAAACAGTAGAAAACTATACCTGGAGGAAGAGATTGTCTAAGTTTTTCGGCCTTTTCTCTGTCCTGGATGACCAGTGTGTATAGGAATCGGCTGCATCGAACCTTGAACTTAACATTGTCCTTGTTCTTCTTTATCTTTACAGCTGTAACATGTTAACATTATTTTATGCTAAAAGTTCTAATGACAGTTCCTTAAAATTGAAACAATGTTTTTGTCAGAATGAAATATGATTTTCCTAGGAATTAAATTAATATTTTATTAACTCTGCATACTTGAGAGACTTTTTCAAAAATTTCATAGTCAAATTTCCTATAAAATTGCATAATACAATCTCTATTTCCCTATAACCAAATATGCCTAGACAAGAAATTTACTGAATTCACAACAGTTTCAAATGAAGTTATTTTACTAAGAGGTGTTTTGTTGTTATAAAGTAATAACTAAGTTTCAACTTACATTTAGCATCCTTCCTCCTAGCAGTGAGCAAGAAGTCTTTAATTTCTTGGATCTGTCTTGGCTAAAAAGGAATAAACTGATATTAAAATCAATGTCAGGATGAATCAAGGATAATGTGTTTTCTTGTATAAAACATGCATTACTAGTTAAATTTCTCTCCAGACATGACCATAGTATGGAAACAACATATATTAAATTTTCCTAGTTCTTTATATATTATATTTTACCAGTCATAGTTTTACATCCTTTAAACTTGCATGTTTTATGAGAATACTCATCAGTACTTGTCTGTTTCCTCAACAAATACTCTTTGTTACTGATTTCCCTAAAAAATTACTAATTGTACTAGGATTATTTAAATATTGCTGCTGAATTGTTTAAAGCAAAGTAAGTTTTTCAAATTTTCATGACATCCACTTTCATCAATAACAAACAAATATAACTTTTGTTTTGAAAGAATTAAATCAAAAAGCACTTACCATCCTGTTTGATGGTTAGTCACAAGACAGTCTCTGAAATAAACAAACAGTCTGTTTAGCATTTAAACAAACATTGTCATTGATTTTGTTAGCCGAGAACATGTATATATCTAGTACAAGCAACAGAAAAAAACTTTTCTTTATCTAAATAATTTAGTTGATGACTAGACCCAGTATGTCTTACAATTACCAAAAATTCATGCACTGGTTTATTATTCATGAACAGTTATAGTAAAAATAGCATAACATTTTGTACCTGCTTTGCAGATTGATATATTGTATCATTTTATTAACCTATCAATTGCATACTGATTATACGGTCAATGCACACAGTAAAATGTGGTTTACTTCAATTTGTTTCTATGAACTAGTTTTACTGATCGTTACAGCAAAATAAACTACAAGTTTATAATTTCTAATTGTCCTATGTGTTGTAAGAGCAAGACCGTGTATGTCCATATTTTCTTCTTATTCATAACTATTTTCAACATCACGATTATTTTTTTGTTGTTCTTTTGTTTTCAATATGTTCTGCACTTATTTTTGGAAAGTCTATACTTTTTTTTAAACAATATGGTTTAAGAATTAATATTTTAAATTCATGCGGATATCAATATATGTCATTTCATTTAAAAACAAATCAGTGTTTCTAAGTTGTTTTATATATCCGTGTAGACAATTTTGCAAGTATATGGTCATTTTCATTAAAATATACTTCAAATAAAAACAATGGCAAAAGTAGGGATCAAACCATAGACCTCTGTTTGGTCATCACCAAGTCTTGATTGACTGTGCGATTACCAAAGCAACGAGAGCCAATACATTAAGCTAAGTACCACTTTTCCAAACATAAGTTATATGCTCCATATAACTTCTCGTAAACTATACGGACAGAACTGAAGTAGGAGAGAATATTTGAATGAGTGCTATAATGTATTCATAATTGATGGGTCAATAAAATCAGGCTACACTAGATATTTTCCACTAAAAAGTTATTTTCAGTAAAGGAGGCATCTCCAAATGCTGAACACCAAGGAAGGAGACAATATCCTTAATTGATTCCTTTTATTTTTAAACATATATTGTACATTATACATGTATTTATCTACTTTTCTGAAGAAAAAAAAAACAAAACAAAAAACAAGAGACAAAAGAAAGCTTTCTGAAAACTGCATCTCTCGGTAATGTTTAGGAAGAAAGAAGCCAAAGGACAGTTCTTTCCCATATGTAAATTCTTATTTTTCTAAAATTCTGTAAAAAACTACTGATGTCACATTCATATATTTTTATTCCAGTTTTGATGGTATCCAAAAATGATAAAATCAAGTCTATAAAGTGATACATATATGATCAACATGCCAATATAATTGAGAATAAATGTTAATTCACATAAAAAAATGCAACAAACCTTATTTGAAGAAAAATACAGAGTTTAGTACAACATAATTAAGCAAACAGTAATGTTCCCATATAAAATTTACATAATCTAACAATTTTTTTCTAATCAAGACCTTATCAAAATTTAACCAATTCTCTCTTTATGCCAAGAAAAGAAATTGCAACCATGACTTAATACAGTCTCAAGTTAAAACACTTCAAAATATATCAGTTTGATTCAAAGTTGCCTGCAATGTTGGTGAACTGCTACAGGTGGGGAGGCCAGTTTCTCAACATAGCTTACTTAATAAACATGTCTGAAGCCCTGTGCACTTTTTATATTGATTTTGCATTTATTCATATACTGCCACAATACATTTTGCAAGTTTAATTAAAGATACAGGATTAATTTAACCAAGTATATGAATGTTAAATGTCTACACTAATATTCTATGTACACATCAAATCATGTGTCTGTATCAGTTTTTATCAATTTAATGATCCAGATAAATTCAATTTGATAAAATATCTAAACAGATATGAATATTTTCTTGTTATATAAATAAAACGATAATGACACCCAAAAGCTGACATCAACGACATTAATAAGCATAAAAATTGCATGTGAACTAGGGTGTAAATCCCAAAATGACTGAAATGGTGTGCTGAATACTTCATGACACACATACACCACAATAGAATTCATCCCAGGATAATAGAAAGGAGCACCATTCCATATCTGGTATACATCCACTGTTAGGTAGCAAAATGTAAGTAACACAAATGCCATAGATGCCATTGCCAAAACATATGAAATTGACCACAAGTTTTTGTTCACTGGAATCCAACCATCATTTTGACTTGCTTTACAAAGTATGGCAGAAATTACACCTGTCACTACAGCCCAGATTAAAAATCTCAGGACTCGTTCTTGAACACCCTTAAATGTAACAAGAATTTTTCCAGCTTGCAGACCCAGAAAGCACAGAAAACATGATGTCAGGACACCAAGAAGGCCCTCGGGATCATATGGTACAGTTGTCTCGTAGATTTCAGCACAAGTTGGACTTCCATAGACTTGTTTTTCTCCAAGAATATACCTATCCACATATCCTGCGGCCCCTCCAGTACATAGTTTAACATCAGCACCATTACCATCATTAGCAAGTCCCCCAGGTCCTAGATAACCAGTTGGACAACCTGGCACTTTAAGGAGAAATGTGACACAGGTATGTATCAATATAAACAATAACTGAACAATCCATTCCTTCCAATAATTCACAATGTCCCGAAATTCCTTCCATTTTTTGTTTGCACCAACATTAGACTCCTTCATTACAAACATGTGAACAGTAGCAGTTATAAAGTAGGTCAAAGAAAATCGCTGAAGAACACCCATTATACGCCATTTCTTAAAGTTTCTTATACCACCTGAGCTGACAAGAAACCCAAGTGCAAATAGGGTTATGGATCTTCTAAGAATTTTCAGAAAAATCTTTCCAGTTGATTCTTTTTTCTTGGCTAGAGAGAGATATGAATAAGCCATAGCTGTTCCCATTATCCATATAAACCAAGGAAACACAAGATCAGCAACAGTAAGTCCATTCCATTTAGAATGACTGAAGAACCAATAGCCTGCCCCTCCATAATTAACAAACATCATTATAACAAGTGATAAGCCTCGTAATGTGTCAAGAGATTTCAGTCTTTCTTTTTTCTCGATTCCATGATCCTTGGTGGAATTAGTCGGTATTCCAAGATCTTGCTCTGAGCATGTAACAGTGTCAACAGCACTTGGGTGAATTTCAAATAAAACTCTCATAAACCTACGCTTGCATTTACTAAATCCAATCCAAGCTAATGCTAGTCCTGTAAAAATTCCAAAACAAGCATAAATAGTAATGTTACTATCAGCTGGATCGCTACCAACACGTAGTGGAGGCTGACATGTGATGACATTGTTCTTTTTTGTAACATATATCACATAGTTTCCATTTTCCTCAAATCTAGCACCAAGGTCTAAGCAATTTGGGTTAATTTTGTCAGAAGAGTCATCACTGATAACCGCCATCCGTACTGGCCATCTTGTATCAACTATCACAGAGCAATTCTGTTTCGCTGCAGGTATTACCGAGACGTTCTGCAAAGCACATGTGTAACATTCTGATGAAATCAACTGTAAAACTATCGTGCTGTTCACCCCTTGTGTGTTCACATACAGTTCTGCTATGTTTATTCCACTTTTAACTGTCCGAGTTGATGGACACATCATGACAGGTGGTGCGTCACAGACACAAACAGTTACAAAAATACTAAGGATTATAACAAAAACCGAAATTTCAGAGAGATTTGCCATCTTTACAGATCAAACACATGAACTGCAGATGAAATGTTGGAAAGTGAGTATATAAACCTATTATCAGTCACATGCTTATTATCAGCAGATATCAGTCAACTACAGTATCAATGATAACAATGATAAGTACATGTAATTATGTATCTTTGTAAAGAGGCCCAAGTCCATTTCAGGAGTAGGTAAATAATAATTAAACCAAACTCCTCACCACTTTTGTAAATGTATCATGATGTCAAAGTTAACTAACTTGAATGGTTTCAACATTGTATTAGGAAGTGAGAAGTCTTTATAGTAACAGTGGTGTGTCACAATTAAACATAAAACAGACTGTCTTCTCATTTCTAAATTTTCCTCTCTATGATGCAAAAATTTCCAATCTCCATGGGCATTTAACTTAAGTAACCACCATTCTCCTAGAAGTGAAGAAAAGCACTAAGCTTCATTTGTTGATCAGATGCAAAAACTCAAAATTCACGAGACAGGTTAACATTTTAGTTTGTATGGGTGCTATTTCTGTATTGAATTAAACAATACACTGACTTGCTGAAATATACCTAGTCTGCAGTGATTTTAACAGTAAACTGGTGATGACCATAAGTGATTTGCCTTTACAAATATCAAATGACCAAACAGATTGCAGCTAAAAAGACAGAGGCCCATTGAAAACATACTAGCAACTGATTGAAATGAGTAACTGAATGAGACATGGCAAAGCCCATAAAGTTGATAAACACCCACGGACTTCCCAGGGCATGAATATTTACATTTTTTTCCATTTGCAAATATTCAGTGTTTTTTTCTTTATATAACTATTACCCCAAAAAGGCACTGTTCCAAATAAACATAGACATTTAATTCCCAATTTCAAATATTTAAATTCCCAAAATGACTGTTCAAAATTTTCACAAATCACGAGATTTCTCCGACATCATTTAAAATCCAACATGTTCATATAAATAACCACTCAATAGTTCTACCTGGACTGTGGAAGCTGTTAGCTGTCTTTATTCATGATAACTAATCTTATTTGTAGCCGAAAAAATGCATAATAAAAATTCCCAATAAGAGTAAAATATAACGCATTTTCCCAATCAGTCTGGTACCGTCACCATTCCCAAAGTGGAGAAAAAAACGCTTATATAAGTGCATTTTTTCTATATGATTATAGCATGCTTAGTCATACATGTACATACTACATTGCCTTTGAAAATATGTCATTTTCATTAAAATTTCATTTAATTTTCCAAACTTAAACTAATAATAAATATATCAATTTATCTTCATAACTGTCTGCTACTGGATGAGGACCATCAACCGAACACATTTTTGAACATTTTTCTATACAGATTTCATAATTTCAAACTCAGAGAATTAAATATTTGACACAGTACCGCTAGGTTCTTCCCCTAACTAACAAACTAGTTTGTTTATTTCTGATTGTATTGACCCTTACACCTGAGGTTCGTCAAATCAAAATTACTTAAACTGTCTACACTACAGTACCATGTGTTCGGACAGATATGAACACAACTTGATTTAATTCTGATAAAAGCTTGGGTGTTTCATTTTTTTAATTTTTAACATGATATACAATATTTCAGCAACAAATGCTGAAGTTTTGGATAGCCAATTTTTTACTCTGCAAATGATTATAGCTGGTATAATGGTCAGGCAGGCAATCTCCTGGATAAGACCCCTATGTATTTTTCAGAAGTAAAACTTGTATATAATACAGTAAAGAAAACGGAATGAACCTAATATATACTCCTGGTTTAGACCCCGGGGTCTAATCCAGGATATAGCCGTCAGGCAGTGCTTTCTTGACTCCCAAATTTCAACTTCAACATCCTTGAAATAGACATTTAAATATAACCATTTACGAGGTTGAAATAAATTTATTTAATTGGTGGTTGTCCGGTTTTGGTGGTCCCTTAGCAGTACCGTAGCAAAAGTTTGCGAGTACTAGCATTTGACTATCATTTTGCAAGTGCTCAATAATTCAGAGACGTTTAAATGAAAATGTCAGAAAAAGAAAAAATTGAAGTTGATTTTTCAGAACAAAACAATTGTTTTCGTCTTCGAGTACATTTAAGAGGTTGAATTTCAAAACTGCAAACATTAATTATCAGGTTTAATGGTGATATAAACTATATATAGTTTATTTAAGAAACATATTTTAATTCGTGCAGGAACTTAGTGGAAGTTGGGGTGGCTTTATCCCACAGACGCTTGGGGGTCAGATCCTGCCCCCCCCCCACGGGATATGCCTCTGTAAACACTCTATCAAAACTATTGTAATATTTAAACATGAATGGTCCATCTATTACAACAATCAAAAATGGTTTTCAAACAATTTTTACATATATGAAAAAAATACCGTATACCATCAAGTCTCAATAAAGTAAAGATTGCAGACTCCAAAATGTAAACACGATTACCCTTGTATAATAAAATCTTTATAAATCATTATTAAATAAACCTTACCGTTACTTTTCCGAAGTAAATCAATAGAAAATAGAATTATCTCCTTGATGCAATCAGAATAAACATTTATACATCTTTTTGTAATATTAAAGGAATAGGAATGGATGGATTGATGTCTGTCTAATATAAATATTCATCATTTAAAAAGAGGAACCATGACAGTTTTACTGTTGACATCAATCCTATAAGTGAGAAATTCGTGTTTTAAGACACTATTTTTTACTTGAGAAATAAGTTCATGGGCGCCGCCATTTTGGCGTTCTGTCATTCTCGCGAGACAGACGAGACCGAGATTGTGACGTGTTACACCCACTTCCGGTATAGGTGTACACGCTGGTACAACTGAAATATATCTTGATGAAGAACTTATTAACCTTATTGCGTACATTATATATTATTTATGAAAACATCATATGGAACTGAATTGCTTTAATTAATTAATTGAAGACGCCGCGACATTAATTATCATTTGTCCGATTTTCAAGCTTGCTGATGATCCCACCACATGATTTAAGCAATGACTGCTTAATTTTCAAAGATCAACCATCAATTTAATTTGGGTACTATGAGAAACTTCTTCAAATTGACGATTTATCCTTTTATTTGGTAGACAAGCTGTCCGAATAGGGTACATCGCCGGTCATGTATCTTTTTTTTCAGCGTAAAATATCAACTAAATCCAATATGCAGAGATTTGCTGAGGACGCGATTTTCAACCATTGACGCTAAAAATGAGAATGGCGCAGGAAAATCGGCAGCCAGACTAATATCGTATGAAAACAAAACTGTCTGTTAGGTTATTTAGGCACCCATTCAAAAGTGGTACCAACAGCAACAGGTTGCCCATTCCCCTGTAAAAACGCATATTCTCGGGTTTATCCAGTTCCCTATAGCTTTTTTCCACGTTATCTACTTACCCAATTCCTTTCCCACACAGATACGCATTTCTACTACCGTAAATTTAATCCAATAAAACAAAAAATCATAAATCTAATTAATATTTAAAATGATTATAAAATGATAAAAATGTGTTGCTATTTTATGACATGCTGTAATTTACAGTATAATTTGACTTAATTACCCTAAGGTCATTCAGTTCACTGATGAAGCGTAAAAAAATATATGTCTATTTCGTCATTAGAATATTTGACAAGGGTGATTAACCAATCAGGGCAACATTGTGCATGATCAAAAGGTCTGTCGGCACAGAGGCATACAAGGAGCAATAACAATCGTCAGTACACAGTGTGACATGAAAATTTGGTGCAAATTAGGAACAATTAAAATGGACAATGCACAGTATTAGACATAAGTAGTAAGAACCAGCAATTGTGTGAATAAATTATGCAAATTAGATTTTTGAGCAGCCAATAAAACTTTGTTAAATAATAACATGTGTATTTATTGAATCTCTGAAATATTGTTTAATTACATTAAGATGAGACTTTAATGAACATAGGGCATCACTGGCCTGAAGTGGTGCGATCGGTAGACGTTGATTTTTTTTTTGTTTCTTTATTTTTTATTATTTTTTGGATATTGTTACGTATTTTGAACCATAAAAAAATCTCCTCTACACCTCATGTGAAAATTAAATTGTCTGGTCAATACTTTTATTATATTAATATTTCCCTACGATTCAACTAGATTTATCATAAATCTAAAGATGTGTGGGGAAATGACATCACGCGCACCTGTTTTTATACGGCCAATACACAAACATGGCCGCGCTTACCGATTTGTAGAAATCGGTGATTTAGCGATTTAAATTTTGTTATCATTCGTTTAATATTATTATTTGGCGGCAGAAAATTTGCAGATTTATTATTCATATTCATTTTCTGAAATCAAGTTTTTATTCTAACCTTGTCTTTCCCTTTAAAATCAACATTTAATTAAAACGGAAAATAAATTTTGCGCTCTGTCCAACCAATACGCGAAGAGTTCCTGGCTCTGCGTGGAGCGCTTGTCAAGCCGGTACCCAAGCGGTGTACATGCTTTCCACTAGATATCTACTTAAGCATTTTATCCTCATGTCCTGCGTGTTAGCTGTCTGCAAGCACTCGTTTAAATGACATTTAGGCCAACATTTTTTTATTAAATGTTTTACGGGACATTTTTAAAAAAAATTGGGTCGGGGGGGATAAATAAAAATAAAAAAAAAATCAATTTTTTTATCAGTCGACCACAAAATAAAAATAAAATGAAAAAAGAGGTTAAAATTTTTTATTTTCAAACATTTTTTTAAGACTCCAAAAACAGATTTTTTGTTCATAAAATCAATGATTTTATAGTTTTGAAGTATTTTTGACATAATTTTAAACAAAATAATTGAAAAAAATGCTTTAAATCACTTTTGCTTTTGTTTTTAGTAGCTATTTAATGCTGATCTAGTTTCTATTAGTTTTGTCTTTTCATATTTAGGGCAAACATGCCACACAACTCCAAATTCATTGTTTAGTCCCTTCATTTAAAGAGTATCCAAACAAGGTCGTATTGCCACTCTCAAGCTTTACTGACACAAGCTTGCAACCAGGTAGAACCACCAACCTATTATAAGCTTACTGATAGTTTCCTCACGGGAATCCAAATTAACTTCCTGACAGGATTCTAATCCACAACACCACACAGGGAGAGTGATTCATTCACAGAGGTACAAACATAATAATGTACAATGTCAGTTTCACAAGGTAAATTGAATCAACAACTTCAAATTATCTTTAAGAGAGTAAGTTCTGTATGTGCAAAAAAATTTGCAATTTCTGAAAATTATTCGTATTTCAAATGATTAGTAAAATGAAAGCAATTGACAGTAAATAGAAAATCAAATGGCATACATTGTTACAAAATCAGAGTTTTCTGCTGAGAATTTATTATAGGCAGTTTTTACAGAAATGTCAAAGAGGACTTATGCTCATAATCTTACATTGAAAAAAGACCAATTTTCTCAATATTGATCTAATAAAAAAACTTCTATAAATACACATTACTACCTGTCATGATATAATATTAACTTAATAAATGTTATAGATGACTGTGTTCAATTGTAAAGAAACCTTGTATTTCAAAAAGACAACAACAAAAATATGTCCACCAAACAACTTTCATGAATTTATTTTCGTATAATAAATTAATCTATTGTTTTCAAAGATTCATAATAAAAAGTTTTCACTATCAATTTGCTTACAATAAATCTACAATGTAAGTAGAACTCATTTGTTACTCGTTTTTCTCAATCTGTCTAAGTAAATTTAACTTATATTTCTTTATAAAACCTATTTTATTGTGTGGAAGTAATCTCATGGTCCGTGGTAAATCGAGTTATATTTCATTTTGACACCAAAGTCGATCAACGGCTTTGATCCCGTGCCCATTTAATTGTTTACAACTGTTCGGACAGTGAAGGTAATTCAAATCAACTTATGCAATGGATGTTAATTACCAGTCGTGCTTTCTAACAGCTTTACAGGCTATCATGTTTGATTAAATGCTCTAATATTTATTACTCAAATTGCCTTAGTTGTACTTCCGTGACCCGGTGTCGCGTGATATTCACACGTGTAAATTTATTACAAGCTTGTAAAGTTATTGCCCTTCCCTTTTGTTACGCCTTTTGTAACATTCTTGTAAACATCAAAGGGCCTAACTTTTGTCAGTTGTTTTAAGCAAGTTCCGAGGTTCTACCGTTAAGTATCGTTAACAACTAAAGTGAAAAATGTGTTCCATACCAAGTAACTTTTATTTTGACAGAAGTGGGTAAGATAGGTCCGCGGGCATAATGAAAATAAAAGTTCTTAAATTAACTTTTATTTTTATTTGATTTTCTCTTAAAATACGGTCGGCGGTCCCGTAAAACATTTTATAAAAAAATGTTGGCCTTATTTGTAATAAAACTATTACCAAGATGCACAGTGTGTTGTTTCCCATGTTCATTTTTATTCTTATAATATACAATTTAAATATTTGAATTTGGACATGAGGATAGAATGCTCAAGTAGATATGATTGAGACTTGGTGGTATGCCTTGTCCTCATATTTTCGGGGGTTCTCATATTTTCGTGGCGTCATTTCCGGTCGTGAATGACAGCTCGCGCGATGGATTGGACTCTCCAAAAAGCATCAAGATTTCGCCAACACTTATTTCTGTTAATTACTACCGTTATTAAGATATTACACACATAAATATAAATCTGTCAATGTCATTTCAATTATAACTATTTCTTTTCTCATTTTTATACATTATTTTCAACTACACAGCAACAAAAAAGAACAAAAAACGTATCTTTGCCTAAAAATTCATCACCGGGACTTATGCCAAACTTAAACCAATGTCCCGAAATATATTGAGTGCAGTATAGAATTTGAACGTGTGCAACGTAACTACCAAAATGAGGCCATCCAATCACAAGGAACATCGCAATGCGATGCAACCAGGTTTTCAGCAAAATATTTCACAGAAGCTTTGTCATGAAGGGGCATTTGTTTTTAATTGAACTTTTAGGAGGAATTATGGCTTTTTTAATATTCCTCAAACAAAAATGATTGAGAAATTTTATGTTGTCTTATTCGCCTTTTTTTCCCAAATGTTTTAGAAAGGTAAACAGTACTTTATTTTTGCTTAATTTTTGCATTTTTGCGTCTCTTGTCATTTTCTTTTGTCAACAATATTGGCGTGTGGTGTTTTGTGCGATATCAAGAAAAGTATGTTCACAATTTTAAAAAAATACTTGAATGATGTCTTGGAAGAAACATGGGAATTTAGTGAGCGCCAGGGCACTTTGATGACAAAGCTTCTGTGAAAGTTTGGTCAAAATCCATTGAGAAATGTAGGAGAAGTTGCGCACTGTAGAAATTGTTCACTATATATTCTGTATAAGGAAAAAATATACAAAGGGCCATAATTCGGTCAAATATTATCCAATCACAAAACCCCGACAATATGTGCCAGGCACTTGAAAACAAAGCTTCTAAGAAAGTTTGGTCAAAATCCGTTGAGAAATGTAGGAGGAGTTGAGCACAGAAGAAATTGTTCTCTATATATTCTGTATAAGGAAAAAATATACAAAGGGCCATAATTCGGTCAAATATTATCCAATCACAAAACCCCGACAATATGTGCCAGGCACTTGATAACAAAGCTTCTAAGAAAGTTTGGTCAAAATCCGTTGAGAAATGTAGGAGGAGTTGCGCACAGAAGAAATTGTTCACTATATATTCTATATAAGGAAAAAAAAACAAAGGGCCATAATTAGGTCAAATATATACCAATTGCAAAACCCTGGCAATATGTGTCAGGGCACTTGATGACAAAGCTTCTGAGAAAGTTTGGTCAAAATCCGTTGAGAAATGTAGGAGGAGTTGCGCACAGAATAAATTGTTCACTATATATTTTATATAAGGAAAAAAAAAACAAAGGGCCATAATTAGGTAAAATATTATCTAATCGCAAAACCCCGACAATATGCGCCAGGGCACTTGATGACAAAGCTTCTGTGAAAGTTTGGTCAAAATCTGTTGAGAAATGTAGGAGGAGTTGCGCACAGAAGAAATTGTTTACGCCCGCCCGCCGCCCGCCCGACGCCGACATACCTCAATCTAATAACCAGTTTTTTCTATATAAGGAAAAAAAAAACAAAGGGCCATAATTAGGTCAAATATATACCAATTGCAAAACCCTGGCAATATGTTGTCAGGGCACTTGATGACAAAGCTTCTGAGAAAGTTTGGTCAAAATCCGTTGAGAATGTAGGAGGAGTTGCGCACAGAATAAATTGTTCACTATATATTTTATATAAGGAAAAAAAAACAAAAGGGCCATAATTAGGTAAAATATATCTAATCGGCAAAACCCCGACAATATGCCGCCAGGGCACTTGATGACAAAGCTTCTGTGAAAGTTTGGTCAAAATCTGTTGAGAAATGTAGGAGGAGTTGCGCACAGAAGAAATTGTTTACGCCCCCGCCCGCGCCCGCCCGACCGCGCCCGCCCGCCGACATACCTCAATCTAATAACCAGTTTTTTCCTTCGGAAAACTGGTTAAAAATCCCCGAAAAATGAGACAGCTTCCGAGCATCACAGACTACCAAATAGGAAAGTAGAAATATTAGGATTTTTACTGAAATCGTTATTTTCGTATTTTTAAATACGCTTCATTTTTGTTTGTCATAGTTTTTTTTCACTGTTGAATTGTTTTTTTTTGCCTTCCATTTACTATTCTAAACGGCGTGGCTTAAGTTTTTAAAACGTTAAAACCCCGAAAATACGGGTCAACGGCATATATACGTTTCTTTTTCATATATGTAAAAAAATTGTTTGAAAACCATTTTTATCGTTGTTATAGATGTCCCATTCGTGTTTAAATAATATAAAAAAAGGCAAAGCCTCAAAGCGAGCTCGGTATGAAAATAATCGCTTTTTTGCAGTAACGAGTGCGTGTGCGTCCCACGTACTGATTAAATATGGCTCCGCCCGTGTCGTGAAATGAATAACGAGTTTTTTTGAAAAACGGTTGATAAACTTTTTTTTTTTATTTACTCTATATTTTTTTCAAGCGAAATAAAAGATTATTTAAAGGGAAAGACAAGGTTAGAATTAAAACTTGATTTCAGAAAAAGAATACTATAAATAATAAATCTGCAAATTTTCTCTGCCGCCAAAATAATAATATTAAACGAATGATAAAAAAATTTAAATCGCTAAATCACCGATTTCTACAAATCAGTAGGCGCGGCCATTGTTTTGTTAGTGGCCGTATAAAAACAGGTGCGCGTGATGTCATTTCCCCACATCTGTAGATTTATGATAAATCTTGTTAATCGTAGCGAAATATTAATATAATAAAATATTGACCAGACAATTAAATTTTCACAGGAGGTGTAGATGAGATTTTTTATGGTTCAAAATACGAAACAATATCCAAAAAAAATAAATAAATAAAATAAAGAAACATATAAAAAATCAACGTCTACCGGTCGCACCACTTTCAGGCCAGACTGTGATGCCCGTTACTCCAAACAATGCTATGTTCATTAAAGTCTCATCCTTAATGTAAATTAAACAATATTTTCACAGATTTAATGCATACACATGTTTTATTTAACAAAGTTTTTCACAATCAAATAATGCAATTAAATAAACAAACGCACCAAACGGAATAATTTTGACCCGTTAATTTTATTGAACGGCGATAATTATCATTATTATAAAAATCCTACTAAACGTGTTTTAATATATTACATGTAATTAAATTTTTGCATGTTTGATTTTGACTTTCAATTAAAATGTTGTGAAACATATGTTATAATAATTGATGTAAACATTTTTCAAAAATATAAGCAACTCTTTTGAAAAAGTAAATTGTTAAACATATCTGTCAACGTATTGATGATGCTGCGTGGTATTTATTTACATCGTAATCGTAGCCTATATAATATTAACTGAGGGCAAAAACATTTTATATGGCTGCCCAAAAAATCTTAATTTGCATAATTTATTCACACAATTGCTGGTTCTTATTACTTATGTCTAATACTGTGCATTATCATTTTAATTGTTCCTAATTTTGCACCAAATGTTTCCTGTCACACTGTGTACTGACGATTTTTATTGCTCCTTGTATGCCTCTGTGCCGACAGACCTTTTGATCATGCACAATGTTGCCCTGATTGGTTTAATTACCCTTGTCAAATATATTCTAATGACGAAAAAGACATCTATTTTTTTACGCTTCATCAGTGAACTGAATAACCTTAGGGGAAATTAAGTTCCGCACCTGTTAAATTATACTGTAAATTACAGCATTTCATAAAATAGCAACACATTTTTTTTTTCAGTTACCAATAATCATTTTAAATATTAAGTAGATTTATGATTTTTTTTGTTTTATGGATTAAATTTACGGTAGTAGAAATATGTATATGTTAGGGAAAGGGATTGGGTAAGTAGATAACGTGGGAAAAAAGCTATAAGGGAACTGGATAAACCCAGGTACGTATATTAACCTGATAAACCCGAGAATATGCGTAATTACAGGGGGAATGGACAACCTGTTGCTGTTTTTTGGTACCAGTTTTGACTTGGTGCCTAAATAACCTAACAGTGTGTTGTTTTCATAACGATATTTAGTCCGACTGCCGATTTTTCCTGCGCCATTCTCATTTTTAGCGTCAAAGGGGAATATCGCGTCCCTCAGCAGATCTCTGCATGATATTGGATTTAGTTGATATTTTACGCTGAAACCCGGCGATGTACCCTATTTCGGACAGCTTATCTAGCGAAAATTGAGTTACAAAATAAAAAGGATATATCGTCAATTTGAAGAAGTTTCTCATAGTACCCAAATTAAATTGATGGTTTATCTTTGAAAATTAAGCAGTCCCATTGCTTAATCATGTGGGATATCATCAGCAAGCTTGAAATCGGACAAAATGATAATTAATGTCGCGGCGTCTTCAATATAATTTTAATTACAAGCAAATTCAGTTTTCCCATATGATGTTTTCATCAAATAAATATATAATGTACGCAATAAGATTAATAAGATCTTCATCAAGATATATTTCAGTTGTACCAGCATGACACCTATACCGGAAGTGGGTGGTAACACGTCACATTCTCGGTCTCGTCTGTTCTCGGAAAATGACAGAAACGCCAAAATGGCGGCGCCCATGAACTTATTTTCTCAAGTAAAAAAATAGTGTATTAAAACCACGAAATTTCCTCACTTATTAGGGTTGATGTCAAAAAAAAAACTGTCAATGGTACCTCTTTTAAATGATGAATATTTTATATTAGACGGAAAACAACCCCGCCATTTTCCCATTCCTTTTTAAATGAAATAAAAGTAAAAAATTAAAAAAGTTTGCGGGCTTAAAATAGGTCTTTTATTTTCTTTTTTTGCACGTTCTGTTTTTTTGGGGCTACATTGTGGGCGGGGCACGTAAACAATACTTTTAAACCGGGCTGTACGCCTTAAAGACTGAAAAAAAAGATATTTTGGGGGTTCGGATTTTATTTTTCCTTTGTTAAAACCCTTTTCTTTCTTTTAGAAAAGTTTTTTTAAAAACAAAAATTACAAAAAAAATTTTTTTTTATTTATCAAAATTTCAACAAAAATGGCGTTCGATTTTTTAAATTTTTTATCCACGCTTCCTTATTCTGGTTCCTGTTTTCCCAAATTTTGGTTTTTCCCTAACGTGCGGGGGTGACCATCTACACTTGTTTTCAATAAATTCCCAGTTTTTTTCGTTATTTCCCTTTAAAATTGAAAGGTTGCGAAAGTGTCCAATTCGGTACTTTGGACGAATGTTTTCAAAACCATCACTTAGCAGGTACTCGCGTAGTCCAATATATTAGACGTTACAGGCTTGTTATAGTTTGTGTCGGTCAAGCCTGACGTCTAATAGTTATTGCTCAAAAACGCATAGCATCTTAAAAAATTCAAAAAATGTCTATTGTCTTGCCTTTCAAGCTTTATTCAAAAGCTTATCTTCTTTTCTTTCAATTTCCAGGGCTCTAGCTAGACCAAAATTTTAGGGAGAAGTGACTTCTCCCTCAGCTCCTATCAGGGAGAAGTTTGACGACATAAGGAGAAGTGAAAAAAGGGCTTGCCCACATTGATTTGATCTATAAAAAGGAGTTTTACATATTTTCATTGATAGTGATATTTGAAGTATAAAATTCTAAAACCCCTCCTATCATCAGACCATTATAATGTTTTCTTTCTGATTAACTCCACACACCCCCTCCCTTAAGAAAATTTTCATTGTACAACACATACTGGCAAAATTCTCAATCAAAATTAATGTAAACAATATCTTAAGGAATTTTCATTAATAAAACTACATTTTAAGTGCTATTGGACACATTTTAACTAAACAATTTTCCTTTTTGGTAACTTTATTTTTTCATCGTAAAATCGGCAATCGCGTAAAATATGTGACAATGAATATTTGTCTGTTTCTCAAGCAGAAACACTTATAAATTCTAGTTGTTGTCGATTTTTTGATTATATTAAATTAAATATTGCAATCTGATGATTTTTAGACTTGGTTATTCATCCTCTATTGCAACAGGCTTGTAAAACAAAATTTTCTAATTTGTAGTACTACCGCCATAATTTACCGACCTAACTTTTTTGAAGACAAAGTTTTACTGCTGTTTTCGACTTGTCCAACAATGTGGGTCTGAATGTGGGGTTCAATAAGTTTTCTTATAACAATTTCATTTTTACCTAAATAAGCAATTCCGGGTGTAAATCTTTTTTACACTCGGTGATAAAAAAGTGACAGGTGTCGTAAAAATTATGCCTCTTAAAAATGGTGATGTTTCATCGGCGGATTTAAATGGCAAATAATGTCCGATGCATCTGCATAATCATGTCACTTAAATGTGTTAATTTTGATGTCAATTATCGGCAGTAAGGTCTGTGCGTCACCAATTCAGTTTGATTTATGCCTGGAGGCGAGGATTAACTTTATTAACATGCGCTGTATGATAGCTATATGTACATGTGCCGATGTGGTCAGTAAAAAAGCGCGGTGAAGTCGTTTTCGCTTTGATGTTCAAAACTCGGCGAAGTTCTGAAAACTTTAGGCGACTAAGTCGCCCAAATCGCCCAGTTTGCTAGAGCCCTGATTTCATGCTCAATCATACACAAAAACTCTCAAAACAGTGTACTTATCAATTTAAAATAAAAATATAAACATCAATCTATTTTTGTCTATCAGCCATACTGGTTTAGCAAGGTGCTTTACAGATTGATTCCAAATTTTTGAACGGAAAATATATTTCGAACACACTGACATTGCATGGGCAATTATTTCGTAAAAAAAATATTCCGTTAGATTGTTCTGATTCAGTTAAACGCTTGCATTTGAATTAGCCAATCAGATTTCGCGCACTTTATGGCCGCCATTTGTTTATCGGCTGTAAAAAGAATTGAAATACATGAGAGGATATAATCATGATTTTTCGGATGTGACAGTTTAATTATTTTGACAAAAGGTATTTATTTTTTAGTTTTGTTCATAAATAGGTCAAAACTAATGTAAATACACGCTGTCTTCATTGTTTTTCGTTCCGCCCGATTTTCTGGCGGAACATGCTATGGGTTTTTGAGCAATTTCGATATGACGTTGCTTTGCCCAGAAGCAAAAATATCTCAAAGCGACGTCATATTTATAGGACTAGTACTCGCGTTACCGTAAAGCTCGCTTTGCGTGCAGGCCCTTTGGGCTAGTCCAACTAATTAGACTTGTCAAAGAGACACCGAGATAATTTTGGACGGGCGCTGTCTTTTTCCAAGTCCAACCACGAACTGCATTTTTATGCACGGACGCTTCCCAATTAGAAAGTTGTTGGGAGCGAAAACTAGAAAAGTTTCGAAAAAAACGGTCTACATTACCTGAAAGAGAATCGTTTTTTATGCAAGGTTCAAATTATCATACTTCAAAGTCGAACAGAAGTCTAAATATTCCACTTTAATTTTTTTAATCGTTGAAAATTATTGAAAGCGGCCATATTGGAAAACGGTGTCATGGTTAAATTGTAAACACTGGTAAAAATCCATGGTGTAACACAGGTATCGGCGGCAATCGATTGTATTTGCCAAGCTTTATTATACAATTTGTTTTATGTTATTTATATGAATTATTGCAGGAATAACTCTTTTATTCACACACAAATATTTCAGCATTAAAAAGAGAGGGTGTGTAAAGGAAATTATGATAACCTTACTTAGAAATTAAATAGTTTATGATGTCCGATGTCAGATCATACTGCATTTAAGTCCGTTTAAATTGTCAAATTAGATATTATTAAGTTGGAATTTTTAACATCTGTGATCATTAGGTGAAATTTCTGAACTACCTTTTTATTTTATAACCCTGCCATGATTTCCCACATACGAAAATACAATGTAATTGTAGGTACATCTTAATTAATGAATTATAATTATACTATACATGATGAAGCAAAGACAGTCCTCAGTAAAATATAATTGTCGCACAGATTTGACGGGGTTTATGATAAAAACACAGCAAGCGGAAATTTAGTGACCGTTATTTAGATGTTGAATAGCTTAACAATGTAAGACAGATGGGAGAAATGTTGGAACGACTGTCGCAAAAGGCACCAAAACCTCTGATACCCATTAAAAATTCCATGTTATCTAGTTCCCGTTGAACGGCACCTCGAATGTGTCACATTGAAAGTTCCATGATTACCGCCGTATTATGTACACATCTGTGGATGTTGATTAAAAATTTCAACATTATTATGTTTAAGTGATCAATTCTGTTTAAACCGGCGAAAGGGAGCACTTGAACCTACCAGAGCCGTCTTTGGCACTCCTGTGTATTTATGTTTCGATTTTGCAGTTTCAGGCGTTTTTGGTGGTTTTTTTTTTGAGGGTGGATACATGAATGTGGATAAGTTTTTTTCTGTTTCTTTACATTTCTTTGCTCGTTTGCCGAACCTTGTATTGATAATCATTATCTGTTTGTTACGGTTCGGTATACATGTATACAATATGATAAACAAGATGAACAAGGAAAGGCGGCGTTCAATGAAACGCAAACCCCACATGACCCAGGAACATGAACCATTTGGCAAGGAGCCCAGGAGGATCCTAAATTAAAACGGGAAAGGGCGCAAGGGAGAGCACGGTCAGGCTTATCACTAAAATGTAACTGAGAAGGAAATCAAAGAAAATAAATAAATGAATGATTAATAGGACCACAAAGTTAACGAGCACAGGGGAAGGGATAGGAAATTCGGGGAGGGGCGAAATAAACAAATAAAACTAGGGGCAAAGGGTAGATACTTACCAAAGACGAAAAAACAACAAGGGACACAAACAAAAGTGTCACCAAAACAGTATGAAACAGGACCACTAAGTTAACGGGCACAGGAGAAGGGGATAGGAAATTCGGGGAGGGGGCGAAATTAAAGAAATAAAACTAGGGGCAAAGGGAAGAAACTTACCATAGACGAGAAAACAACAAGGACACAAACAAAAGTGTCACCAAAACAGTATGAAACAACAAGACATACACCTTATACATTTATAAGTCTCTTAATCTGTTCATTTGAAAATTCTGATCTTCTCAATGACTTTTTTTTAATATCCTCCACTTAAAATTTATTTCAATTAAAATATGTGACCCTTCCTTTATAGTTACACAGCATATGGCTGGATCACAATAAAGTTCCATTTTAGTAAATTAATAAAGTATGTCAAGAAGACATTTAACTTTATCAATAGTTTAATATGGTATTATATATCGGCAATCGGTGAAAAAAGAGCTCTTGAAATATTATTTGTACAAATACTGAATAATTTGAAGTGTATTTCAAATAGTTTCCTTCAATATTTCTTTTTACGTTCTTAATTGTCATATAAAATATGCATGTATAAATGAAGTCAGTATTTTATCCGAGTGACATTTGGCAGTCATTAGCAGTAAACAAGAAGGCAAACCACCAAATTGATAGATGTTGAGTATATGTATTAAAATATTTAAAAAAATATTAAACAACAGTACTTGTACAGAGCCTATTTGCGACCATTGCATTTTAGGTTAAATACAATGATACTTTTCAATAGTATTTAATAATGCACACATTTTTAAAAAATAATGAATAGATTTATTTCCCCGATATTTCGTTTAAGTTAATCTTCATGCGTAACCCACACTTACCTGCTAGACACACTGGTAGCTACTACCAGCTTTCACGGAATCGATTTTTTACGATGACGTCATAACATGTCCGCCGAAGATAGAGTAGACAGTACAAATTTGAAATAAATCGCATGTATGCGTTAAGACAGGTACAATCTAATATTTTTTCTAGGAGAAGTTAGTACTAAAATTTATATTCTATTGATCTTTAGAGGTGATTGAAGTTACTTTCAGGTTTAAGCAGTAAAAATCAGTCCAAACTATCGATAGTGTTGCCGGTAGATTTTCCGTGCGTAAAAATGACAGTTAAAATTAGGCGTAACGGTTTGACAGTAAGAAAAAAAAAGTCTGTAAAATGGGTCAAACCGTTCACGCCAAATTAATTAGGCTACCTTTGGGCCAGCTCGTCGAGCTCGCTATTAAAATAGAGTGTTTACAGAGGCGTATCATGTTGGGGGGTCAGGATCTGACCTCAAGCATCTGTGGCATTATCCTAGTCGGACCCTAGGGTCTGCAGCATTTGGCTCATTCTGTGTTTGTTGTATATTTAGGATGAATATAAGGAGACACTTAGTTCTGCAATCAGACAGTTGCCTGTTAACGATTTCATTCAAAAAGTGCTGAATTATAGTAACAATTGAACGGGCCTTACTGTCTCATCACTACTGCCATCTCAAATTTTAGGAATCTGAAACGCTCCAAAAACAAATGAAATCAATATTTCTATATCTAACATTTTAAAGGAAATAAAAAACAAATTTAAAGCTATTTCAATGATTTGTTTAAACGATGACAGTCGATTAAAGTATACATAATATTTCTCTCACTTACATCAACAACAAATTACCGGAAAAGGAAGTTCATGCAACCGGTGCCGTAGTAAATAATAACGGTGTAAATAGGTCCCAAACTCCAATTTATTTGTTTATGTATTCATCTGATTATGATCGAAAGGAAGTTTGTCTGATGTTATTACAGGTTATATTATTTTAATTTAAACTGTTAAAGAGGTCCTTTTAATCTGTCTTTTATTTTGACTCTATAAAACTGCTGTCATTCTTTCTATGAAGAAAAATAATCACTATAAATAGAAATGGAAGATAAACAATGATAAACTGATACAGTAAAGGTAACATTCTATCCCCATCTGATGATGTTGTACTGGCGTTGAGGTTGTAAAACTTTTATCTGAGTTCTGTCTGGAATCTCAGGAGTTTCATTGGTTACTTATTTTGATTTTGATTAGGGCCCCTTTGTTTCCTTCTATATATCAACAAGCTACCATCTTCTGTCCCAAGTCAGATTATTTGCAGACGACACTGCTGTATACTTAACCATCAACTCCTCCTCAGACCCCCCAACTCTCCAACATGATCTAGACAATATGGTTCTGTGGGAGAAGCAGTGGGACATGGAGTTTAATCCTTCAAAATGCCAAGTCATCCATATCACCAAAAATAAAACCATAATTAAACACAAATATGTGCTCCATGGCCAAGTCCTAGAGCCTGTTACAAATGCTAAATATCTCGGACTAGATCTATCTGCTGACCTTAAATTTAATACACATATATCTCGAATAACTTCCAATGCAAACAGATCCCTTGGCTTTTTTAAAAGAAATGTCATTACTAAAAATGAGAAAGTGAAAGAACTAGCATACAAGTCCCTGGTCCGCCCACAGGTTGAATATGCCTCAACTATTTGGTCTCCTTACACTAAAACCAATATTGACAAAGTTGAGATGATCCAGAGACGCGCAATAAGATGGGTTAAAAGGGATTACTCCCCTCACTCTAGTGTCATAGCCATGCAGGAAGAACTGGGCTGGCGATCCCTTGAACATCGCAGATTGGATTGTAGACTGATAATGTTTTATAAGATATACCATAACCTAGTTGCAATAAATCTCCCAACTTATGTTCAAACCCCACATAGATTAACCAGACATATGCATCCCTTATCCCTACGCCAAATACAGGTATCCTCTGACTACCATAAGTACTCTTTCTTCCCTCATAGCATTATACTATGGAATGAACTTCCTAGTAACATTGCCACCCTGCCCAACCTGAGTCAGTTCAAACAGGCAGTGGTGGGTTTGCAGTACTAGTCTTACTCCCAGTGTTTTTTTTAACTATTTTATCTCTTATCATCTTGTTTCACTATTAACATTTTAACCATGACTAGAATACATTTTCAGTCTCACCTTTCAAGCATGTCAATGTTTGGACTTTTCTTTTTTAGCTTTTCTTTTCACCTTTTACTAACAATCCGACGTGCACTAAATTCCTGCCTTTAACACTCGTAAGAGGGGTTGGCAGTATCCAGAGATAGATAGATAGATCAAGTGGGAGATTTTTCTTCAAAAAGAGGGAGATTTTAGAATTTGCAATATTAAAACAGAGAAGGAAGTTTGACATCAAAAGTCTATATAGGGAGATTTCTTTAATACCCCTTATTTTAAGAAAAATCTTTGAAAATATGGCTGCAGAAAATGGGAGTCTCCCGCTAAAAGTGGGAGAGTTCACATGTATGCAGTTGGGGTGTCACAGTTACTAAAAATGTTTTTTGAATGGCATCTTAATAAACGTGAAAAACATTTAACCAACCATACTATTAGAATGCTTCGACTTTGAACATTAACTAAATGTCTTGTATTGATAATATACATAAAATAGCACATTTTGTGTGACTATTTTGTTGTAAGTCTACTTAAAAAAAAACAATTACAAAAGTTTTCAAAACATTATATTCTATTATGGAGTTACTGTTTTCCTTAAAAAGACCGTATGGTACAAGATAAGATAGGATGCAATCGGAAAAAATGAAATTAAAAACAAAATTTCAAATCTTGACATAAAAAAAAACAAATGTTATGTTTAAAATCAAAAATACAAATTTAAATTGTAAGCTTTATTCAATTTCTCTCTTTTCATGCCAATTGCCATACAACAACAGACAGTTTGTTGAAAACCACTGTCATGTTAGAATTTCATGCCCTGAGGTATCAATCATTTTCTGGCACCCCAGGCCATGATATTTCCAAATGACAGTCTTGTCAATATGCTATAACAACAACTTATAAAATGGAAAAAAGACAGTCATAGACAAACTTTAATGATATATTTTCTCATATGTGTTGTTAATAATGTCTTAATGTGTAAGATTCAGTATCTCAAGTTTAAACTAAGTGAAAGGATACCAGTATGTGTTTTAATGTAAGGAATAAACATTGACTTAGCTATCCTACCTGTAACCTATTTGTGAACCCAAAGTGTGACACTAGTTATCTTGCCTGACAGCATTTTCATTCACAGAATTAGTACATTAAAAATTAAAACAACATTTTGTAAGTAAGATTATTGGTTTTTGCCAGTGTCTGTGTTTTGCTTATGAATAGTTTGACATATCTTTTAATAAACTAAAAAAAAAAAAAAATAAAGTCAAGTGTATGACTATTCTGAATTTGAATAAACTTACAGATTTTATCTTCCAGCTGAAGGGCTTTATAAGTCATATTTGTGCAGAGGGTCTTTGAGGATTACATTTACCAAAGTAATGGCTTCATTAGGCAACAGTATGCAGGATGGAGGTAGACCAGTTCAAGACACCCCTGATAAGCTTCAAGATCTTTGTATATTTTATTGCATGAACAATCTAGACATTCTTGTTGCATCATTGAATAATGTTAGTGAATCAAATGATGATATTTCATCCACATTCTCTTTGTTGCTTGGCAACAGATTGATGGAGTATTTCCTAAGTAACAGTTTACCAAGTGAAGATAAACAGCAATTTGTTGATCAATTGACACAGAACAATCAATTATGCAATGAAGTGATATTGACAAGGAGAGATGTAGTAAGCTCTGAAAATATTCAAGAGTTGGCTAATAATTCAATCCGAAGATTGCATCTCTCCATATTTGATGATAGTACAAGTGAAGTTACTGTTTCATACGAGGAATTATTAGAAAACAATCTTCCTTATTTAACAAAAGTATCTCTTTCTCAGAAATGTGAAGAAAGCCAGATGACAGGTTTTCTTAATTTGCTATGTGGACAGGAGGTTGATGCGGATATTGAAACTGTCGGAGGAAATGCGGATGATTTAGATAACTCTATAAATGCTAGTGGTGATCAGAACAGAGGAAAATATGATAATCCAAGCTTTTATGAGATGGTTGTTTCTAATACCAAGTTCCATGGATTCCAGATCAGAAATCTGGATGGACAAAATGAGGGAAGTGGGGAAACTGTTCAAGGAGCAGAGAAAAATACAGAAGACCAGTCTGATATTGCTCCAAACTTAAAATCTTTCAGCTATGAGTGTGTCTATATGGGAATGCGCCCACCCATTTCTGCACATCACTGCTATGGATGGTTTTATCATTTACTGACTGAGATATTGTTGAGGAACAAACAAATACAGTCTTTCTGTCTTGTAACAGTAATTTCAAACCCAGTAAAATGGTTCTTATCGCAACCAAAGATTCATTCAATGAAAAATATCCAGTCACTATGTTTGTCTTTCAATTGTCCTGAACAGGTAGCTGAGCTTGAGGAACGGGGCATTCCATATACAAAAGAATTCTTCTCCAACTTACCTCTTCTTGAAAACTTGAGGTAACAATACAGTTCAGTTTAACATTACATACATGTAGTTGTATTGCCTACTCCTGCATTTAAGCCTCTTATTAATGAACAGAGATTTCTAAAAAAAATGTGATGATAAAAGTAATTGAAAAAATATTTTTTTGATTTTAAAGATTGTTCATCATATTCTGTATGGATTTCTAAAGTGGCATGCAAAGTGCAAGTACATTTGAAATTAGTTGAGATCTACTTTAAACATAGTATGTTATAAATACCATGGTTTTCTTTTTTTTCTTTGTTCAAATGAAGAACATGAACCAGAATAATTAATAAATATATGCTTTATTTTTATGCAGACATTTAGATGTTTCCTGCAACTACGAAGGGGGAAACAGCGGAGGCATTTACTGTTATAGTGATAGAATGGTAGCGCTATTCACGCAGTCAGTCAAGAAAATGACACAACTCAAATCCATAGATATCTCAGGAACTAATCTTGCTTCAATCATTTCTCACAGTAATTCTAGGTAAATGTCTGATAATATAAAATCATGTAATTTTCTTATGATTGCACTTGATTCCCATTTGAAACTTATATTTCTTAAAACATCCTTAGATGGACCGTGACCTTAAAAAGTCTCCATTGCAGTGGGCTTTTTTTACATGACCCCCGAATCGCAAAAAGTAGAAAAAAGTGCCACAATGATGCATGCCAGCATGATTTTATCCGATAATGCATGTTTTCTTCTCTTTAAATGTATAACTGTGTGCAGTTTTATGCAAGAATTAGAAAAATAGATTGTGAAATTGGATACAAAAGCAGCTTGAGGACCTCTCGATGGAACTGTGCTGTAATCATTATTTTGTCTACAATACTTGTAATTCCATCTTATAAATCAGTAGAAAAAGCGATAAAGAATTGATTTATTTGTAAAAATTATAATAATATATCCATTTTGAATTTTAGATCAGCAAACATTATTGAAAAGATTTTCTGAAATTAAAATCAAATCAAGTCTACAGAATATAGCAGGTTAAATGTCATGTGAATGCCAGACGAAGTTACTTTTATATGCACATGGGTTTTTAATTCTCCAAATATCATACACGCTATGATGTCCTTGAGTTTTTGTCAACAGTTTTTGTGGCTATCTTTTCTATTATTCTTTTTGTCTAACTCTACAGACATCACCTCCTATTATAATTATTTTTTTCTCTTCATTTTCCAAAATAAATTTATCTAACTGTTCAAAAATTGAGATATCATCATTATTTGGTCCATAAATATTTGTAACTATATATGTGTTCATTTAACTATCTACCACAAACTATTTCTGTATATATGTTATGTTTTTGCAATAAAATTTGCTGTTAATTAAGAAGCATAGGCCACACTATTGTAAGTATTTCCACTGAAAAAGGCTGGTCCATCATAATAGCTTCTTGTAAAAGACATAAATTATCATACTTTTGTAAATTAAGTCAATTGAACACTTGCTTTCTTTTTAAATTAAATTAAATTTTGAAATTTATTATGTTATATTTGGCCATTTACAGTGATACAAAATGTACAGGTCATTGTATGCCTGGGTTTGAGGGTAGACAGTTTGATTTTCTTGGATTGTATGGCAATGAAGAATGTAGGCACAGTTTTATTCCAGCTCGAAGGGTTTGTATCAAATACTTGCTTTCATATTGTAGTCATATTCTTTTTTTGATAAAATTAGAGTAATTTTCATTTTAGGATTTATTATAAACTATATTTAGGGCCTCAAAAGTCTTCCCCGATCAATAGAGCAAGAAGGTCTGACTTTAAAACTGTATCAAGAAAAAAGTCATTTTCAGTGACATTTGGATCAGTGGACAGAGCTGAAGATCATTTAGCGGATTTTGTGATTAAATTTTTCTTAATCACTGTGTGATAAATAAGTTTTTCTTGTAATTAAAGCTGTTAAAATGATCTGATTATGAAAATATCTGTGAAAAGTTGTAGAACTGTAAAAATATACCTGAAGTTAGGTAGCTTTAAGTTGGTTGTTTAGAATACTTAAGTACAGTTGATGTAGGAAAAAAATGATATATGATATATAACATTGTACAGGTTAGTGGTGATGCTAACTTGGATCAGTTATTGGTGGCACTGTGGTCACTACAACACAACAAGGCTATCATGTTATCTGTACTGAACGAGCTACAGTTGTGGGTACAAGCACACTTTGTCACAGCAAAACAAGGACTACCAATGATAGATGTGAGAGTGTTTTCTTCTTCGTTTTTGCATATTTGAGCCGTGCCATGACAAAACCAACATAATGGGTTTGCGACCAGCATGGATCCAGACCAGCCTGCGCATCCGGGCAGTCTGATAAGGATCCATGCTGTTCGCTATTAGTTTCTCTACTTGTAATAGGGTTTGTAAGCGAACAGAATGGATCCTGATCAGACTGCGCGGATGCGCAGGCTGGTCTGGAGCCATGCTGGTCGCAAACCTATTATGTTGGTTTTGTCATGGCACTGCTCATTTCATATTTTAAATGACTTCTTTCTTGTATTAACTAAATTTTAGGGATGTTGTAATGTATACATGTAGTTCTCATTAATTATGGTTCTTATTAATTAAATAATGTTTATAGACAACACCTAAATTGATAAATGTTAATTTGTGTATTGTCTATAACATTTATTAATGAGAACCATTTAAATGACCAGGATTTAAACTTATCACTCTCTCTTTTAAACTTTTCATATTGTATTCCCAAAATTGATAATGAACAGTGTATTTAAGAAAGTTAGCAGTTTATGCTTAATTTAGCCTTAAAGTTTGATTTATGTGGAAATTTTAGGATTTAAGAGAAGCTCTATATTGATATATGAAAATTTGTTACAGTAACTGCCTGTTGATATATGAAAGTTGCTGTCAAAAACTTTCTTCCAAACGCAAACTTTAGCTACAGTTTTAGTATTTTCTCTATATTTGAGAGAGATACATAAAGTAGTAGAAAATATTTTTAAGTTTTACACAACAAATAAGCTGGTTTTTAGATTTTTATGCCATTTTTTATGTGTTTAATTTAAATCATATTGATTTGAGATTAAATTGTTTAACTCAAATTAAAACAGAGCAAATTCTGTAGTCTTAAAATTTGGAGAAAACTTAGTACTGAAAACTTAGTATTGAAAGTTAAGAAGTTGCAGACTTATTGTGATTACAATACTCATATTAAACTTTGTACACATTATAATTTACATATATAAATATATATATATATATATATATATATATATATATATATATATATATATATATATATATATATATATATATATATATATATATATACATTATATAGGGATTAGTAGAGTACATGGCTAAGATTGGAGATTGGGATAGCAGCTATGTGGAAAGAGTATATTATGAGGAAAAAAGTGTATGTGTTACACTGTAAGTAGCCTTAGGTTGTATGTGTATCTATATCGCTATATTAGCTTGTTTTTTATTCATTCTTAATATGGTTTAACATATTCAGTTGTTGTATTAGCTTGAAAGTTAATCTTAAATATAACCGTATCATAGATGTCTAGTAAATGAAAAAAACAAACATATTTTGTCCCATGCTAAAAGGCAATGTATTTGAGATACATTTGCACTTCTGATTATAGCTTACATTTTGATCACCTTTTTCTATCTTTGATACAATAATGTACTAAGTTGCAAAGTATGCTTGTTATATATGATGCATAAAATATGTTTATAAAATAGAAAGAATAAAGAATATTTTTATATTTTAGACATTGCTTGTACTTCTTGTTGAGGAGTAATGAGGTGAAAAATCACATCACCATTATACAAAAAAGGTAAGCCATTGTAATACAGACAAACCTTCCATCTAGTTTAGAACCTTTCTACAACCAAGCAAGTGCCCTCCAATTCTGTGAAATTAATTTCACAAACATTTATCATGTTAATAAGTTCTTATAAATATTCAGCCATCAAAAGTAATAAGGTTGGGTGTAGACTTTTTTAAAATTGCTCAAAATACGAGAATGATGAGAATTAAGAATATTTGAGCCGCGCCATGACAAAACCAACATAATGGGTGTGCGATCAGCATAGATCCAGACCAGCCTGCGCATCCTCGCAGTCTGATCAGGATCCATGCTGTTCGCTATCGGTTTCTCTACTTGTTATAGGGTTTGTAAGCGAACAGCATGGATCCTGATCAGACTGCTCGGATGCGCAGGCTGGTCTGGATCCATGCTGGTCGCAAACCCATTATGTTAGTTTTGTCATGACATGGCTCATTTGAATACGACTATTATTTTTATATGCCCGAAAGAATTTCGGGCATATTATGTTATACCCCCTGGCGTCCGTCCGTACGTCCGTCCGTCCGTTAGCAATTTGGTTTCCGGAGCATAACTTAAGTTCCATTTGGCCCACAGTGTTCAAACTTCATAGAATGATTGTCCATATTGGTTAGAAGACCCCTATTGATTTTGGGGTCACTAGGTCAAAGGTCAAGGTCACTATGACCTTAAAACTGAAAACAGTTTCCGGAGCATAACTATAGTTCCATTTGTCCCACAGTGTTCAAACTTCACAGGATGATTGTCCATATTGGGTAGAAGACCCCTATTGATTTTGGGGTCACAAGGTCAAAGGTCAAGGTCACTATTACCTTAAAACTGAAAACAGTTTCCGGAGCATAACTTAAGTTCCATTTGGCCCACAGTGTTCAAACTTCATAGGATGATTGTCCATATTGGGTAGAAGACCCCTATTGATTTTGGGGTCACAAGGTCAAAGGTTAAGGTCACTATGACCTTAAAACTGAAAAACAGTTTCCGGAGCATAACTTAAGTTCCATTTGGCCCACAGTGTTCAAACTTCACAGGATGATTGTCCATATTGGGTAGAAGACCCCTATTGATTTTGGGTCACAAGGTCAAAGGTCAAGGTCACTATGACCTTAAAACTGAAAACAGTTTTTTTAGCATAACTTAAGTTCCATTTGGCCCACAGTGTTCAAACGTCATAGGATGATTGTCCATATTGGGTAGAAGACCCCTATAGTTTTGGGGTCACAAGGTCAAAAGTCAAGGTCACTATGACCTTAAAACAGTTTTCGGAGCATAACTAAGGTCCCATTTGGCCCACAGTGTTCAAATTTCAAAGGGTGAGTGTCCATATTGGGTAGAAGACCCCTATTGATTTTAGGGTCACAAGGTCAAAGGTCAAAGCCAGTATTACTTTAAAACTGAAAACAGTTTCCGGGGCATAACTTAAGTTCCATTTGGCCCACAGTGGACAAACTTTATAGGATGATTGTCCATATTGGGTTGAAGACCCCTATTGATTTTGGGGTCACAAGGTCGAAGGTCAAGGTCACTATTACTTAGAAATTGAAAACAGTTTTTTTAGCATAACTTAAGTTCAATTTGGCCCACAGTTTTCAAACTTCATAGGATGATTGTCCATATTGGGTAGAAGACCCCTATTGATTTTGGGGTCACAAGGTGAAAAGTCAAGGTCACTATGACCTTGAAACTGAAAACAGTTGTTGGAACATAACTTAAGTTTGATTTGGCCAACTGTGTTTAAACTTCACAGGATGATTGTCCATATTGGGTAGAAGACCCGTATTGATTTTGGGGTCACAAGGTCAAAGGTCAAGGTCACTATTACCTTAGAAATGAAAACAGTTTCCGGGGCATAACTTAAGTTAGATTTGGACCACAATATTGAAACTTCAAAGGATGATTGTTTTGTGAAGGAGTTAATACTTTATTTAATTTCCATGTCTTACAAATTCTTCATCTTTACTAAAAAAAAAAAAAAATCACTTTCGGGCATATAATGCTCCGCCTAGCGGTGCTCTTGTTCTACATTCAAGTACAAATTAAGAGCAAGATACAATAAACATGTTCACAATCTATAATAAGTCACTATAACTGCACATACACTAACTAGAAAATAGTCATATTTGTCTCCATTCTTGTTCTAAATATGAAGGAAAAAATCTATACCAGCTTTAAAAATATCTTTGTTTTCACTCTCACACTCTCACAACCCATACTAGTTTTGTTAGGTAGGTTGGTAATTATTTTTATTGAACATTATTTATATGTGAATTATATGTATTTAAAAAAGAGAAATAAGCCGCGTCATGACAAAACCAACGTAATGCGTTTGCGACCAGCATGGATCCAGACCAGCCTGCGCATCCCCGCAGTCTGATCAGGATCCATGCTGTTCGCTAGCAGTTTCTTTACATGTTATAGGGTCTGTAAGGGAACAGCATGGATCCTGATCAGACTGCGCAGATGCGCAGGCTGGTCTGGATCCATGCTGGTCGCAAACCCATTATGTTGGTTTTGTCATTACGCGGCTCAAATTGTGAATGCTAAGCGACTGTTCAAAGATAAGAACCAAAGTTTCAAAGTTTTATTGATTCAATTAAAATACCAGTTTGTATATTTAAGATTCAGAAACATCAGAGAAATATAAACATGATATTTTCATGTGACTGAGACTTTGCTCCTATGTTTTATCCAAATTAATTAGGAAATAAATTTTATGGGTAGGTAACTTGAGAAGAAACACCACATATATGTTACATTATACATTACATATACATTACATTTTACCTTACCTAAACGTTACATTTTACCTCTGCTGAATAGAAAAGAGAATATGTTATATAAATTGAACTATGTAAGTATGTGTTTAGATTAAATTAAAGTTAATAATAAGTCTTGATATTTGTGTATAATAAAGCTTACTATAATGTATATTATATTTCACTTTAACCACACAAGAGTGTTTTGAATTAAGAGTGTTTTGAATTAGTTATTTGACAGTTAATCTACTACTTGTTTCCAACTTTGTACAGCTACTCAAGTCATGTTCGTTTACCTTGTCTTTCTGTTTCATTGCAATTTTCATGTATTTTGTTGTGAGCAATGCTTCCGAAAGACAACCCTTTTTTCAGATTTTTACATACCTTTCTGTTATATTCTGCTTAATTCCTAAACAAAATTTAATTGTAAATTTAAAAGCTTATGGGCTAAGATAAATTGTTTGTAGGGTAAACTTAACATAGAAACAGGGGGATAAATTAAGGAATGTTTTGCATAATTTGCGACAATTGCGTCCTAAAAGATGTACCGATAATTATACAGGCTATAAAAACAACTGATGAAGCATTTGTCATTTCGAAACAAAAGCTAAATATTTGATCATAAATTAAACCAAGGTTCTTATTAACTCTTTACAAATACAGATATATTTCCTTTCAATGTATATGTAAATATTAGAAATGTGAAACTTACTATTTTGTTTTAGTGTGACTTTCTAGTTTTACTTACTATACATCTGCAAAGAACTTTTTTACTCGATAGATCTTTCAGCAAGATTTAATATGGACTTCTACGATAAAAGATGTCAATATTATGCTTGTTTTTGTGTTTTTAGTGAAGGAAGAAAGCTTATTTTCATTCATTTTGGTACAAAATTTTACTGTCTTGTGTGACTCACTAAAGCTGCATTTGCAATTTTCACACAATTCAAACAAATTTCTGAGGCCCACATGGAAGATCGGGAAACCGAATGTGTAAGCCTCATTAAATAAAGTTGTTACTTACTTACTTACTTACAATGTTTTCAGAAACCATAAAATGTAGGACAATGCACTTAGTATTTATATTTAAAGAAAGTTGCAGTGCATATGATACATATGATACATATGATAAAAATAAGAATTTTACCAAGGCTCAGAAGTCGTTATTACTCGTTTGCATCACTATAGAAAGTCACATGATTCACCCCCATGACTATTTTTAGACAGTTGCACTTGAAATTGGTAAATTTATATTTTGTAGACAATTGATGGAGCGGCTGTTTGTTATATGTCACAATCTCAGTTTGAAACTTGACTGGAAGAGTTCAAATCAAGAAGTTAGAAACAAGGTATCTTATGTTAACTTTTACCCTAGGCTGTAGACTGAATTTTTGTTAGGGACATTGCCCTATTTTGTATTTAAAATTGTCCATTGATAATTGGAAAAATATTAACACAGTAGAGAATCTGGTCAAATTACTAACTGACCTTACTGTTTGTGGTTAATAGAGTAGACTGACCTGGCTGTTTATGGTCAAAGCACTTATGCATGTCACTTAATTTTGTGGGCTTGAAATTTTGTGGTTTTGTCACAAAGAACATTTTCATGGATTATTAAATTCATAGAATGTTTATTTTTTACAAAAGGCAAATTGTAAATGAGGTGATGCAAAATAATATTACAGCAAATGAAATGAAATTTCGTCAGATTTGAATTTTGTGGATTGACCTATCCATGAAAACCACGAAAATAAGTTCCCTATGAATAATAATGTTTTTGCCGTCAGAGATCAGGCTGACCTTACTGTATATGGTTAGACAACTTAACAGTTGTCAGGCTGTCCTGATTTATACCAGTCATCACCACTGGCATTCATTTAGTGATTAGTGTAAGATAGATCTTTTAATTTTTTAATATTTCAATTACAAGATGTGAATAAAAGTTTAGTATAAGAAAATATATATATATATTTGTAATTAAAAACTGTTTGAACCACATGAAAATGCAGTTTTGTAGAATTGCAATATTTTAAGATATACTATGCTCATCCTTGAGCACAGAAATTTATTGAAATCTGTTAGATTCTTACTATATATGTCTAATTTTAATAATAGAATGAATATACTATGTATGGGAAGCTGCATTCCCTATTGCAAGTCATGTAAAGTTGGTCTTATCTTAAAGAAAAACTTGCCAATTTTTTGTGTCGCCTCTACGGAGTAGTGGCGACATATAGGGATCACTTCTCCGTCGTCTGTCTGTACGTCTGTCCGTCCGTCCGTCACAAAACTTGTCCGGACTACTCCTCATAAACTACTGGTGCAATTTCATCCAAACTTTACAGGAATGATCAGTACCAAGTCTAGTTGTGCATATTGTCAGCATTTTCCGGTTCAATGATTTTTGTCAGAGTTATGGCCCTTTAATAATTTTTATTTTTAAAGTTTGTCCGGACTACTTCTCTTATACCACTAATGAAATTTCAATGAAACTTTACAGGATTGATCTGTAGCTCAAGTCCTTGCGCATATTGCACGGGTTGTCTGGTTGAATGATTTTTAGCCGAGTTATGGCCCTTTGATAAAAAGGTGTTTTCTTCTGTGTGTTGCCAGATACACAAAAGCTTGTCCGGACTACTCCTCATAAACTACTGGTGCAATTTTATCCAAACTTTATAGGAATGATCAGTACCAAGTCCAGTTGTGCACTGTCCGTCTGTCACAAAATTTGTCCAAACATGAAATTGGCCATCATGAGGCGACACATGTTATCACTGATCGCTCTTGTTTTAATTACACTATAATATTCACCACCTATAGTGTGCAGAATTTTAAACATAACATATTTACTTTGTGTGAAGACAAAACATGTTTATTTTATATTTACAAAGAGACTGTGTAGCAATTATCAATATTTTCTAATATCAAATCTGAGCATAGTATATCTTTAACAACTTTGTATTATTTGTCTTGAACACATTTATATTTAGCAACATCAATTTTTTTCTCTTGTAAAAGTAAGTCTTTTTTTATGTAACAACTGATTATGTATATAATTGCTAGATAAAAGGCAGTCCACACCTTCCCTATATAATTGCTAGATAAAAGGCAGTCCACACCTTCCCTCAAAAAGAGCAAAACAAACAAAAAATGCAAAGGGTGGGGGGGACAATAAAATCATAAGTACAAAACTCATCATTGTTAACAATACATAGTGATCATATTTATGAATCGTTGCGGACTTGATCTGAAATACTTTTTTTGTGTTCCTCAGGAAGTTATTACAAGACAAGTAACAAATATTTGAAATATGAATTATGTTCATTCTATATCATTTTAGGCTTAAACAATTTGTAAATGTTTTTTTTTTCTTTTATATAATGAAATTGTAATGTTTTTGAGAATAAATAAGGCTTTAATATTAGATAATGTTCTTTATTATTGCTAGATTCTGAGGGTTGCAATGTTGCTAGTCCTGATTTTAGATCTGGAAGTTACAGTTGTAAGTATGATTATCACGATATCAACACTGTACTCCACCCTGTACATATAAAACATTGATGGTCATATGGTATTTTTAATTTATCATCCATTATTGTGTTCTAAGTGAGCCATATTTTGCTAAAATGTAGGAAAAAATCATCAACTTTGTTCCTTCAATTACCATCTTTTGACTAGACATATACATGTATGTGTGAATATTTGGCAGTTTTTAAGCCTATTATTATTTTAACTGTATAAAGTATATAGGTTGCTGACTAGCAAAGTGCTTTTTTTCCTCCCCTTGGACCTGTCTTTTGAATAATATAATGAATTAAAAACATTTATTGCATTATTGTTTATATATTATATACAGGTTTATAGCTACAGATTTGAGCAATATATACAACTTCTGTTGGAGATTTTTCATGGTCCAGCCAAACCAGCACAGAAATTATTGTCCCTACGTCTATTACATTCTGCATGCAGGATCAGCCAAGAGTATAAAGCTGTTGCTGGTGGCAAAGTGCAACTTGTAAAGGTAAATTTAAAATTCTATATTATTAAAAACAATATTATTATTATGCCCCCGCCATGTAATGGCCGGGGCATATAGTGTTACCCTGTTCCGTCATTCCGTCCTTCCGTCCTTCCGTCCTTCCGTCATTCTGTCATTCCGTCATCATCAGTTTCCGTTCATTATCTTAAGAACGGTTGCACACATTCAACTCAAATTTGACATATGAATATGTCATGACAAAATACAGGTCAAGTTCGAATTTGGTCATGGTTCGATGATTTTTGACAGAGTTATGCCCCTTTTACTTTGAAAATAATATGAAATTTCAGTTTCCGTTCATTATCTCCCCAACGGTACAACACATTCAACTCAAACTTGACATATGGATATGCCATGACAAAATACAGGTCAAGTTCGAATTTGGTCATGGTTCGATGATTTTTGGCAGAGTTATGCCCCTTTTACTTTGAAAATAATATGAAATTTTCAGTTTCCGTTCATTATCTCCCCAACGGTACAACACATTCAACTCAAACTTGACATATAGATATGTCATTAGAAAATACAGGCCAAGTTGGAATTTGGTCATGGTTCGATGATTTTTGGCAGAGTTATGCCCCTTTTACTTTGAAAATAATGTGAAATTTTCAGTTTCCGTTCATTATCTTCCCAACGGTACAACACATTCAACTCAAACTTGACATATGGATGCGTCAAAAGAATGCGCAGGTCATGTTCAAATTTGGTCATGGTTCAATGATTTTTGGCAGAGTTATGCCCCCTTTACTTTGAAAATAATGTGAAATTTTCAGTTTCCGTTCATTATCTCCCCAACGGTACAACACATTCAACTCAAACTTGACATATGGATATGTCATGAGAAAATACAGGTAAAGTTCGAATTTGGTCATGGTTCGATGATTTTTGGCAGAGTTATGCCCCTTTTACTTTGAAAATAATATGAAATTTTCAGTTTCCGTTCATTATCTCCCCAACGGTACAACACATTCAACTCAAACTTGACATATGGATATGTCATTAGAAAATACAGGCCAAGAACGAATTTGGTCATGGTTCGATGATTTTTGGCAGAGTTATGCCCCTTTTACTTTGAAAATAATGTGAATTTTCAGTTTCCGTTCATTATCTCCCCAACGGTACAACACATTCAACTCAAACTTGACATATGGATATGTCATGACAAAATACAGGTCAAGTTCGAATTTGGTCATGGTTCGATGATTTTTGGCAGAGTTATGCCCCTTTTACTTTGAAAATAATATGAAATTTTCAGTTTCCGTTTATTATCTTCCCAACGGTACAACACATTCAACTCAAACTTGACATATGGATATGTTATTAGAAAATACAGGCCAAGTTCGAATTTGGTCATGGTTCGTTGATTTTTGGCAGAGTTATGCCCCTTTTACTTTGAAAATAATGTGAAATTTTCAGTTTCCGTTCATTATCTTCACAACGGTACAACACATTCAACTCAAACTTGACATATGGATGCGTCAAAAGAATGCGCAGGTCATGTTCAAATTTGGTCATGGTTCAATGATTTTTGGCTGAGTTATGCCCCTTTCACTTTGAAAGTAATATGAAATTTTCAGTTTCCGTTTATTATCTCCCCAACAGTACAACACATTCAACTCAAATTTGACATATGGATGCGTCAAAAGAATGCGCAGGTCATGTTCAAATTTGGTCATGGTTCAATGATTTTTGGCTGAGTTATGCCCCTTTCACTTTGAAAGTAATATGAAATTTTCAGTTTCCGTTTATTATCTCCCCAATGGTACAACACATTCAACTCAAATTTGACATATGGATATGTTTTTGGAATGCCCAGGCCAAGTTGGAATTTGGTCATGGTTCAATGATTTTTGGCAGAGTTATGCCCCTTTCACTTTGAAAATAATATGAAATTTACAGTTTCTGTTCATTATCTACCCAACAGTGTTACATATTCAACTTAAATTTGACATATGGATATGTCAAAGGAATGGGCAGGTCAAGTTGAAATTTGGTCAGGGTTTGATGATTTTTTTTGCAGAGTTATGTCCCTTTCACTTTGAAAATAATATAGATACATCTTAGGAATAAGCAGTTTAAGTATGAATTTGGTTGTGGTTCAATGATTTTAGACAAACTTATCTTTCCTGAATGTTGGAAAAATTTTGTACTTTCAGTTTCAGCACTCATACTTTTAGCCATTATTTTGGCTACAAATATGAAATATGTTATTTTTAAAAGGTTAAGACTGAATAATTTCAGTGTCTTGAACATTGTATGAAAATGGTTTGTGTTAACATTTTAAAGTTTTAAGGGCTTTGAACTTAAAATGAAAAAAATAATTAATGCACCATCTGAAATTTTGGCTGCATGCGGGGGCATCCGTGGCATGATGACACATTTCTAGTTCTATTTGTTTTGAGATAGACTTTAAACAAGTTTTTGTAGTACATGTGTTTTTTTTTCAGTATTTAAGTTCATTAATGAATATTAGGAGTGTCACGGTTAGAAAAAATGCTAACTGTTTAAACGGCGATCTAATAACTTTGTTAAATATTTAACCAGCTGTACTAATAAAATCCTCAGATATTTCAACATTAGATTTGTTTTCTGAATGATAAATGCGTCAAATACTAACCTTGGTTACTGGATGTTGGATTTTCCGACCGTACCCATTTAAACAGATAAACGTGAAACCCCTAATGAATATTATGCATACTGCAGACTCATTAGAACATGTTTGTTGAATTTTATACCAGAGATGAGAGGGAAATGATTGTTTGAAAACAATAAACCAGGATATTGCTTGTCACATACACAATAATTCATGTTGAAAAATGGAAAATTGTTGCTTAATGATTTTGTAAAAGAGCACTCTCTTAAAAGATAAGGTACATATGAAATTTGATTCGAGTGATGGAGCTATGCATGTATAGTGATACCTATGTAAAATATTGACCTAAGAAAGATAGAATGCTTTTTATATTAAATACATGTGTCCAATGTTGATAAAATTGATTGCCAATCTTTCATTAAGCAGTGAAGTAGTAGTTATTTACAATTTCAAACTATTAAATTTATCAAACAGTAGTTTATAATCTGGCCAGGATAGATATGCTGGGTAACGTTACTCAGTACTGTACAAATATGATAGGTAACCTTGTTCAGTATTGCACAAATGTGCTGGGTAACCTTGTTCAGTATTGCACAAATGTGCTGGGTAACCTGGCTCAGTATTGCCAAATATGTTGGGTATCCTGGCTCTATCGCACATATATGCTGGGTAACCTTGTTCAGTATTGCACAAATGTGCTGGGTAACCTGGCTCTATTGCACAAATATGCTGGGTAACCAGGTTCAGTATTGCACAAATATGCTGTGTAACCTGGCTCAGTGTTGCACAAATATGATAGGTAATCTGGTTCAGTATTGCACAAATGTGCTTGGTAACCTGGCTCAGTATTGCCAAATATGTTGGGTGACCTGGCTCTATTGCACAGATATGCTGGGTAACCTTGCTCAGTATTGCACAAATATGCTGGGTAACCTTGCTCAGTATTGCACAAATATGCTGGGTAACCTGGCTCAGTATTGCACAAATGTGCTGGATAACCTCGCTCAGTATTGCACAGATATGTTAGGTAACCTGGTTCAGTATTATACAAATGTGCTGGATAACCTCGCTCAGTATTATACAAATGTGATAGGTAAACTAGTTCAGTATTGCACAGATATGTTGGGTAACTAGGCTTAGTACTGCACAAATATGCTGGGTAGCCTTACTCAGTACTGCACAGATATGCTGGGTACCAGACTTAAGACTGCACAGATATGCTGAGTAACCAGGCTTAATGTTAAGTCATTATTGAATCAAGTGTAAAAATCTCCAAATGAAGAAGTCACTAATTGAAGAAGTCAGTTGAAAAATGACATGTTGGTTAACAGATAAGATGAATCACAATAATTGCAGCACTGTACTATTTACAAGATGATATGATATAAATCAAAGATGAAATAATATGTGATATACTGTATGGTTATATATTTTATATTTTATTGTCAGAGATTGTTGATGATTGTGATGGAAAGAGTGACAAGAGTTGAGCAGGTAGATGAAATCATGGAAAAAGTATGGAGTATACTTTGGTCTCTTACAGGTAGTCTTTTATTTTCCTGTAATTTTAAAGAGATAAGGAGACATTTAGCAATATAAAGAATCTTAAGCAGATTGATTGTTTTTATGCCAGTATAAAAACACATTTTGGTCATCTCTTGATAGTTGGTCTACCTAACAGGTTTTCCTAGTTAACTAACCAGTATTTACTAATTTCTCCCCACGTGGCCCACTGTTAATCCCTTGTGATTTCTTAATCAGGGGTGAGACACAAATGCCCATTAGATTCAATGTAAGAGAATAATTGTCATGGATCCAAGGATCAACCCAGGATAACAAACCTGATGCTGTACCTATTCAGTATTGAGCTAAGCAGGCAAAATTTTCAGTAGATATAATGGAAAAATATTTATTAATCATTGACCAACTAAATCAATACTATAATATCATTAGGTAATGGTCATATAGGGTTTGGTTCTTCATGTATTTTGAATCCACAAATATATCACACATCCACATCCATGTCTGTCCAAGCATTGCTTCTTGTTTATTATCAGTTATACATTCTTTTCAATGTATTTTAGAAAATAAAAAGGTGCTAAGTACCTTTATTTATGAATTATTTCAAGATTACACATTAATTGAAAATACCGTTTTTGCATAATTATAAGAGGTGTATAGGAACTCAATTAACTTAACATTACTTGCCATTTGAACTCATTTTGTTTGTGGAAAAGCTCAAGTTTGCAATAAGCTTTAACAGGAAACTTGCTAGAATAAGCTCAAAATTGGTTTGAAATTTCTAGTTAAACATTTTGACAGCTTGGTGTCAATGGGTTGTAACTCCTTTTTTATTAAATACAACCAATTAGCACCAAACCCTCAATTTATGCCCTATATATGATATTATCTTATACAGATGAGGTACCATCCAACTGTGAATTATTTGTCAACCATGCTGGGTGTCAGATGGCCAAAACTTGTATAGAGGTAATCATTTTTGAGTTGTTTATTGAAAATCAAACTGGTTTTACAGTATCTAAATTTCCTGCGAGTACAAAAATATAATTTACAATGTAACTGGCAAATATTACAGAATTGATCTAAGCATTTTGCTTGCTGATTATTTAATACAATAAATAATAGTATTTTGATAGCATTTTGTAGGTGTTAGACTTAATTTAGCTAATGATTTATGTTGTAGAAATACAAAGATGCAAAGCCATTGCACAGAAAGATCACTGGTGCCGTGGTAAGTTTTTTGTAAGACTTCTTTTTAGTGTTTTTATTTAACAAATAATATATCCCAAACAGTGATTTTATCGCCCAATAACATCACTGTTTGGAGTTCGGATGCGAGGAATTATATCACGAGAGCGTAGCCCGAGTGATATAATGATGCGTATCCGAAAGACAAACAGTGATGTTATCAAGCGATAAAATCACCGATTTGGATATATTATTTCGATTCTAACACGACATCAACAAATAAATGCTGCCGAAACTGATATTAAGCAAAATTGTTCCTGATTTGTTTCCTTACTTATTTTCAGCCCGTCGCATTTTTTTAGTGGTTATGTCACATGTTTAATGATTACGTCACATATCTAAATATAGAACGTCAACAGTGACTTTGTTGCATAATAACACACACTTTCGGTTTCTATGTTCAATGGGGGAAAAGTGCGGGTCATGTTAGAATTGTCCTTTAAACATGACATAATATGGTGACCCAAGCAAACAGGTATACAGGTAGGCAGACAGAAAAGCTGACGGGTGGTTAGGGTTAGGTATTGGGCTAGCACTCTTAGGCAAGCAGGCATTTGGGTGGATGGGCAGTCACAGTTTTGTCCAGTGCATATTTTTACATGCATGAAAAGATTTAAGTAATGCTTAATACAAATGTTTACCATTATTAAGCATTTTTTTGCAGTGAAACTGCTACATACACTTGCACAAAATTAACGTTTGTGTTGTGTCACACACAAAATTAAGGTCTCTCCTATCAAGGTCACACATGTCAGATAAAGATATGAAAATTTTGTATGGACAATTAATTCTGATAGTCTTGAATGAAGGGATTATATCACAATTATACTCAGCAAGGGATATGCTCATGGTTAGCAAGGTCAAGGTCACCAAAGCTTATTTAATGTAGAGATTTTGTCAGGTCCATGTTCTGTAAATGTATGAAGGGGTCTTAGTACACAAATGTTAATCTCTATGTTGCACACATTAAACAGGTGTCTAGGTCAAAGTATAGTCACACTTAGAGACACGATGAAAACAATTTGTCCATTGATGTACATCGTCAGATTGTTACATAACTTGGAATTGTGCACAAAATTCATCATTTATTTGAAAGTTCACACTAACGAGAATAAGCATTTGTGATAGGAGAACTTTTTGACAGTAATGGTCTTTTAACTGAAATTATATCATTGAGGGTTGCATAGATGATAGTGGTTGAAGTAATGTTGTTATATATTTTTACTACATTTGTTGATATCTATTACACTAAAACTATATTAAGCTTTTATGCATATTAAAATCAAGTATTTATATTATCAGGTTCTATCATTTAGTTTATTATTCCAGAAATATATGAACATTTTGTCTTAAATTACATGAATATCAATTCTATACTGTCTTATAAAGAAGTCTTTCATAATCAAATAACATAACCTTGTCATTTTAAATTCAAGCAGTTTAAAAGTCAAGAATCTTACCATATGCAAGTGCTGGACTTAATATATGACCACATATACTGAGGAGAATATGCTTACTACTTTATGTAAATGGAAATAAGATATAAAGATATAATACAGTTGAACTTGTTTCATGTTGAATTTTGAACTATTCATATTAGATTCAAGGGTATTAAAGTTATAACACTGAAACAGGGCACCATACTATAAAAGGTTTGACCATTCTTCATGAAAAACATTTTGGTCACACTCTGGCAGCAAATGCAGGTTATTCCTTCCTTTACTTTCATATAACAGATTTCTTATGTGGTATATTTTCAGAGCAATGTATCAGAAAACTCGAATTTATTGTCGTCACTCATGACAACAGATTTAGTGATCTTGTTCAAGTAAGTACATCTTATATATACCAATACATGAAAAGCAAACTTTTAAACAATTCTTCATGTTGATTTGATTTCTTATGATTTACTTTTATTACACTGAATAAAGATACAATGGGATCGATGGATTACAGGTTGCATTGTATCTGCCTTTCAAGCCGTAGATCATGGGTTTCTGTCCTAATTGTGGCATTAATTTATTTCCTTATATAACACAATTACTAGTACTAGGAAATAAACATGAAAATGATTTTTTTAACTTTTCTCAAATAGATGACTTTTATCATTAATTTCACCTAAACATTGAAGAAATGGTCTGAATCATAAGCTCCTTTTCTGTGACACTATATCAAAAGAGCAGATAATCTTTAATAATATTTTGCAAAGTTGAAATTCTTTTTGACTTGCAGTCTTTTTGCACTGATTTATCTTTCTGTTGAGGTTCATTTCTCAGAAACTTAAAATGATATTCACTTTAAACTTGTTCACTATCAAGTTGGAATGCATTTACATTTCTAAGAAGCAGATATCCCCGGATGTCTTTTTTGCTTAATTATCTCCCTTTTGTAAAATTCTGTTCTCCTATTTTCTTTCAAAAACAACTATAGATATTCATTTCAAACTTGAAACACCTGTTCACTGGCAAGTGCAGGCAATTCTGCATGCATTTTTTTAGAATTATGCCCCTTTTCTACTTTACTTTTTTCATGAGAAAAGATGAAGGTGCAACTCTTTTTATAGTATATTGTTAAAGTAATCTTGTGATATCGAAAAATGCTCAGGAAAACATGTTTTCTAAACCTTAACTTGGAATAATCTAACATTAATGTACTATCATTCATGTGTAAGCTATGATACTTTAGTGCACTAGTAAAAGTACCCATGTTTGAAATAATGAATGGAGAAGCACTTTTGATCTTCCTTCAAAAGTAAAATGTGACGTTTCCATCAAACTCCTTTTTTTAACCAGGTTTTCCGAAGGAAAAAACTGGTTATTAGATTGAGGTATGTCGGCGGGCGGGCGGGCGGACGGGCGGGCGGGCGGGCGTAAACAATTTCTTCTGTGCGCAACTCCTCCTACATTTCTCAACGGATTTTGACCAAACTTTCACAGAAGCTTTGTCATCAAGTGCCCTGGCGCATATTGTCGGGGTTTTGCGATTAGATAATATTTGACCTAATTATGGCCCTTTGTTTTTTTCCTTATATAAAATATATAGTGAACAATTTCTTCTGTGCTCAACTCCTCCTACATTTCTCAACAGATTTTGACCAAACTTTCTCAGAAGCTTTGTCATCAAGTGCCCTGACACATATTGCCAGGGTTTTGCAATTGGTATATATTTGACCTAATTATGGCCCTTTGTTTTTTTTCCTTATATAGAATATATAGTGAACAATTTCTTCTGTGCGCAACTCCTCCTACATTTCTCAACGGATTTTGACCAAACTTTCTTAGAAGCTTTGTTATCAAGTGCCTGGCACATATTGTCAGGGTTTTGTGATTGGATAATATTTGACCGAATTATGGCCCTTTGTATATTTTTTCCTTATACAGAATATATAGAGAACAATTTCTTCTGTGCTCAACTCCTCCTACATTTCTCAACGGATTTTGACCAAACTTTCTTAGAAGCTTTGTTTTCAAGTGCCTGGCACATATTGTCGGGGTTTTGTGATTGGATAATATTTGACCGAATTATGGCCCTTTGTATATTTTTTCCTTATACAGAATATATAGTGAACAATTTCTACAGTGCGCAACTTCTACATTTCTCAATGGATTTTGACCAAACTTTCACAGAAGCTTTGTCATCAAGTGCCCTGGCGCTCACTAAATTCCCATGTTTCTTCCAAGACATCATTCAAGTATTTTTTTAAAATTGTGAACATACTTTTCTTGATATCGCACAAAACACCACACGCCAATATTGTTGACAAAAGAAAATGACAAGAGACGCAAAAATGCAAAAATTAAGCAAAAATAAAGTACTGTTTACCTTTCTAAAACATTTGGGAAAAAAAGGTGAATAGACAACATAAAATTTCTCAATCATTTTTGTTTGAGGAATATTAAAAAAGCCATAATTCCTCCTAAAAGTTCAATTAAAAACAAATGCCCCTTCATGACAAAGCTTCTGTGAAATATTTTGCTGAAAACCTGGTTGCATCGCATTGCGATGTTCCTTGTTATTCAATTACATGCATTTGTCTATTCCAGAATACACTTTTGGCAACAAATCAATCAGATTAATAAACATAAACATCTTTTCCATATACATTGTTTTTGTAAGGGGAAATTTATTTATAGTTTGTCTTTCTTTATGGAAATATACCAGTATTTCAATTGTTTCATGTACCTTTTACGTACTAATAATTTAGACTAATGAGATAGAGCTATCGGTATATGCTGTGTTATTAACATTTAGGAATTTACTGGCATATGAAGATGAGGAAGATTTTGATGTAAGTTCTCATGCAGCTGGTTTCCTAATCATGCTGGCATCACATGGACCTGATGCATGGACAATAGTAGAACCTACATGTACCAGAGAAATTGTTCTAGAGGAAGTAGACAAAGTTATGATAAGATGGGATATCAATAAACCAAAAGGGGTGAAATTCAGGTATTTATAAACAGTTGGTATCACAATGCATACAATGGTTACAAACCAACAGGTTGAAACAAAAGGAGATAAATATTAATTTTGAGTTTGTGTAGAATAAACCGCATTAAGTAGTATGAATATTGAAAAGTTATTAAACATTGAACTTTTTAAAGAGAATTCACTTGCAAGTAAGGTGAATTCAGTTTTCACAAAACATGCATTTTTTTCATGTTCTTTTATGCAGAGCAGCCATATTTCATGGTGAATTATATACATGATTATAGATATGCAGTACAATAACTTGCCCCTGAAAGGATTGGGATCAGAGTCTGCTAGAGATCTTGAGTTTTTTCACATGAGGAAATTTGTCCATTAGCTAACTGAAAATTTTAGCTTGAAACTGGTGCATGTTACTGTTAGTGTGAGATATAATTATTTGAAGTTCACCTGAAGTTATCTTTCTTCAATGAACCAAATATTTTATCAATAGATAGGAAAGAAAAACAGTAAATATGATAAAGGTTTTAGCTTATCTAGAGCAGATAACTTTAGTAACAGTACAAGATTATAAGTGTATAACATGTTTGAACATAATTATAACAAGCCCTTTTTTCTGCAGGTCTCTTACCCCAATGTTGACACAGCTAGACAATTACAGTACCCCAGTAGCTCAGGTATGGGGAGCTTGGTTAATATGTAACCTAGTGATTGTTAAAGGTATGTAGGCAAGATGTTATTGTTATCCTAGTACAAGAATAAGACAAAAAGTTAATTGTATAAGTGTGCCAGGTACTCTGTTGTGTAAGTTATTTCATGCATGAATGTATGGATCATCATGAAACTTGGTATTTGATCTTAGTTTAAAATGTTCAAATATATTTTCCTTTAGTCCCCTCGTTTTTATATCAACGAAACAGAAAATAGAAAAATTTGAATGCCATTGTACTATGTAACAATGTATTATTTATTCTGATGAATGCTGCAAAGATTTGCTTGTTATTATATTTCTCACGATATATTTACATAATTGATTCATTCCAGTAAAAAAAAAGCTATTTACCAGCCCACTTTATTATACATTTTTGTATTGACAAATCCATCATTTAAGTTGTCTCAAATAAATGAACATTAAAAGCAAATTGTTACCTGATTTGATTACAGCACGGACCTACTGTGATATGTTAGAATCTGAGGATGGTTTAACAAGGATTGACAGTGTGTTAGAACATGAAGGATTGAGAGAGGATCTTGTGACATTACTACACAAGATCAAATCAGTAACAGCAGAATACAAGTCACGTGGGGAGGAGAACTATCATCTGTGATATTGTCATACTTGATGTGTTATTTATATGATGTTAGGAATGTTCTCATTATTTTGATAATAACCAATTATTACTTGTCACATTTAAACATGGAAATGGAAGCTTTACAATTTAATTTTAGCTTGTCCATTCAAAGAAAAATGGGGCTGTCATATTTGCTTGTACTAACAGGGCAACACACTTGGTACTTCATGTGTAACTTCATGTCCAATTAACCATTGAAAGAATTTGCTTAAAACTTAAGATGCATTGTGGATACCGGTAATTATTTGAGTTCACTGTGCAAGGTGCATAACTTGAGCATGGATTATGAGTGAATGATGAACTGTTTTATGGAATCTTCATTTTTGTGAATTCATTCTTTAATTAGGTTCTTGTTATACTGTTAACAACTAACAATAGTGGAGCACACTGTCCTACTGGCACCTCTTGTTATCTTAATAAATAAATGTTGAACAATATTGTTATGGTTTATATGTATTTAACCTATACCTTTCCAGTGTTTTCTATGTAAAATAGTTCCAAATATAATTATCAATAACCATAAATTATACCATTCTCAAAGTATGCAGAATATTATACCATAGGAAAATTAACAATGTAACCTTCACAATAAACAAGGTTAAGAAATTTAATTTTGGTCTTAATACAGACAAGTAAGTGTCAATAAGACAAAAAAGAAACATTTTTACTCATATATATTGAAGAAAACACTTGGTTTAAACATATTTATGTAAGCTCGATTGCGAAACAAGTTTTTGCAACTTATAGTAATCACTTTCGAGTCTGCTTCCTTTAACCAACCAGTACAGGAGTCATTAAAGAAACATGGTTGTGACCCGATTAGGGCTCAAACCCATGATCTCTGGGTTGAGAGGCAGACACCTTGTTTCTAACACATTGCACAGTATTTAGATATATAGAGGATATTTAATGAATGTAGGGTCAATAATGAATTTATTCTGGCGAGCATAATATTTTGTTCAACTCATTTAATAAATTTTGTAATGAAGCTACACATACATAATACTCTATTTATCATTTGCATAAAATAAGAACTGTTCAGGCGCTTTAGTGAAAATGCAAACTTAAAGCACATCTTTACGCTTTGTTTATATTATGTAAATGATGTCACATCAAATTAACATGCATGGGGGTGCAAACCATTTTTAAGGTTTTGCAAAAGTGACATAGGTATGTGATATAATGTTTTATGAGATTTTGTTGTTTATTTATTTACATATTTATTTATTTAACTACCAAGCTAGTGTTACATTAACAGTTTATTGATTATGTTAATTGTATATGTCTTCTTAAATATTTGCTCTCAAATTAATTTGTTTGATAAGAACAGTTACAAAAAATGCTGTGTAAAGTTATATCCAAATGATATCAGTTAGTCATCATTTTGTAGTAAAATTAGTTTTTGTAATAATCTAAAACTTGTCCCCTTCACTTGTTTATACAGGTTTTAAATTAAGCTGATATCATTTTACTTAATATCTATTCTAGGATTCGAAAAACAGGGGGGATTTTTATCGAAAAGAGAGAATTTATTACTTTTGTTGATCTTTTTCCTTCTTTATCTATGTAAAATTTCCCATAGCCTCTGAAAAAAAGGGGAATTTTCAAAAATATGAGTGAATCCCCCCTCCTAGAATAGACACTGATTTTACTCTCAAAATGTCTCAAATATATTCTTTCTGTGTACACTCATTGTTTTCATACATGCTACTTCATCAATCATGTATTTCTATTTAAATGATTTTGAGTATCTTTAATTTTATTCCCAAACATTTTTTTAAAGATTTTATTTGAAATATTCTGATTTCGGCTCTCACATTATTTATGCTGTGTCACTGTCTTCTATTTACATTGCAAGCATTTTTTCCAACATTTAAGGAATGCCATTATTACCGTAGGATTTGAGGGGAAAAAAGGGGATCATAAAAAGTCAAAATTGGAATTTTAGTGTAACATAATGAATTACAGAATAGCTTCTACTGATAGCCTTTATATTCACATGTCTTTGTACATTAGTAAATTGAAAAGATTCCTGTTTTATTTAAAATACTTTTTCAATGACAATGAACAACACCCTTAATGCAGACAGATGGTTGGGAATTTTATGCTTCTTAGTTTGGAATAAACGTTTATTTTGTCACTGGAAATACTTCAGCTTAACAGCAGTAGTTAAAAGGAAAAGAATCTGTGCTTACATTGATTATTCTCTTCCACTGTTCTCTGTTTATATTGATTATTCTCTTCCACTGTTCTCTGTTTACATTGATTATTCTCTTCCACTGTTCTCTGTTTATATTGATTATTCTCTTCCACTGTGTTCTCTGTTTACATTATTCTCTTCCACTGTTCCACTGTTCTCTGTTTTCATTGATTTTTCTCTTCCACTGTTCTCTGTTTACATTGATTATTCTCTTCCACTATGCTCTGTTTACATTGATTATTCTCTTCCACTTTTCCCTGTTTACATTGATTATTCTCTTCCACTGTTCTCTGTTTACATTATTCTCTTCCACTTTTCTCTGTTTACATTGATTATTCTCTTCTGCTGTTCTCTGTTTTCATTCATTTATTCTCATCAACTATTCTCGGTTTTCATTGATTTATGCTCATCAACTATTCTCTGTTTACATTGCTTACAGTATTGTATGTATAACAGACCCAAAACAGGATGTTTTTTTATATAGCTTTATTGCCTCACAATCACAGACAGACTCAACAGTAATTGAAATATAAACTTACATGCAGAGGCTGGCTTATCAGTACACAAAGGCAGGGTTTTTAGATACTAGGCTCTGATTGGCCACTACATGCGCTTCCACTGTTCTCTGTTTACATTGATTATTCTCTTCCACTGTGCTCTGTTTACTAGTATATTGTTTATTCTCTTCCACTGTTCTCTGTTTATATTGATTATTCTCTTCCACTGTGCTCTGTTTACTAGTATATTGTTTATTCTCTTCCACTGTTCTCTGTTTACATTGATTATCCTCTTCCACTGTGCTCTATTTACATTGATTATTCTCTTCCACTGTTCTCTGTTTACATTGATTATTCTCTTCCACTGTTTATATTGATTATTCTCTTCCACTGTGCTCTGTTTATATTGATTATACTCTTCCACTGTTTCTATTGATTATTCTCTTCCACTGTTCTCTGTTTACATTATTCTCTTCCATTGTGCTCTGTTTATATTGATTATTCTCTTCCACTGTTCTCTGTTTATATTGATTCTTCTCTTCTACTGTGCTCTGTTTACATTATTCTCTTCCATTGTGCTCTGTTTATATTGATTATTCTCTTCCACTGTTCTCTGTTTATATTGATTTTTCTCTTCCACTCTGCTCTGTTTACATTGATTATTCTCTTCCGCTGTGCTCTATTTGCATTGATTATTCTCTTCCACTGCTCTCTGCTTACATTGATTATTCTCTTCCATTGTGCTCTGTTTACAATGATTATTCTTTTCTACTGCTCTCTTTTACATTGATTTTTGCTGTTCCCAAATCTCCTAATCAGCAACAGAAATGTGTGAAAATGAACTTGATTATTTACATTTTCAATATTTATTTACATTTTCAATACATACTTTCTTCATCTTTACAAAATTAATTTTTACGTTTTATGAGGCATTCTATAAAATAACAGGAAATAAAAAAAGGTTTAACTATTTAAAGAATTGCAATTCTGTAGTCCTGTGATATTCGTGTTAGTATTTGACCATTAGCAGTTTCTTTGAACTTGCAAATGTCTTAAATATGCATTATAACATTCTCTATTGTTTATTATCCCCCGCCTATGGAATCAGGAGGGGGATATAGTATTGGCGTTGTCCGTCTGTCCTTCCTTCCGTCCGTCCGAATTTCGTTTCCAGACTAGTTCTCTGCAACTACTGGCTGGAATTCAACGAAACTTTTTGGGAAATATCAAGAGGAGATGCGCATATCGTCGGCTTGTTCCGGTCCGACACTTTAACTCAGAGTTATGGCCCTTGATTAGTTATGCAGTATGCATATAGAGTAAAAATCGTTTCCGCGCTACTTCTCTGCAACTACTGGCTGGAATTCAACGAAACTTTATGGGAATCTTCAATACCAAGAGGAGATGCGCATATCGTGGGCTTGTTCTGGTCCAGCACTTTAACTCAGAGTTATGGCCCTTGATTAGTTATGCAGTATGCATATAGAGTAAAAATCGTTTCCGCGCTACTTCTCTGCAATTATTGGCTGGAATTCAACGAAACTTTATGGGAACCTTCAATATCAATAGGGGATGGGCATATTGTCGGCTTGTTCCGGTCCGACACTTTAACTCAGAGTTATGGCCCTTGATGCAGTATGCATATAGAGTAAAAATTGTTTCTGTGCTACTTCTCTCCAACTACTGGCTGGAATTCAACAAAACTTTATGGGAACCTTCAATACCAAGAGAAGATGCGCATATCATTTGCCTTGTTGGGGTCAGACATTTTAACTCAGAGTTATGGCCCTTGATTAGTTATGCAGTATGCATATAGAAAAATATTCGTTTCTGCGCTACTTCTCTGCAACTACTGGCTGGAATTCAATGAAACTTTATTGGAACCTTCAATACCAAGAGGAGATGGGCATATCGTCGCCTTGTTCGGGTCAGACATTTTAACTTAGAGTTATGGCCCTTGATAACTTATGCAGTATACAACCAGAGCAATAATCGTTTCTGTGCTACTTCTCTGTAACTACTGGCTGGAATTCAATGAAACTTTATGGGATACGAAGAGGAGATGAGCATATAGTCACCTTGTTCCGGTCAGACACTTATAACTCAGATTTATGGCCCTTGATTAGTTATGCAGTGTGCATACATCTCATTGGCATTTCATGATATTACTATTTAACACAGAGCTATGGCTCTGTTATTGCCATGAATATTTATCAAGTTCAAAGAATATTACTGTTTATGCCATGATAAATATATAAATAAAGCCTTATGTCTTCAGTTAGTAATAACCAGTACTCGGCGGGGGATATAAATTCAACGAATTTGCTTGTTGGGTATTTCTTCAATTATATACTATTACATATTATATAAGTGTGTAGACACCAGAAAGCCATAGCTGAATACATGGTTTTTATTGATAACAAAAAATCAAAAAAAAATCAACTTTTCCACAGATTAAATAAATAACTTGTTCCAATATATTTGCAAGGTTTTGAAAGAATTCAGTAAAAATCTGTTGTCATTTCCAAGGCTAAAGTTGATGTATGCTTGATGTATCAGACATATATTATAATGATTTCCCTGTAACAATGAATAGAGAGAGATCATAAAACAATAATTATGATAAGCTGAGAGGGTAAGGCATTTGCACAATTGTTCTTTATTTTCTTATATCTTTTATTTTTGTTGTGTTTTTGTTGAGTCTAAAAACCAAGAAAAGTTTTTTTTGTTTTCAGGTCTGTTCATTGCTTTGATAAAATTGTTGAATAAATCAAACTAATTGAGCTTTTTCTTGTTTATATTTTTAGCTCACCTGGGCACAAATTGCTCAAGGGTGAGCTTTTGTGATCACTCTGCTTCCGTCATGCATCCTTCAAAAAAACGGTGTTAAACTCTTAAAACAACAACTCTTACTATAGGCCAATATTGTTGAAACTAAGCAGGAATGTTCTTTGCATGAGGCCCTTTAAAAATTGTTCAAAGAATTCCATTCCATGCTAAATTCTGGTTGCCATGGTAACCAAAAGAAAAAACTTAAAAAATCTTCTTGTGACAAAGCTTAGATATTTGGCATGAAACATCTTTTAGTGGATGTCTACCAAGTTTGTTCAAATAAAGGCCCTAGGGTCAAAATTGGCCCTGTCCCAGGGGGTCATTGATTTTCCTTTTATGTACATGTAGTAAAAACTTAAAAATATACTTGTGAAAATCCAAAAGTGCAAAAGCTTAGCTATTTGACTTAAAACATCATCTAGTGGATGTATAGCAAGTTTGTACAAATAAAAGCCTGGAGTCCCGCCCCAGGGGGTCAGTGATTTTCCTTACACGTTTATAGTAAAACTCCAAAAAGCGCTAGGGCTTAGATATATGGCATGAAACATCTTCTAGTGGATGTCTACTAAGTTTGTTCAAATAAAAGCCCTAGGGTCAAAATTTGCCCTGCCCTAGGGGGTCATTGATTCCTAGGGTCATTGATTTTCCTTATATGTATATATATTTAAAAGAAATATAATGTAATGCCTTTATGTGTAACTGTTTAAAACTTTACATATACTTTACAATAAAAATAAATGTTTGCTAGTTTATCAATATAATACATATACAGTAATATATAATGTAATGACTATTCTAGTGTGTGTATAATAATTGTCTTGTAGTTTGGGGGCCTTTCTGATGAAAAAGTGTCAAGAGTTAAATAGTATACATATACATGCACAGTGTGTTAACTGGAGTGCAGGTATTTCAGTTACCCACACTCCAGGGCATCAGATCATCAGTAATTACATGTCCTCTGGGGTTAGATCATTTATATCTGTACATAAATATTGGGTGATGTTATTTTTAGTGGTTAACAGGAGAAAAGAATGCAGCAAATTTGGATTTTTACATGAGAGGAAGTGACAGAGATAGCTTACAAAAGGGCAGTGGAATTTGCACGGTGATTGGTTTTGTGCAACAATACTACATATTGGTGGTTCTCTGTCAGTGGTAAAGCTGAATATAAGCTGTATAATTTTTCAGTGTAAATTAAAAAACAACAACATAGAAATTGAATCCAACAAACAAAGCTATTGTTTCAAACACTTTATTTCAAATATATTTAGTGTTGTTACCAATTAATTAATACAATTATGGTATATATGTTGATAGCAGCAATGGTTATAATAGTAAATGAAAATAATAATTATATTATTTTATACATTAAAAAAACTCCTTTTCACATAAAGTTAGCACTAAGATACAGACCCTTTGTTCAAACTTTAGAAGGACCACTCTCATTGTTTCCCCATTACCAACTCCATCATACCAACTTGCCCATGGGAAAAAAGGCAAAAAAAGGCAAGTAAAAGGAGTAAGAAAAATATCACCAGTACAGTTTCAGTTAAACAATAAAGCAAGTTTATTATATACTAATAAATGAAATATTGAGAAATATTGATAAAATAAAATGCGTATTTTCATTTTCCGTATTTTCACTGTAAAAATTTATTTTTCACTGCAGTGAAACATATTTTCCGTATTTTCACTGGTGTCTTGCCGGACTACATTCTTTTAAATTCTGTCTGTACACAAAATTGAAGGGGAAAGTCTTTCAAATTTTAATGTCAAAAAAGTGAAAAATGTATATAATAAACAGAAAATTCAAGTTTTTTCTATAAATACATGATTTATTTTGAATTTCATCTTGTGGCATGAAAATTACCATATTTCACTCGTGGCTACCGTCACTCATGAAATATTTATTTTCATACCACTCGATGAAAATAAATCATGTATTTATAGAAAAAACTTGAATATCCTCTATACATTGTATCAAAATTGTATGGACTTATTGTGATGTATATATTAAGTATAAAAAAATCTGATATTTACCATTAACTACTGAAAGTATTAAAATCTGAAAGAGTTTAACTGTTGAACACAAAAAGGGGTAAGGGTACTTAAAATTTTGACAAAATGCTCTAACATTTAGTATATTTACAACTAAAAAGCAAGGAAACATTGATCTTGGTCACACTTAATATAGTGATATTGATAACACTTTTATGTACATGAGTAAAAATCAGCATAGAAAGTGAAGCAAAATGTTTGACATTGACAGGTTATATGATATGCAATGTGGGTTTTCTTCAAAGTTAAGGTAATATAAAGAATTTACATTCTGTGACTGACTCAATAGCTATTGAGAATTGTGTCCTCCCTTACCAATATAGCACTCACCAAGGTAGCTTAATTTTAGAAACCACTGTAAAAATAGGAATTTACAGAAAACCAAATAGCACATCAGTAGAGTAAACTGATGGCACATTTGTTGGCAATACTAGCATAACAGTTGTTTAACAAGAGCACCGCTAGGCGGAGCATTATATGCCCGAAAGTGTTTTTTTTTTAGTAAGGATGAAGCATTTGTAAGACATGGGAATTCGCTGTTCATCCTATAAAATTTTACAGCTGTAGGTTGATTAATACTTAAGTTATTAATAATGACCTTAACCTTTGACTTTGTGACCCCAAAATCAATAGGGGTCTTCTACCTTATATGGACAATCATCCCAAGAAGTTTGAATATTGTGGGCCAATTGGAACTTTAATTATGCTCTAGAAACTGTTTTCAGTATTAAGGTAAAAGTGACTTTGACCTTGTGACCCTTAAATCAATAGGGGTCTTCTACCCAATATGGACAATCATCCTATGAAGTTTGAATATTGTGGGCAAAATGGAACTTATGTTATGCTCCGGAAACTGTTTTTGGTTTTAAGGTAATTGTGACCTTGACCTTTGACCTAGTGACCCCAAAATCAATAGGGGTCTTTTGCCCAATATGGACAATCATCCTATGAAGTTTGAATATTGTGGGCCAAATGGAACTTAAGTTATGCTCCAGAAACTGTTTTCAGTTTTAAGGATATAGTGACCTTGACCCCTGACCTTTTGACCCCAAATCAATAGGGGTCTGCTACCCAATATGGACAATCATCCTATGAAGTTTGAAAACTGTGGGCCGAATGGAACTTAAGTTATGCTCCGGAAACTGTTTCCAGTATCAAGGTAATAGTGACCTTGACCTTTGACCTTTTGACCCCAAAATCAATAGGGGTCTTCTACCCAATATGGACAATCATCCTATGAAATTTGAACATTGTGGGTCAATTGGAACTTAAGTTATGCTCCAGAAACTGTTTTCAGTATCCAGGTAATAGTGACTTTGACCTTGTGACCCCAAAATCAATAGGGGTATTTTACCCAATATGGACAATCATCCTATGAAGTTTGAACATTGTGGGTCGAATGGAACTTAAGTTATGCTCCGGAAACTGTTTTCAGTTTTAAGGTCATAGTGACCTTGACCTTTGACCTTGTGACCCCAAAATCAATAGGGGTCTTCTACCTAATATGGACAATCATCCTATGAAGTTTGAACATTGTGGGTCAATTGGAACTTAAGTTATGCTCCGGAAACTGTTTTCAGTTTTAAGGTCATAGTGACCTTGACCTTTGACCTTGTAACCCCAAAATCAATAGGGGTCTTCTACCTAATATGGACAATCATCCTATGAAGTTTGAACATTGTGGGTCACTTGGAACTTAAGTTATGCTCCGGAAACTGTTTTCAGTTTTAAGGTCATAGTGACCTTGACCTTTGACCTTTTGACCCCAAAATCAATAGGGGTCTTCTACCCAATATGGGCAATCATCCTATGAAGTTTGAACATTGTTGGCCAAATGGAACTTAAGTTATGCTCCGGAAACCAAATTGCTAACGGACGGACGGACGTACGGACGGACGGACGGACGGACAGACAGACAGACGGACGCCAGGGGGTATAACATAATATGCCCTTTCGGGCATATAAAAACATAGGCACAACCGTATACAAAACAGTAGGGAAAAATAGTACAACAAAAACTACAAATAATTATCTGTACTAAAAGCAAATCCTACACCAACAGCTAGATCCTTATAGCACTAGCTAAGGCTTTGTTTGAATAGGTATTCTCTCATCTATATGTACTGTAGTGAAAGTCACACACTTTTTTAATTTTATAACTTTCCAAAAACTTTGCTCTATATGTTTATTCTTTATAGTTTTAAAGATACACATCAACAAAATGGTGCAGGTGAGCATTCACATTTCTTTTTATTTGCTAATATAAGTTCATAATCCTACCATTGTAAACAATTCCAAAGCTTAAAGAGTTAGAAGAGATCCCCAGAAAATGTGTTGATGAGTCATCATTTGCTTTACAATAACATACATGTATCTATCTATCAAAGACGGAAGTTAGTTTTAGTGACCCTAAATAAAGTGTAACCATAATTATGAACCTAACTGCAAAACAACTGACAATTACAAAATATGAACACATAATTGCTAGCTAGTATGAACACATATTTCTTCCAAAGATCTCTGGAAAGAGCCTATTTATGAACCTATAAAAACTATTTGCTAAAATTTGAGAAGGTTCACAAATATATGATTTATGCATCACTGATGTATAACCATGCTAAAATGTAGGTACAAGAAGGTTCACAAATATATGATTTATACATCACTGATATATAACCAATCTGCTCATTGATGTCTATATTCACAGGTTAGTGTTTTGATCTTCTGCAGTAGACTAACAATGTCGTCTTTAACTCCTCCATGTTGCAACACAATCTCAATCCTTGACAACCCATCTTCAGCCTCCAGTTTATCCCAGAACGTTTCCGCTGTTAGTTAAAAACAAACAAAAACAGTAAATTTCATTCAATTTCAATGTAAAAATATTAAATTTGTTTGTTTATAATTTAATTCTTTGTGTTTGCACTTACAAATTATACATTTATCGTTTATAAGCCATTTATCACCAAACACTTATCATGCAATTTTGAAACATCATTAAAACAAGAGCACTGTATGCATTTTTTACGCTCATCAGTAATAATAACCACTTTTGACAAAATTTCTGAGTTACAAAAGGGGCATAACTAAAACAAATACTGCCTTCTGAATTATGCCCCTTGTCTAACACCTTCACCTTCCTAAGATCAGCAAGTATTAAAAGTTTCATACATGTATTGATTACTTTTAAAATGTTTGAATAATGGGCTTCATTAAAGTTTTTGCACAACAACGCAGCAAACACAATAGCTCAACTATTTCTTCAAAACAGACAAGCTAAAAATGCAAGAGAGCAGGGAAGACAATAAAACTCTGTTTTTCTGTGAATGACACTATAAAACATAAGTCAATAATGAGTGCACTAATCAACTGCGCAGTAAGATAACTGTTACCTCTTCATATTTATAATCATCTGTAAAGGTTTTCAAAGAAGCAATGTGAATTACAAAGTTCTTTATCATACAAAAAACAATCCAACAATTCAATTGACTAAGAAATTCTAACTGCAGCATTATAAGGTTTTATTTTCAGTTACATGAGTCATAACTGTATAGGTGGGTGTTTCGATAGGTTGGTAGGTAGATTAGATAGATAGGTAAAATCTTAGTTATACATGTCAATTCTAGACCTTATTATACAATTGTCTCCCTTTCTCCCCATCCATACCTTTTTTCAGGCCAAAAACATAATAGTGAACCCATTATTCTCCCAATCAAATTTGCTCTAAACAATTTGCTAATTAATTAGGTCTTAAATAAAGGGTTCAAAGTAGCTCAACTAAGGATCTGTAATCTATTGAGGCCTGTTTACATCCAAAGTTAACTACATTCTCCTGTGAAAAGATTCACAATGATTGGCCATGTGTCACATATGCAACAGCAAAGAATTTTTTAAGTATCCCCTAAATAAATCTGTGTATTGATGAGTGAGCAAGGGCCATAACTTGATCAATGTTGGTAGAGGTTCACTAGACGATGTTGCATTACAAATATCTAAGCTATAGCCCTTATAGTTTCTGTGACTATGATATTTGAAGTTTCGACTATTTACACATATTAAGGCAAAACCTGTGATGCTCAGGACCATGATTTAAAATATCTCTGTAGAGGTCCACTAAGCACTGTTACATGACAAATATTTAAGCTCTAGCTTTTGGTGTTTCAAAAGTAACATTTATAAGCATTTTTAAACAATAATTTTAACAAAACAAACACAATTTTTGGAATATTTCACTTGATACAATCTGGAAAACTCATGACCAATCCTAGGGGCATCATTTGAACAAAGTTGGTAGTAGAAACTCTAGTTTCAGACAATTTTCATTCTCATACCCACGGTCTTGGTTCTATGACCTACTGATGCATTCCAAGGGAGGCATTTGCACAATTTTGATGGGGAACCATTTAAGGATCATTCCACTGAAGTTTAGTCAAAATACAGTCAAGAGTTTCACTATTGAACCAACACAACAAAATGAAATAAACATATTTAACAAATGACTTACGTGTTGCAGAAATGAGGTTAGCAAGGAGCCAAGCTGCCCAATGTTGTTGGACAGGTAGGCTGTAGTTCTCTATCTGTGACAACACTATACTCAATGACTTGCTGTAAAACATACAAAATACATGACATTGGAAAGCTTACAGAATGTCCAAACTTTTAACATTGTTAATCAAAATCAGTTAGATTGAGTCTGTTAATTGACAGAGTTAGGTAGCACTAGCTACTGTCCACACACCATAGCAGCCACTTAAGCAGAGATCAACCATTAAACATGAAAATGATCAAATTTATAATTTAGAAATATCTGCAGATATGTTCATATGGCAGAGATCATGAAACATCAAATGTGACATTTTCATGACAGCAGACTATTGTCCCCAAGAAAAAGACTGATTTCACCCTTTATGAGAAAACTATCATTATTGGCATCACTCATTATTCAAATCTGATTAAGTATTAAACTTAATACTTATATACACATTATCAAGTCTGTTCCTGGAACTAACCAGTAAAAAGCAATAAGTTCCATGCTCAAGGCAACGATGACTTTCCCCAGAAAAGTTGCAACATAAAATTTATCTTACAAAAGGTTTTTTAGTCATTTATTTTTAAATATTATTATAGTATCTAAAACATGCCTGAAAACATACTGTAGTTTAACATAAAAATAGCAATACCTGAACTTATTGTCAGTGATAAGTTCATTGACATCCAATGTTTCAATTGTCTTGTCTATCTCCATAATTATACTATCTCTAGTAGGTTCAGACAACGTCCATATCTCCGCACCATATGATACAAGTCTGAGCAGAAGTCCAGCTGCGAGAAATCTTACATTTGTATCTTTCCCATCTAACAATAGTTGTCTGTAGAAATTTAGAAACATCACTATAAACAATAAAAGCAATTTATTCCAACTTTTTATTCATCATGGTAGAAATGAAATATATGACATCATTAAGACATTGTTTATGTACATTACCAGGTAAAAAGAAAAGCAAATGAATGATTAGATTCTATCCCCACATCCAAGGTCATACAACTAATAATTATAACTTATTCTTATTCAAGTTTAGCCTTAAACTGTTAACATAATTGTAACAACGTAATAAAATTACATGCAAAAAAAAAATCAAAGAAAGCTGTCATCAAACAGTGTCACTAATATCAAAAGTTAAACCCTTACTCTGCTGAAACAGGCCATGATTAACTTTCGAAACCAATAGTGATTAACTTTTGCTATCAGTAGTGATTAACCTATGCCACCAGTAGTGATTCACCTTTGCCACCAGAAGTGATTAATCTTTGCCACAAGTAGTGATTAACCTATGCCACCAGTAGTGATTAATCTTTGCCATCAGTAGTGATTAATCTTTGCCACAAGTAGTGATTAACCTATGCCACCAGTAGTGATTCACCTTTGCCACCAGTAGTGATTAATCTTTGCCACAAGTAGTGATTCACCTTTGCCACCAGAAGTGATTAATCTTTGCCACAAGTAGTGATTCACCTATGCCACCAGTAGTGATTAATCTTTGCCATCAGTAGTGATTAATCTTTGCCACAAGTAGTGATTAACCTATGCCAACAGTAGTGATTAACCTTTGCCACCAGTAGTTATTAACCTATGCCACCAGTAGTGATTCACCTTTGCCACCAGTAGTGATTCATCTTTGCCACAAGTAGTGATTAACCTATGTCACCAGTAGTGATTAACCTTTGTCACAAGTATTGATAAACCTTTGCCACCAGTAGTGATTAACCTTTGCCACTAATAGTGAATAACCTTTGCCACCAGTAGTGATAAACATTTGCCACCAGTAGTGATTAACATTTGCCACCAGTAGTGATAAATCTTTGCCACCAGTAGTGATTAACCATTGCCACCAGTAGAGAGCAAGGACAACATGCATATCAATTTAGTCTTACCATGGCACACTACACTGTTGGCAGACTTATTTTAAATTTTCATCTTTACACTCTTACATTAACAAGAGCTGTTAGTAGGACAGTGTACTTGACTATTACTCAGTGCTCGACAGTAAAATCAGAGGCTGAATAATGTAGAATTTTCAAAGTTTAAAAAGGGCCGTAAGAGTTGGGACAGTCACCTCTTTTTATGCTCTCAAATAAGTGTGTGGTGTTAAAACCTATTCCTTACAATAGTTTTGGAGATATCAACACTTGCATGCAAAAACTTAACAACAATGTGATGCTGACACCAACTTCGGTGCCTGAGTGAGTACAATAGCTCTTCCTATTCTTCTAATAGACAAGCTTAACATGGACATCTGAGGCATGCGCTTCTAAGAAATTCAGCGAATTAATGTGTAACAGGAATATTTACCTGAATACTGTCATCATGTCAGACACCATCAACCATGAAGACATGCTGGAGTTTTCTGACACATCAACCTGGAATAATCCAAATTTCTAAAAAATTTAAAAAATGCCAATAATTGATTTGTGTCACACTCCCTACAATTAAATTGAAAAAACTTGAGCACAGTTGGCAATATATGCCCCAATGTTAATTTGTTTGAGTAAATGAATTTTTTATACATTAAAGTCTATTGAAAGCTACTGACCCCTGGGTTTAAAAGTATTTACTGTCAGACATAAAAAGACAAATAAAAAATTAGTATACACAAATGAAATTATAACAACATATATTTGTAAAACATGTATGCCGCCTATCGACATCAAATTAGTCATGTGGCCAGATTACAATGTATTGTGACTGACTTATGACCTAGTGACCAAAACATCAATAAAGGTTATCTTGAAATGTGTATCACCAACACATTTTTAGTTATCAAGAATATTAACCATGGCAACTTGAGTTGTTGAGTTATTGGTCAGAAACCTTTTTGATGTACAAGGTCAATGTTACTTTGACCTTCGACCTTTAATCAATATGGGTTATCTACTGGCCAAGACAAATGCACCTGTGAAGTTTGAAAGTAAAGGGCCCATGAGTTGTCTAGATATTGATCAGAAACTGTTTTACCTATTAGGTCAATGTGATCTTGACCTTTAACCTCTTGACCCAAAAATCCATGACCAAAAGCACTGTATTTGTGAAGTTTGAAGGTCAAGAGTCCATGAATTGTCGAGTTATTGAAAGGAAACTGTTTTGACATAAAAGGCCAATGTGACCTTAACCTTTGACCCCCTGATCCTAAAATGAATAGATGTCATCTACTGGCCAAGACCAATACACCTATGCAGTTTGAGGGCCAAGGGCCTAGGGTTGACAAGTTATTGATTGAAAACCCTTTTTACCTACAAGGTAAATATGACCTTGACCCCTTAACCCCAAAATCAATAGGGGTAATCTTCTTGACAAATCTAATGCACCTACCATGTTTGACGGCTAACAGCCTTAGGAATGTCAAATAATTGATTGGAAGCCGTTTTTTTACCTACAACACAAGTTATTGAAGGGAAACTGTTTTGACATAAAAGGCCAATGTGACCTTAACCTTTGACCCCCTGATCCTAAAATCAATAGTGGTCATCTACTTGCCAAGACCAATGCACCTACAAAGTTTGAGGGTCAACAGCCCATCGGTTTCAAGTTATTGATCAGAAACCCTTTTTACCTACAAGGTCAATGTAACCTTGACCCCTTAATCAAAAGGGGTCATCTTCTAGTCATGAACAATCCCCATACCAAGTTTGTAGTTCCTGGGCCTCAGTATTCTTTAGTTATTGATCGGAAACCATTTGGTCTACGGACCCACCAACCAACAGACAAATGCAAAGCAATATACCCCCCCCCACTTCTTTAAGGGGGGCATAATTACTGAGAAAAATTGCATGTTTTCTTTGATAAAAAAAAGTATTTTCCTAAAACATCCACAAAGACTTTACAACAATGTCAAACTAATCAAAATATTGTTCACTGAATATTATCCATAGATATTTTTTAATTATAAAACAGTTTCTAATATCACTCACTCATGTATTTTTTTATTTATGTTTTGACCTGATGAACTTTATCATAATAATGAATTCGTAGTAAGATAAAGTTGTTATTACTTGTTGTTTTTATAAACATAATAACAATATGAAGTTTACGCAGAACTGATGAAATGAAATAGTGTTAACATTAAAAGTCCATCTTTATTGCATGTAGAATATATAGAAGGTCTATCCTTGAGGATTAATGTGTCCAATTCATTTATAATAACTAAGCAATAGCCAATATGGGATATTTTTCAAGTTAGATAATTGAGCAACAGAAAACATCCTGGGCACTGCAGTGTATAAAATACTTGATGAATCTTAGGAAGAAACCTACCAGTATTCCAAGGATCATTTTGTGTAGACCTTTATCATGTGGATATTTCTGAAAAATAAATGCAACATACTACCTTCATAAAACTGAACCAAATTAATTTACTTCCATATTGTAAAAATGATGCACAAGTTGCTTGATAAAAATTGACATTCCTTAAAGAGTATAGCACCTTAACTTACTCACCCAGCCAAAATACACTTTTCACATAATTCTAAGCTTAATGACGCATAATCCAAAAGGTAGTTTTCCCTTTTAAGTATGGATCCTGACCATGTCACTGTCATGCTCTTCCAAGCAGTAAGTGGTGATAATTAACCTCCGCACAATTTTGACAGAAAAGTAGCTAAAAAGTTTCATTTTGGGCCTGGAAGTTGGGTCACTGCACTGGAATCAAAGAGACCTACATACAACATACAGTAACATGTGACAACAATGGAAAGGTAGACAGCCCTAATAGCAGCTGTTATGCCAGTTAAGAGTCTGCTTTACAAGCTGTCTATGGTCTCACAAACTCCAGCACCCTTCCTTGTCATCCTACCAACATATGTTAGTGCCATCTATGCATTCTACTGGGTCATGCACCCTACTACCTGTCTTTATTTTGCATGCCACTTTGTATACATGTTATCTTTAGTAACAGTCTGTTTGTTTTGTTTAATTACATTTATGGCACACCAACACAGTTTAGGTCATGTGACGTCGAAACAGAAGATGAGTTTGCCTAACCCAGAGTGTTACAATTTTCAAAGCAACACCAGGGGTCAAAACCACCCCACCTACTGGAGCTCAAAGATGCATAGACTCAAGTTATTCAAACCCATTTAGTCCCCTCTTTTAATTACACAGGAATAAACTGTGGATGCAATTCTGATGCCTCAGCCACAAGGGATAGCAGTCTATACCACTGGAAACCTCTTATATACTGATTACCAATTTACACCACTAACCATAGAGACCCTTTATCTATTAACTAGCAATATTATGTATATTTATCTATCATACTTAGAACAACATCACTTGTTAACTGGTAGTCTATTTACATCATGGAGGTCACCCATTTGTTAACTAGCGATCAAAATGAACTAGTCATCTATTTACATCAGCCACAAAGCAACATCATTTATTATGCCCCCGCTATGTAATAGCCGGGGCATATAGTGTTACCCTGTTCCGTCCTTCCGTCATCCGTCCTTCCGTCATCATCAGTTTCCGTTCATTATCTTAGTAACGGTTGCACACATTCAACTCAAATTTGACATATGGATATGTCATGAGAAAATACAGATCAAGTTCGAATTTGGTCATGGTTCGATGATTTTTGGCAGAGTAATGCCCCTTTTTCTTTGAAAATAATATGAAATTTTCAGTTTCCGTTCATTATCTCCCCAACGGTACAACACATTCAACTCAAATTTGACATATGGATATGTCATGATAAAATACAGGTCAAGTTCGAATTTGGTCATGGTTCGATGATTTTTGGCAGAGTTATGCCCCTTTTACTTTAAAATAATATGAAATTTTCAGTTTCCGTTCATTATCTCCCCAACGGTACAACACATTCAACTCAAACTTGACATATGGATATGTCATGATAAAGTACAGGTCAAGTTCGAATTTGGTCATGGTTTGATGATTTTTGGCAGAGTTATGCCCCTTTCACTTTGAAAATAATATGAAATTTTCAGTTTCTGTTCATTATCTCCCCTACGGTACAACACATTCAACTCAAATTTGACATATGGATACGTCATGATAAAATACAAGTCAAGTTCGAATTTGGTCATGGTTCGATGATTTTTGGCAGAGTTATGCCCCTTTCACTTTGAAAATAATATGAAATTTTCAGTTTCTGTTCATTATCTCCCCTACGGTACAACACATTCAACTCAAATTTGACATATGGATACGTCATAATAAAATACAGGTCAAGTTCAAATTTGGTCATGGTTCAATGATTTTTTGGCAGAGTTATGTCCCTTTCACTTTGAAAATAATATAGATACATCTGAGGAATAAGCAGTTTAAGTTTGAATTTGGTCATGGTTCAATGATTTTGGACAAACTTATCTTTCTTGAATGTTGGAAAAATTTTTTCAGTTTCAGCACTCATACTTTTGTGGAAATGTATGTAGCCATTATTTTGGCTACAAATATGAAATATGCTATTTTCAAAAGGTTAAGACTGAATAATTTCAGTGCCTTGAACATTGTATGGAAATGGTTTGTGTTAACATTGAAAAGTTTTAAGGGCTTTGAACTTAAAATGAAAAAAATAATTTGTGCAAACAAATTTGGAACTAAATATTATAACATCTGAAATTTTGACTGCATGCGGGGGCATCCGTGGCATGATGACACATTTCTAGTTAAATATGCATCTTTTTACATAGATAAGTAACATATATCACATCATCTTAAATATAACAACAACTAACATTTCCTAGAGATACTAAAAACAAATTCTTACATCAATACACAGCTTTGAAAACTGGCAGCCTTTGTTCTGGACAAACAATTCACAATTACATGGAATTTCATCTGCAAACAAATAAATTTTAGCTGATCTTAAACATTGAGTAAAAAAATGGTTACATACTAATTATAGAAATTGTATGTTAGTTAAGATGAAATTCAAACAAGAAGTGCCGCAATGCGACGATTACCAGGTTTTCAACGACCAAGTTTTGATGTGACAGCAATCAATAGGTCAAAGTGCACTGAAGTAATTGAGTAGAAGCTGAAAATTCTATTGTAAGCAAATGACCTTGAACTTGCTCCCAGATATCTAAGTGGCAATCCAAAGCTGCCACTCAGCAAGTTTGGTGTCAAAAGGTCAAAGCAAACTCAAGTTATAACATGAAAACTTTATACATTAACCTTGATCACAGACACCTGGGTAGCAATCCCAAGCTGCCTCTTGATATAAGCTACCCATTCATCAAGTTTGATGTCAATAGGCCAAAGCAAACTCAAGTTATTGAGCAGAAACTGAATTTCTATTTTTAGTAACAGTGACCTTGACCTTGATAACAGACACCTGGGTAGCAATCCCAAGCTGCCTCTTGATATCAGCTATCCATACACCAAGTTTGGTGTCAATAGGCCAAAGCAAACTCAAGTTATTGAGCAGAAACTGAATTTCTATTTTTAGTTACAGTGACCTTGACCTTGATAACAGACACCTGGGTAGCAATCCCAAGCTGCCTCTTGATATAAGCTATCCATACACCAAGTTTGGTGTCAATAGGCCAAAGCAAACTCAAGTTATTGAGCAGAAACTGAATTTCTATTTTTAGTAACAGTGACATTGACCTTGATCACAGACATCTGGGTAGCAATCCCAAGCAGCCTCTTGATATAGGCTATCCATACACCAAGTTTGGTGTCAATAGGCCAAAGCATACTATAGTTATTGAGCAGAAACCAAAAGTTGACACCCGCCTGCCCGCCGCAGACTTCGGCATTACAATAACCTGGTTTTCGTTGAAAACCTGGTTAATAAGTTACTGATGTAGGCTTACATGTATTTTATTCTGCTGAAGACATACTGACTTGTTTCTGTATATTGTATAATTTATTTTGTAATTGACTTTTATCCTGACGGAACCAACAGTGATTTGCCTTAGCCATCATTTTACTGCAAGTTAAGGTGGTACAAGCACAAATTTTGTAGCAGTCCACTAGAAAATGTTTCGAACTAAATATCTAAGCTCTAGCCTTTATGGGGTCAGAGGTTTTATTTTACAAGATATGTATCAGAAAAAAAATCATGACCCAAATTTGACCCCAAGAGCTATAATCAGAACAAACTTGGTGCACGTCTACTAGACAATATTTCACACCAAATCTCTAAGCTCTAGCCATTTTTTGGTATGGTATGGATAACCTATTTCCCTACAAGGCCAGGCCAATTTTAACCCAATTATTATTTGTACAAACTGGGTTGAGAAAATGAATCATAAGTAGTTGATATACACCAAATATTAAGCCCCAGGCCCTTGGCATGATTTCTAAAGGCTGCAATTAAAATTCTACTCTTTATTTTCTGTGATCAATATATCGGACCCATTGGAACAAACCTGATAGAGCTTCATGCAAGGAATATTTCTGCAAGGTTTCATGAACTTTGGCAGTGTGGTATAAGAAATGTCATTTAAATGAATTGCAGATAAAAACATCCATATATTCTTAAGGCTCATGCGATAAATGTATGACAAACGAGCTAAAAATCTAAGAATATGTCAATATAATACCTGTAAGTGTTCCTAAAACTTTCCATACTCTAAGTAAGTTTAAACTCTCATTTGTTTCCTCAATCAACAGCCCTTCTACAGTTTTTAACAAATTCTGAAATAAGAACAATAAATAATGGTCTTGAAAAAAAAAATAAAGAAAAACTCCACAACATGATAAATTAGAACTATCACTGAAAGTGAAAAATACCTCGTGTAAAAAGCTTCTATTACTGAAACAAGAGTCACAACAAGAAGGGGCTACACTTAGCAAATGTAAGAACATTGATAAGGCTTTTATTGGTGAAGGTCTTTCCAATATCAAGATCACATAAGAATTACTCAGAATTACAGATTTTAAATAAATTTTCAAATTTGTCCTTGAGGGTCAAAGACAAACGTCAAGATCATACTTGAGTTACATCACATGAATGTTTGTATAAAAATGAAATATTTGGCCAATATGGTGATAATTCAATAAGTCATGGTCATTTAAAGGTCGAGATAATACTTAAATTGCTCAACTCAACCATTTTATCCTAGGTGACGGTTAATCCATTATTGATGAATCAAAATTAAGGTAATTTTAGCAAATTTCAATGACCAAGTCTTCTCTCTCAAGGTCATTTTAAGGTCAAGTGTTGGTTTGCCCAAGTATCAATAAAATCCACCTATTACCGGGTAAGTTATGGCAAGTTTAAGAAAAATACATAAACTATACTTACCTGAACAAGATTAAGTTTGGTACCAGCAATGATCTTGTATTCCTGATTGGTACTACATACTGTATACAGTTCATTGATGGCATGAGCTTTCTTATCATTGCCAACTTTACTAAGAAAGATGACCTGCAAAACTGGTACAAACTGCTTAAATCTGTAGCTGTACAACTGTAAAATAAGCAAAATAATTTATTTCAATATGAATGTACATTTCCATTATATTTCAATACATATGTAGTAAGGCAAAATCATATTTCACTTAACTTCAAATATTTTAAAATAAACATATTTTGTTTCTTTGCTTAAACCGCCTTTAATGTTGATTTTAACAAATTTTTAGTCAGTCCACCTAACCAGCTTTCCCAGATCATTTAACAATAATCACCAATTTGTCTGTAAGTGACTGACTACTAATCCCACATGATTTTTTGAATCACTAGTGAAAGACATATCAGACACAATGTGAAAATTTAATTATCAAAAAGAACTTTCACAGCAAAAATTTTATTTTCAAAAAATTAGATTTAAAATCACTTTTAAATCATCCCTTTTAAAATTTTAAGATGAAGTGGGCAGCACAAAATTAATTTAAACATCTTTAGTCTGAAATGTTACATTTTTTTTAGGTTTTACATTTTGTTTCAATGAGATAGGTATTTGCCCAAAGTATAATGAATGCTCTCATTTGGTTAAAATATAAATCAGACAAATACTTGCTTATGATTGACAGAACTAGAAATGTGTCCATAGGACACGGTTGCCCCCATCGCGCCACTGTTCTGTCAAACTTTTTACTAAGTCAAGGGAAATAACTCTACAAATACTGGATAAATCCACAAGCAAAACCCCAGGTGCAAATCTAAATATGCTGAGAAACCTGCCCATAAGGTTTAATGACTCTATGTCAAATCATTTTTGAGTAACTTGCGACACAAGTTGAAAATTGCAAAAAATTTCTAAGTCAAGGGCAATAACTCTAAAAATACTTAATAAATCCAGACGAAAATACCTGGTGCACAACTACACATGCTGATCAATATTCCTGTAAAGTTTCATGACTCTAGGTCAAATACTTTTTGAGTTACGTGTGACACAAGTTGAAAATTGCAAAGTTTTACTAAGTCAAGGGCAATAACTCTAAAAATACTAAATAAATCCAGACGAAAATACTTGGTGCACAACTACACATGCTGATCAATATTCCTGTGAAGTTTCATGACTCTAGGTCAAATACTTTTTGAGTTACGTGCGACACAAGTTGAAAATTGCCAAATTTTACTAAGTCAAGGGCAATAACTCTGAAAATACTAATAATATCCAGACGAAAATACCCAGGTGCACAACTACACATGCTGATCAACATTCCTGTAAAGTATCATGACTCTAGGTCAAATACTTTTTGAGTTACATGCGACACAAGTTGAAAACTGCAAAATTTTACTAAGTCAAGGGCAATAACTCTGAAAATACTATAAATATCCAGACGAAAATACCCAGGTGCACAACTACACATGCTGATCAACATTTCTGTAAAGTTTCATGACTCTAGGTCAAATACTTTTTGAGTTACATGCGACACAAGTTGAAAATTGCAAAATTTTACGAAGTAAAGGGCAATAACTCTGAAAATACTATGAATATCCAAGGTGCACAACTACACATGCTGATCAACATTCCTGTAAAGTTTCATGACTCTAGGTCAAATACTTTTTGAGTTACGTGCGACACAAAAGTGAACGGACGGACGGACGAAAGGACGGACATCCGGCCGAAATGGAATAAAGGGCCATTTCTTTTGTTATTTTCTATTGTTTAACAGAGGGCCAATGGCCCCTTACTCTATTGTTACGGAATGAACTCTATTGTTCTCTTTTGTTCTGTTTACAGTTAGATGGCCCTCTATCCCTATTCGGTAGTGTGGACAGACAGACGGACGGACAAGGGTAAATCTAAATGCCCGCCACTAAAGTGGGGGCACAAAAATGCACATACTAATTTATAAATATCTAAGTTGGTACCTTGAAGTGACATTATGTGCACACACGGCTATAAAGTGAGTTAACAGGTGAAAAGTCAAAATAAGTTTACATTTAACCATAATTCTGTTTATTTAAATAATTTACTTTGCATGAACGATTAATAACTTAAGTGACCCTGGGAGAGTTATATAAAAAGCTGATAGAATCTTCATGTAACACTCAATTTAATAAAATGGGTCAAAGACAGAAAAGGTCGGGTTGCATTTGTATACCAAATATCATGAAGCTGTGATGTTACAAAAAATGTTAACCTTTGACCATTAATGTTGAAAATTTAACTTAGTCAGTAAACAGGAAGTGGACAAGTGACAGATCTGAAATCGCATCCCACAGTATGGGACCATGTGTCAATGCTGTATGCCAAATATCAAGAGGCTGTGATTAGTAGTTGCTGAGAAAACTGTTACGAAAAGTTCCTATCATTAACAATTAATGTCCAAAATTTAACTCAGTTGCTAAACAGGAAGTGGATAAGTGACAGATCTGAAATCGAATCCCACAGTATGGGACCATGTGTTAATGCTGTATGCCAAATATCAAGAGGCTGTGATAAGTAGTTGCTGAGAAAACTGTTACGAAATATTCCTATAATTTACAATTAATATCCAAAATTTAACTAAGTGGGTAAACAGGAAGAGGATATTATTTTTAGTGACAGATCTGAAATCGAAACCCACAGTATGGGACCATGTGTTAATGCTGTATGCCAAATATCAAGAGGCTGTGATAAGTAGTTCCTGAGAAAACTGTTACGAAAATTTCCTACCATTCACTGTTAATGTTGAAAATTTAACTAAGTCGGTAAACAGGAAGTGGATGAGTGACAGACCAGAAATTGAATCCCACAGTATGGGACCATGTGTCAATGCTGTATGCTAAATATCAAGAGGCTGTGATAAGTAGTTGCTGAGAAAACTGTTACGAAATATTCCTATAATTTACAGTTAATATCAAAAATTTAACTAAGTGGGTAAACAGGAAGAGGATATTTTTAGTGACAGATCTGAAATCAAAACCCACAGAATGGGACCATGTGTTAATGCTGTATGCCAAATATCAAGAGGCTGTGACAAGTAGTTGCTGAGAAAACTGTTACGAAAATTTCCTACCATTCACTGTTAATGTTGAAAATTTAACTAAGTTGGTAAACAGGAAGTGGATGAGCGACAGACCAGAAATTGAATCCCACAGTATGAGACCATGTGTCAATGCTGTATGCTAAATATCAAGAGGCTGTGATAAGTAGTTGCTGAGAAAACTGTTACGAAAATTTTTTCCTGCCCGCCCGCCGCCCATCATTCATCATACTATAACCTGGGTTTGCACATGAGCAACCCGGCCAAAAAAAGTGTTGGGCAGTCTTTTTTTATATACTAGGCAGATTCATTTTTATCGTTAACATTTTCTAATATCTAATGTTGGTCAATCACCATTACAACAATCAATACTTTGAAATATAAAGTCAATTCAGCTCAACATGACAATGAAGTGCATTAAGTCACTATAATATTGTTCTTCCAATTTATGTCAATGTCCGGTTAGCTCAATATGTAGAGGGTTGGGTTGTAAAACAGGCGCCCCAGGTTTGATTCCTGGTGCAGGTCACCACAGTCATGAAATTCTTTTTATAGTCATTCGCACTGTACCTCTGCTCTGACATGTACGGATGTTCCTTCCGAAAATGAAGCCTGCCCAGGAATATTGAAGAGGCTGGTAAATTCAATGCAGCTTACTGAAGTTATCCAGAGGGTAAACTACCAACACCATCACTTTTCAAAGATATACTTTTATCTTTTAGTTCCAATAACCATATAATTATCCACAATATCACACAGACACAAAAATAAGAGCTGAACAATACATCATCTGATTTTAACACTATCAAGTTAGGTGAACATACAAATAAATGATTAACAGCATAATACTTACAGCAGTATTCCCTAACTTCAGTTGAACAATCAGCAAAATACAATACTCCATAAGCTGTAAAATTGATATATGTAACACAGATTAGTATTACACAGAAGTCTTCATTCATTTCATTATGAGAAACACTAGATTTACTTTTTTATAAAAAGAAGTAAAGATTTCTTTCTTGTGTTCGCTAATGATAAAGAAATTCTTGGTGACTAATCATTTTGATAACATAATACACATATAAACATTATTTTGTAAACTACTTGTTGAACACATTATAAATGAGTTGAAAACATTGTAAATGTATATATCTAAAGTTGCAGCTACTGATCTAACTTGACAGACATTCTGGCCTGCCATCATGCCTGGACATATACCTGTATATTAGCAAACAATGACACAATATTTACCTGTGTTTTTGATTTCCTTCTCCAGCCTTCTGCATCACAAAATGTCATTAGATGATCAAGCAACAATCTGCAATAAAGACCAAATGCCTTTAAAAACAGTTAAGTTATTGATGAAGTATTTAAATTTGCCTTCAGCTAGTACCTAAATTACTTTTAAACTCTTTGATATATATGTATAAAATACGGAACCGTAAGTAAATTTTTAACCAATATGCATTTATAAATCATCTCTTTATTTTATGATTTATGTTAACCATTACCAGGGATTTTCCCTTCTAGAGTGGGACCATTTATAGGACTCTTCCCCTCTTGATAACTCTTTTAAAATCATACAGTTTTTCCCTATAAATCAGTTATAATGTTCCACTACCGTTCACTTTCTTACCAGAAATGTATTCAGATAGCGTAATAAGTATGACATGAAAGTTCCATAAAAAGATTAGTATTTAACACTGTTGAAAGTAGATATTTTCAGTGAAATATTGAAACATGAACTGTAAGTTTTGTTCATAAATGCATATGAAACCTCCTTTCTTTTTTTTTTAAAGATTTATCTTTCAGAGATTGACTAGAATTAAGAATTTAAAACCTTAGCTTACATCAGGGTTTTTCAAATCTCTATTTGAAAGACCCTACTTAAATGTGTTTAAGTCTGAAATTTTGTGAAAAATAGACCCTTCTATTTTAAAATATGCATCTAAAAGGCACCAGAAGCCACCATTTAACATGTAGTATTCATCTTTTTCCTGAGTGAAAACCCCCAGAGCCCCCATAAATAGGGAGGTTACAAACTTAAGCCCACTGCCCAGCCCACCCCCAACCAGCAGAAAATATCTTGATCAAGCCCTGGTACATAAGAACATAAGTAGGCGGTACAATCAGATGGTGAATCACCCTCTAAATATTCTTGTTTCTGACAAGTTAAATAGTGATACACTGCAGACATTGTAATATTTATATTTGCATATTATATATTTTTAAGCTTTCTTTTTACTGTATCCCCTTGTTGAAAATATTACCATACCTTTTCCTTCTAACTGTGAAACATTCTTCCAACCCATTGTCCACAACAAGTTTATATGTCACTTCCCTAAAAACAAAAACATAAATACAATTTACATTATGATAAAGAAATACAATTGCAGAATCAACAAGTTTCAACAAAGTGTTTATATGCAAAGTATTTATATAATTAATAACTGCCCTTTTTATACACTAATAATTTTTTCCTACAAGTTTTTAAAATGATTATGCAATATTCCAAAGGCTAGGTTTATAGCCATTCTGACTTGTTGTTTCAAAGGAGAATGTATTTCAGTATGTTACTGATAAAAGTTAGTGAGTTAGCTAGAGTTGACACTCCAAAGAAAAACTCAAAACTAAACCTCAGACATGCTAAAATGATGGTTGAACATCACATGTTCTGGTTAATATTTTACACCTAGGTATCATAGACTTTTTGCATGAAAATTAATCTATTGACCATCCTATCATAATAACACCTCAGTATCAAGAACACTAACAATGCAGTCACAATAGTTTTTTCTTCAAATTCCTCAGACTCAGACCTACATGCATCCATATCTCCAATTTTGGTCATCAGCATGATAAAACCCTGAAATACAAACTTAACATGAGTTTTAGTTTACAACAAAAGGCAAATTTCCAGCTTTGCTGTAGTAGAAAGATAAAGATCTGAGGCAGCACTGTATATTATCAAAGACACACAGATAAACACAGGTGAACCACAAACAATCTAGAAGATAGCTTTCTCCAATGTTATAATTGATTATGTCCCTGGTAAGAATTAAATAGAAGACACGCGTAAAGCAACCCAACCTTATCAACTCAGTTTCTATGAAATAATGTTGGCACAAACAAAATATCTTGACAAAAATCATAATTATGTACCTGTTGTCACAATGCATACATACATTTAAATAACCACTATTTAATCTAAATAACATTAATATGTAATTAGTATACCAGTATTTTGTTGTATCATCTAAAGTGACTTTCGTGTAAAATGAGCTGCGTCATGACAAAACCAACATAGTGCGTTTGCGACCAGCATGGATCCAGACCAGCCTGCGCATCTGCACAGTCTGATCAGGATCCGTGCTGTTCGCTTTCAGTTTCTCTACTTGTAATAGGGTTCGTAGGCGAGCAGCACGGATCCTGATTAGACTGCGTGGATGCGCAGGCTCGTCTGGATCCATGCTGGTCGCAAACGCACTTATTTGGTTTTGTCATGACACCGCTCAAATATCATTGAACCTACGTCCAGAGTTTGTTTCTGTACATCCTCGAGTGCAAGAAATATTTGACTCTGTGACATACTGTACACATTGTACATACATGTTTTTGACTGAGTTTTTAAATACAGGATAGGTGATAGTCAGTCATTATTTGTTAAAATCTAATAGGTAGATAAGGACATACTACTGTTAGATCTTAAAGAAACTAATAATAGTTAGAAACAAGGAGAAACCACTTACATCTATAATAGCCAAACAGTTATCTCGGCTGACAGTGTGCTCCTGTATCCAGCTACTGATGTCTTTCAATACCAAAGAACTTATTATACTGTTGTGCTGTAGAGTCATCAGGGCCTCGATTAGCTGATGAATACTTGCATTGCCACTCACCTTAAAAAACATTTACTATAACATTAGGACTGTCATTGAAAATCCCAATATTGTTATACAATGTAATACGATATTCAAAAATTCACTTTCATATCTTTTCACAATTTAGAATAACGATAAAATTTTAAACTTATTTTTCCCTGTCATGTGCAAATATCAAGAGGATATTTTTTCATTTTTTGTGAAATATGGAATATATTTTCAAGAAACATGATAAAATGCCACATATTTTCACGAGCTGGGATGGCAAGTGAAAATATGTGGCATTTTATCATGTTTCGTGAAAATATATACCATATTTCACAAAAAAAACAACACCCAAAATAACCTTTTTATTTAATTTCATTATCAAAGAAAAATGTTTACGAGTCCCCTTGCTTGCTCTGCAACTGCAATTGTACAGTAATATATTGATTATTATTGTGTCTTAAATTGTTTTGCCTGAATTTGCATGCGCTGTTTGGCGCTACATTGTGATGTCTCCTAAACAACTCTTTAAACGTCTGTACAGCCTTATTGACTGAATTAAAGATATTGGTGTTTGGATTTATTTTTTAGTTAGACCATTTTCTATCATTCTAGACAGTTTTCAAAACAAAATTCAACAAAAAGTTGTTTTTTATTCATCAGATTTTTTAAACCAAATGGCAAAAGAAGTCCCTTGACTCCGCCCACTTTCATATTTATATTTCATGTTTATTTTTTACAAATATGAAATATATTTGACTGATATAGCACCATATTTTATGGGTAAAATCAAAAAATTCTTTTTTTTCCATAAAAAGAATTCATTTCTCTCCCTTTTTCTTGGCTAGCTTTAACCCTAAATTTAATTTTTGGCGGTCAGTGAGAAATAATAACAAGTAAAACATGCATACTCTGAGTATGTTGAAAACAAGCAGGCATTAGGTAGGAAGGAATCCACATACACACTTTAAATGGAGATTTTCACTGGTTTCTGTGCTAAATGCTACATACATATCAAGGGAAAAATTATCATAGTGGTTTTCAGTTTCAAATTATGACAAAATGACTTCACACTTTTTGATAGTTCCATAGTTATACTTTAATGCTACTTTGCTTGACATTTTTCAATATTATGAGGTTTGAATCATTACAAGCAGAGATATTTCCCTCCTAATTTTCCTCCTATTATCTACCTCAGATCAGTAAAGATATGTATCTTACAGTGAAGGATATCAATTCAACAAAATCATGTTATCATGTCACATGGTAAACAACAGGAAAATATTACAATGACCCTGGTTACAAGAAAAAAATGCCCATACCTAGCAATTAAGAAAATACAAAGATGACTCTGATGTCAGACTTTTACAAAAATTTAAGAATACCAATTCTCAAAAATCAAATGATAGATGTTGTGAAACATGAGAGTGTTAAGCATTGCCCTATCTGTAGAAATGCAGAATTTGATAACACTTACTCACATGGACACAACTTCCTTGTTAAAATTTAAATAACACATAAAATTTGTAAAACTTCAATCATAATGTTCATATATTTATCAACAAAAGTTGACGTCTTGCTTTATTACAAGCTATTTTTTCTTATGTTTATTTTTTTCTCTAGAAGTAACTGTTGACTAATGTTTATAATTCAGAAAGTTGATCTTAAAATTGAGCAAAGTCAAGTAATTCTATATAAATTTAATTAATGTATATCAATAGATAATCATGTTAAAAGTGTAATGCTGGAGATACCAAGTAATCACAGTAGATGGTCAAATAATAATCTTAGAAGACGAAGACACGAAAAGGGATGACCAATGCCATTCATAAGTTTGTTTGATATAATTACAATATTATATGTACATATATTTATAATAAAGTTTACAAATAAACAGTAGGACAATCAACAGTGTTATTAACTGTGTTAAAGTTGTAAGATGTACATGTAGCCATGAATATTGAAATAACATGCACACAGGATGGTCTTCCTACCTAACTTGTGTAGAGATAACATTTCTCTCTAAATTTTAAATCCCTTCCTCCAAAAGAATCATCCTTGGTTTATAATTTTATATGTGACCAATATATATTTGTTTGGTTTGGTTTAACAGTGCACCAACACAGTTTAAAAAAAGGTGATGATAGATGCACGGAAGCACCGATGGACGCCGGACAAATTGTGATCATAAAAAGCTCAACTTGACACTTTGTACTCAGGTGAGCTAAAAATAACATTGTGCTTACTCTATCTGCTGGTATAAAACGATGTGTACATGCTTCAGTTCCATACAGACCCAGGAACTCAAATCTTCTCCCTTCAAATCCTGGCATACAATGATCTCTACATTTCTTGTCTCTGGAAGATATTACAATATATATCTTATGACTTAGACTAAGATGATGGGTAAAAAATTTAATGACTTTTTGAGCTTTTTCCATAAAAGTTAATTAAAAGCCTTTTCACATTTCCAAATTCCAAGAAATGCCACTTTTGCAAAAGAAAATTTCTGTGATTGCTGCTTAGAAACAGATTAATAAATATTTTTTAAAAACATATTTACTATACTGAGTAGTGTCATCTTTAAATACCCAAAATATTCTTAGTTATTTACAGCTCAATAAAACCAGAGGTATTTAAACACTTCCAAGTAAATGTTTTTTTCATCAAACAAAGAAAATTGTGGGTTGTAAATTGGCTTTGATAATTGTGTCAATATCGCACTTCCTCTGATGTCAAGAAAAATTGAACACTGATTTTCACAAATCAGGGCCTTTCACAATTAAGGGGGAAAAGCCATGTGTCGTCTCTAAATGTTTTTGAGATCCATATTTAAAATCAAAATCACATAAAATATATTCTAGTTAAAGAGACATAAATGTATCAAAATAAATTTTATGAAATACTTCCCCTCTTGAAATGGTTTCCATTTTGATAATGATCATGTATAACAAGTTAGAATCTGACATTAATTATGGCCTGTCAATCTTTAAAAGCTTATCATTGGTCAAAGTATTTATGTCCTTATTGAATGTTAGGGATAACTCTGTCAGACCAAAATTTGAATGACTGAAGATTAGAATTAATGTAAGATTCTAATTTCTCTTAATTGACCAACAAAGCAAACTCTGGTATCAAAATGCAAAAAAGGTGCATGAATGTGAGAAAGTGAAACTCTATGTTATACATAAACCAAAACAGTGGCATAAATGTGAGAAGATAATATTCATGTCATATAGTTGGCTATTACCTGTCATCACTATGTCGAATGATTGTAGCAAGGTTAGTGCCTGAAATATCTAGTGACTTCAACTGAGGCATCTCTTTTACTGCTTCTACAAACATTTCAACCTGATTTTCTGCATATAAAAATGGTTCAAATTCGGAAAAGTCTTCTAGAGGTAGATTGCAGGAGATATCCAAATGTCTGTAAATCATATTTATTAATTTTATATATTATTACAGTATCAGCATCACATACACATTGTAATAATATTCTTAACATTTATTATGACACTTATAAATTAGAACCTTCTATAAAAACAATTTAAGCTATCACTGAAGGTGATTAATACCCCCACCAGCAATTCTGACTTTCTGAAAAATAAGTAGTCTGAAGAAAAATTTGAACTCAACCTATAGTAAAAGAAGTATCAATTGTGTACAAAGAATTATTTGATAATTTCAATAAATTATAATCCCAACCAGGATCTTCATACAAACTTGCAATACACCAAATTAGATTACAATATCTCATTTCGTAACTCTAGTTATTGTCCGGAAACCATTTTTCTACTTTTAGTAGACCTTGACCTTGACCCCAGGGGTCTAAATGCAATATCAACTGGGGCCTTCATGAAAGCTTGTTATACACCACAATTGATTACAATTTCTCATTCCTGACTCTAGTTATTTTCCGGACACCATTTTTCTATTTCAAGTAAGTGACCTTGACCTTGCCCAAGGTCTTTTCTATTTTTTGCTCTGGCAGCCATCTTGTTTGGCAGAGATCCATTTGAGCAATTTTTGGAGGTGACCATCCTAATCATTTCTGTACAGTTTAATCACTATTGGAGTTTGGGTTTAAGTCAAAATGTTAATGACGGACAACAGATATTGGACCCAGCATGTTGTGCTCAGGTGAGCTAAAAAATCATTATTTGCAAGTAAGCTTAGAACAATTTACCTGAGGTTCCTAAGAGTAGGTAGTTTTGTGAAGAAACTGATCGTAAATGGAATCTTCATATCCTCCGTGATAGCAGCATACATCTCAAAATATTCAAAGGACAATGATAGTGATTGGAGATGCTGAAGCTTTGCTACATCTGGCCGAGATAGAAACCACTCAATTGGATTTGAGAGCATTGTTACTAATCTAAATGACTGTAGATTAGGATTTCTGCTAATCACTCCTGACAACAGACTATAAAACCAACCAAAATATCGACATGGCCGAATATTTGGATGAATACCGCTGTAAACTTGGTAATAGCTGAAAGACTTCATATCTATAACAGTATTATCTAAAGATTTGCTTGCTAATTTTTCATCGGTATCCATCTCTGCTTCATTATGAGTGTTTTCTTGTGCATCTGTTCCATCTGTACTTTTACTTTCTGCTTTTCCATCATTTTTACTTGCTGCTTTATTGTCATCATCACTGTCATCATCAGAACCACTCGAGTATGGTAGATCAGAATCAAAGTCCTTCCCACCAAGCAGGTTTAAACAACCAATAGTGTCATCCTCTTCACATTTCTGTGTAATCACAACAGTTGATAAATTAGAGAGATTATTTTTACACAAGACACTTAGAGCTTCCAATCGATAGGAAGAATCAAAACATGTCATATATAAATTTTTTACAGATTTAAAGCACATAGCTAGTGTCATCAAATTTTCATGTGTATAAGATCTTTGATTGTTTAAGCTTAGATCTGTACAGCAGTTAAATTTCTTCACAAGCTCATCAACAAATGGCTGCTCATGGTCACATGGTGTACCCCGAAGATTGTAATACTCTAGCATCCTGTTGCCAAGCAATGTGGTTAAGGAAGACTCAAACCCTTCATTTGTGTCATTGATTTTATTCAAACATGGTAGAAGTATATCTAAATTGTTCATCAGGTAAAATATAGATAAATCTTGAAGTGTATCAGGGCCATCCATCTTTAAGTTTGTATCTGCTGCCTTGTTGTTAGGATTTTAACTGGTGTGTGACAGTGCTGCAGTTCTATAGACTTCCATCCTGGAAAACAAAACTGCATTTGTGAAAAGCAATATCACCACATACTAAAAATAGAAGAAATAAAAGTTGTTGATTTGCTTGTTTATATATTATAATATTTAAAACATGTATATTTACTTTACATGTAAGGCTCCCACGTTTACAATTTTTTGTAAACGTTTACACGATTGCCCAGAACCGAAACGATACCTTTTAAACGGTGGTACTTCTACACCATGTATTCAAGTCTCAAATGATGACTTATTTTTTATTTACAAATAATTTAATGTTCAGGGCTCATCACGATTGAGTCCACACATATTTTCTGCATTGTATCCTCATTTCGCTCTTTTGAAAGATCAAATGATAATCATTTTTACCAATGTATTATGTCACGATTAGTGCACGGTAATGCTGTGTGAAGGGTTGTAAATACCTGTTTTCCGTATTTTACTTTGGAATAAACCAATTACAATTGATAGAATTCATGATTACTGGCAATGATTAAGATATTTTGTAAGACAATTTGGTCATTTCGATTAAACGGTAAAAATTATCGTAAACATTTTCGACTGAAAATCGAAACGAATCCGTTTAAACGCGTAACCGTGGGGGCCTTATTTACATGTATATTAAAAAAAAACTAACACATTTAATTACACAAAAAAAATAACCTTAAATAACCCTAACTTTAAACAAGAGGGCCATGATGGCCCTGAGGTCGCTCACCTGTATATAGGCCCCCCACCCCCGGGCCAATTTTTACCCAAGGGCTTTTATTTGTTTATTTGAACAGACTTGGTAGACACCCATAAGAAGATGTTTCATGCTAAACATCTAAGTTCTAGCTCATTGGCATTTTTGAAAGAAGATTTTTAAAGTTTTTACTATACACATATAGTTAAAAACAATGTCACCCCTGGGGCAGGGCCAGTTTCAGGGCGTTTATTTTAACAAACTTTGTAGATATTTACTTAAAGATGTTTCATGCTTAATATCTAAACTCTAGCTATTTGGGTTTTTCCAAAGAAGATTTTTAAGTTTTTGCTATACACATATAAGGAAAATCAATGACCCCCCCCCCCACCCCCAGGGCTTTTATTTGAACATACTTGGTAGACACCCATTAGAACATGTTTCATGCTAAATATCTTAGCTCTAGCTCTTTGAGTTCTTTAAAAGAAGATTTTTTAAGTTTTTACTATATGCATATAGGGAAAATCAATGACCCCCTGGGGCGGGGCCAATTTTGACCCCAGAGCTTTTATTTGAACAAACTTGGTAGACACTCATTAGAAGAAGTTTCATGCTAAATATCTTAGCTCTAGCTCTTTGGGTACTTTAAAAGAAGATTTTTAAGTTTTTACTATATGCATATAGGGAAAATCAAAGACCCCTTGGGGCAGGGTCAATTTTGACCCAAGGGCTTTTATTTGAACAAACTTGGTAGACCCCAATAGAAGATGCTTCATGCTAAATATCTTAGCTCTAGCTCTTTGGGTTCTTTAAAAGAAGATATTTTAAGTTTTTACTATATGCATATAGGGAAAATCAATGACCCGCTGGGGCGGGGCCAATTTTGACCCCAGGGCTTTTATTTGAACAAACTTGGTAGACACTCATTAGAAGATGTTTCATGCCAAATATCTAAGCTCTAGCTCTTGGGGTTTTTTAAGAGAAGATATTTAAAGTTTTTTCTTTCGGTTGCCATGGCAACCAGAGTTCTGCATGGAATTAAATTCTTTGAACAATTTTTAAAGGTGACCACCAAAGGAACATTCCTGTGAAGTTTGGATGAAATTGGCTTAGTGGTCTATGAGGAGATGTCATTTAAAGTAAAAGTTTACGGACGGACGCCGGACGGACGGACGCCGGACGAAAAGCGATCACAAAAGCTCACCCTGTCACTTTGTGACAGGTCAGGTGAGCTAAAAACATAACTAAATGCTTAAAAAACATAATTATATAACTGTTAAAACTAAAACTAAACAAGGTTAACAAAAAAAAAATAGAAAAAAATAGCAAAACCCTTAAAAAAATAACACTATTTAAGAAAGGAGATAATTTTATATAGTAAGTACTAACATTAATAGAGTAAAAGATTATGCATTGTGCTGGAACAAGATATTTTTGTGTATTGAACGTTATCTTCGGACTTGCGAACTAAACCATTTGTACAGCATTGACAGAAACATATTTTGTTTTTGTTAAATGCAGTTTAAAACTTCCAAATTTGAATAAATTAGGAGAAAAACCGGCCAGAACAGTCATATGCCAAATTTCAAAATATCTACATGATCAGTTTATATCTTCAATAACTTCGTCAAAACAGAATCTAGGATGCTGAAACCTTTAACCGATTGTGGCATATATATTGCATTATGGAATAGACATACTAATGAACTTCAAAATAACAAAGAAACCCACTTGCCTGGCAAAAACTCGTTCACCCGTTTCAAAAAATCACGCCGTTTTCGCCATTTTGTCAAGTTTGCAACCAATTCGCTCACTTGAACCAAGTGTGCAACCACTTCACGTCCTGCCCCTTGTTTATATCTGCTGGTACTGTTCTGTTAGGTACAGGGTCTAGCTCTATACTAAATTGGCACCGGTCAAGTCAGTCCTATAATAAAAAGCTATTAGGATATTGATTGATCAGTTAATAAACTTTTTAAGGAGTAAATTACAATTATCCTGTTTTCTCGTATTATCGTGGGGCTGAGGACTAAACTTGGTTGGATATTTTGAATAAAACATCTTTGTATATATTTTTTTTAGCCTGATACCCAGAAAAATACTTCTGTAAGAAAATATAATGGAAGAAAGATTGGAACCGTAAGCAAAACAAAAAATATTTCTGCTTGTATATACTGACCTTCACCCTCTATGTGAAGCAGGTGCTTTCTCATATTATTGTAGAATTTGATTGGTTGTTAAGGCTGATCGCTATGTGATGATTTTATTCTAAACACCAGTTCAAATCATTGGTGCAACTCTTAAGTAAGTGTTAAATGGCTTGGCCATGTAATTATTAGAGTTTAAATAACATCTTGGTAGGCCATAATCAAACTTTTTAGGATCATATTGACGCCGTTTGTTACCAATTGATTTGGTTTGTTCTAAAATAGTTTGAACTCAGTTAAGTGTTGTTGTTTACATAATCCCTCTAAAATATATTAAGTTTATGTTTACTTATTAGTTATATGACCATTTAGCAATGAATACTACAGTTTTCCATCGCAGTGGCACCTGTTTTTGTTGTTTTGATGTCAAAAATAAAAATGATAAGGTCAAACAATGTTTCATTATTGGTTTTTAATTTAGGGTTAACGCACGTTTTTCCGTGTTATAACGTCTGCAGAGTCCCGAGGAACGGTTGGTGCCCGAGCCCGGTAGGGCGAGGGCTCCAACAGTTCCGAGGGACTCTGCAGACTTTATAACACGAAATAAACGTGCGTTGACGCTATTATAGCATAAAATTTTTAAAACAGATTCATGATGTATATTATATACAAAACACAAACATAAAATCCTTGTGCTTGAACGGTATTTATCCAACTCTACATGTTTTACGTATGCGTTTTATTTTTTCCGGGGCCAACAACTTGAGAACCGAACGAAATTTCGAATTTTAATTGATTTAACAAAGTTTAACTTTGGGGATATATTAAGTTAAGAAAAACATAACATTACTCTCCCCAAGACAAAACAGACGCCTCAGAAATTCCTAGAATGGTTACAGATTGGCGGTAGGAAAAAGATCAGTGACATCAGATTCAAATTCAGAATCGTTTTTTTAAGCACGCAAGTTTAAAAAAAATCAGGCATAAAACATTATTCTCTCAAAGAAACATACAGGACATTAAACAATATAAAGGTCAATAAAACAACGTTTTCTTATATTCATTTTGTGCTTTCCATTTTTGTAAGTTAATTTGGGGATTAAACTGAATGACAGATTCTATTTGTTTACATTGACAACTGTCCGTTTCTAAGAAAGGGCGACAACCAAGATAAGCGGCGATGTCTATACGCCGTATTGCCGGCATAATTACTTGAATGCTGCTCGCTGTTATGCGACTGAGGCCCTCGAATTAATAATTCCAATATAACAAGAGCGCATGACTCTGGCATCCAGGCCAAATCGTCATTTTTTGTTTGTTTACTGGGCCCTGTATGTATTGCGCATAGGTAAAACCGGGCTATAACAAGAGCGCGTGACTATGTTAACGCATGGTTTTGGCCCCGTTATAACATGGGCAAAAGAGGGAAAAATAGCCGATTTTATGCTATAATTGGAGTTCATATGTTTTGTATATTATCTATTTGTGGAACAAATATTTTAAGCTGTATTGTACACATAGTAGTGTGAGTCTGTCATTTGAAGCACAGATTTATAAATCCGTGTTTGAAGCGCCTGTGTCAGAGACCCACTACAGTACAGGCTTCTGCAACATGGAAAAAACTAGAAAATTGATGATTTTGGGGAAAAAAATAATAAATTTAATGTTTTTCTCTGGATTTTACGATAATTTCCACAGTTATTTTGTTTTTTATCTGTTTTTGTCCCATTTCTTTCGTTATTTTTGCTGGAAATAATACAGCTCTGCTAAATAGACAAGTTTTCGGATATCGACGGAAGTCGCAAGGGTCGCTTCCATCCGTTTTAATTATTCCACGATAATACGAGAAACCACGATAATACGAGAAACAGGGATATGGACGAGACACAGGAACTTGAAATTCTATCAAATAACCAATATTAATGATAATATCCAAATATACCCCCTATATACATTTATTTATAGTATATAGGGGGTATATTTGGATATTATCATTAATATTGGTTATTTGATAGAATTTCAAGTTCCTGTGGACGAGATGACTCAGGGCCGAGTTAGTGATTAGTCTCATTAGACCTCAGCCCTACAGTACGGATATAACAGCAGTAAATTTTGTGTATAATACAATAAAAAAACATTTAAAAAATTTAAAAGAAGCAGCCAGACTTACACCAGATGGCCATACAGTAAAGACATAAATACCTGCGATTCCTATTCGACAAACATTATTACAAATGTCGTCAATATCTAAAGGGGAGATAACAAAGACACTATCAAGATATAAGGCTACAAATCAACGGGGACGTACGTCAGGGCGGACCGTCGGACAGAGCGGACCGTACCAGGCGAACCGGGTAAGATATACAGTACATCATATACACATCATTTAATGATAAATTACAACGTTATGTTCGGTCATGAAACCAATTATATGAAGTATTCAGAAGTTTCAGCCAGCATTACAAAAGCAAACGATTGGATTGTAAAATTAAAATTTCTATGAAAATACAATTACATATCTGATGAAACAATTTATATAAAATTGTCTTTTTTCTTTCTAAAACATGTCTCTGTAATTTAGAATGAATGGTTTTCTAAATACCGTAAGAGTTATTTTTTTAGTAATTGATGTTGAATAACAAAATGAACACTGAAAATCGTCATATTGTGGAGTTGTAATACATGTAAAAGCTAAATGATTGTTGAAAATCTATTATTCATGTCACTGCTCAGCTATTTCTGCGCCACTGCTACTGCTGTGCTATTTCTAACTGCTGTGCTACTGTTACTGCCAATTTCACGTTTTATAATTTTGCTACTGTTACTGCTGTGCTACTGCTACTGCTAACTTCACGTTTCCTACTGCTGCTGCTGCTACTGCCTCTTCCCATGCATCAAATCCAAATATTGTGATACCAAATACTGTGAAAACGTCACAAGAAACAGTGTCATGTCTACTGCATATTGCTTAATGTCTATTGCAATGACATTGGTCAAAGAACTATAAGTTTCAGTGTTTGTGTATTTACTCATAGGTGGTAGTCACATAATCAATGTGACGCACGCATCCAGGCTATCTCAAAACTGTGTTCACTGCGACTATATTAAAACCTGGTTTTGATAAACGATCGATCTTTTATTCTTGATTTTACTACTTCTGGACCGAATATAACTTGTTTGATTTTGAAATATTCACTGTATATGCCTTACTGGGGCTTGAACGGTCAGAGAATCCTAGCGTATAAGGCGTATACGTTCCACCGAGTACCTCACGATCGATTGGTGGCTGGTATCCAGGATAATGAGTATGCCCTAAACATTAAGTAGACCATCCTGGCATGTATACCCTCCACTCGGATCCTGGAAATTGGCCTGTTTGCATGGAGGACGGTGAACCGGCTTTTGCTTGTGGCTTGAGCCTTCAATAATCCTCACACCATATCCCCGGCCTAGCTAGAATATACCATAGGGACTCGTGTGGGCGCTTGAAAAGTAGAGATCAACCTTTTGACTATCCTTAGCCATAAATCATATATGATGTTCAATAATTGATTGTGCTCTGTCATATGGCTTAAACAGGGGCATTCGTGGCCGAATGGTAAATGTCTTCGACTCGCAAGCACTTACCCCTTACCGCTGTGTTTGAATACCGGAATTTCGTATTGCTTAAGTGGGAAAGCGGGTGGTTCTAACCAAGTGCCCGTTCGGGTATGAAAATGACCAGAGTGGCACCTGGGGTCTTACTCTACCAAGAAAGCTGAACGTCTAGATGGTCATATGGGAAACATTTTCCAACATAAAACAAACATTAGATAGTGACTGTGTATTGTGTAATACTTACTGTGAAAATCTTATAATACAAGACGTTAACACATTACGAATATTTTGCTGACATCGCAAACGACTGTGTCTAGCTTCTGTCTTCTGTTTACTGCCCACGGCACATTGCTTACTACTTACAGCTAAATTTACTGTCCACTGCCGTTTGCTTAAAGCGACACCACTGAGGTTTAAAAGCCTAAGAACATAAAATTTGAATTTTCGTACATAAATGAGATTGGGCACTTTAAACTGAAATATATGCAAAGATAGTCAAGAAATATACTTCGAAATAAATTGAAAATCGTATTTTTATGCTTTTCTTAGCTCGATTTGTGTGAAAAGCGTTTAAACGCTTTTCATTTTTGGTCATATTTTTACAATTTGAATAATTATTCTGGAAAAAACGAAGTGCGCGAATGATTTGAAATTTTGCACAAAGATTAGTGGTCTAAACCTGCATCAAATGGTACATTTATCTGGAAAAATATTTTCAGTTCCATCGTTTCAAGAAACCTCAGTGGAGTCCCTTTAATGATTACTATTTCTTTCTGTTTTAAAGTATACAACCTATAAAGAACTTTATAGTCGCTGAAATAGTTGCAGTCTCTGTGCTTTTACATATCTATAGATGTCCAAGAAGCCATCCTCGTTTATTTTTACTGATTCTATGTATTACAGTTAAGTTATGCTAATTAACTTGCTTCTAAGAATTATGCAATTATAACAGAATTCAATAGCAGAATAGCAAAATATGTCATAAAAATATCTTTTAAAACATAAATGAGATTATCATTACAAGAGCATTATTTTTGCCTATTTATGAATTATTATAAGCAAATATCAAGGTTTTCCTCTCCAATAAAGGAAAGATTTTACGCAAAATCAATATTCATATTTTTCAACGGGTTTGGCGGCCATCTTGGACGCCATCATGGATTACTGAGCCAAATGAATATCCATTCCGGAAACTAGAGACCTAGTATATAAAACTTGTTTTTGGCTGACATAAACCACTTCGCTGTCATTAATTATACCCTATTTGCAGCACTAATAAGTGTGCATGTGTGAAGGTCTCATATTTGCGTCTACTTTGATACGATCATGCTGAAAATTTCAGTAAATAAAATTTAGAGACATAATATTATATTCCATTTATTGAACTTCATAAGAAAGACAGATTTCATAAGCATGCCAAATAAAACCTGAAAGTGCGTTATAAAATTATTCTTGACAGCCTTATGGCATTGATGTGACACAACGTTTTCAGCTCACCTGTCACAGTGACTTGGTGGGCTATTGTGATCGCTTTTTGTCCGGCGTCTGTCTCTAAACTTTTACTTTAAAAGACAACTTCTCATAAAATGCTTAGTCAATTTCATCCAACTTCACAGGAATGTTCCTTTGGTGGTCACCTTTAAATTCTAAATATATAAAGACTGTCCCACTCTTTTTATAAATTGAAAGTTACAGATACATCCCGACGGATAATTACACACACAAAAGCAAAGAAACATCAATATTTAAATATTATTATTTCATTAAAGCGCGGTCCGCATCGTCTCGAGTCACGGTCCGCCCTGTCCCAAAATACGTCCGCCCAGTCAAAACACACAGGCCGCCCTGGTACGGTCCGCCCTGTCTCACGGTCCGCCATGTCCGTAATTCATCAACGGTCTCCGGTCATCGACGGTCCCCGGTCTGTAAAGACCGCCTCTTGTTTAAACATAATTGATGTGAATTGAAAATTCTTTTTTATTTGTAATATTTTGAATGATGATAGAGACTTTATTGAATAAAATATATAAAAGAAAATAATATTGATCGGAAACATATTAAGATGCTAATAAATATTTTTAATTTAGTTTATTTAATTTAATTTAGTAGTCTAGATTTTATTCAGTTTTAATTTCAGAGACTTATTATATCATGGCTTAAATTCTTATATTTTCAGAAAGATAAGAAATTCACGTACATATATACAGCGTTGTCCCAACTTTAAATAGTGAAATAAATGCATTTGTGAATCAGCGAGCAATTAGAAGTATTTCCAAGAACGCCGATAATTAAAGTAGGTTATTTCCAATCTTACTTAAAACATAATTGGTAACAACTGCAAAGACTAAATGATAAACGTTTCAGGACAATAGTTTATCAGTGTCCAAAATAGTGAATGATGAAAAAAACTTTAATGAAAAAAAGTAACAAATAAACTGACAAAGAAAAAAAGAAAAATTTGTACAGTCCCAATAAATTTCTGCTCATTATTAGAAGGTATTTCTGGATTGTGTAATTAAGGTTTTTGCTATTTTCCAAGAAAGGTTACTCTGTCGGCCTTGTTTGATTTAATCTTAACTTGTGTGATTATGTCCCCTTGACCACATGTGCTATCTGCTCATCCACTAAAGTTAGGGTCACTTGAGGTCATTCGTTGTGATATAGAAGTTGTTGGTCATTGTGACATGTAGATGTGTTGGTAAAAGAATAAGATTATTTATAAGGATTTGGATTGAGGAATTGGTAATTGTACGTTTTATTCATTTGTTATTAAAAGTTCTAATGTCAACTAAATGAAGACTTATATATCTTTCCACACTAGTATAGATCCTTCACTCCTAGTGCATGATTTTTAAAAGCGTGAAATTCAATTGTGAAATATCTGCAAACTTTTTAAATACAAAAATATGTCGAATCAGTATTATTATTCTATTCTGCATTTCTGTTTTTTGTTGAGTTTCACCTTATTTGAAATTCAGCAATGATTGGTACCAATGCATCATCATCCTCGGTGATGTCACCATAATCCACCTTTATCTGCCCTTGACGGTTTACTATTTAGCGTTCTTTGAAGTGCCTGTACCCGTGCAAATATCAAACTATCTATAATTTCTATACTTCTTTGCTCCCAACGGTCACATGATTGAACGGTAATTACATTCCCATTTTATAATAGCTTATTTATCATTTTTTTCCATTTACCTCAATTAAAACGTTTTCAATAGACTTTCTCCAGAATTAAGAATATTTTGGATTTTCCCCAGCTAATCCGGCGATGCAAACAAACTTTAACTTCGAAAATAAGCGCAACAGGTTAACTATCGGTAGTGCGCCGTGAAGCTATGACGGTAAAAGTTTGTTTGTGCCGTGGGATTAGCTTAGAAAACCCACATTTGCAGAGTTATGGATAACATCTATTTGTTCAAACAAACTGTTTCTAAAAAAATGTATATAATGTGTTCATATGCATGGGGACCTATAATTCAAACGAGTAAACAAAGTATGTCTTGCTCATATATATTGATCGCACGTAGATTCATTCATTATATACAGTAATATTCATACATTTATTTTATAATTATTGTACATAGAACGACATTGTTAGTAACATATATTCAATTATTTTACAATTCATGATATAGTTCACAAACATGTGACTTTTCCGCCAAAGGTGTTAAGTTATTACACAATCTAAAGCCTTTGTCTAGCTTTCTCTGAAGTCTTACGTGTTGGTCTGTATGTTTTTAAGTGACGTCCTTTTTGTTCTGATTTATCTTGGTCTGTATTTCACTGAATATATGGATCCTTGACATTTGTTCCTGGCATTTTAATAGGGCAAAACAAATTAAGATGCCTTCTCAAAATTTGCCCACATGACGTTTCCAACCTAGCAGACCGTATTTGTGCGGAGTTTTATTACTTTTGCAAGTTGCCATTGTATTCGTGGATCAGCTTTTATCAAAGCAACATTTCTTTACCTTGGTGATTCGGTTGATTTTTTTTGCAGACTTGATTTTGTTCCGTGATCACTCTCCAAAATATTTATTTCACCATATGATCCAACATTTATATATTCAGGAGTTGCTCTCTATGTTCCATAGTTGTATAAACTTTTCAGCAGAATTTTTTATTGATCATTTCAACAATAATTAAGGCTTGTTATTCCAGTTTGGGGTTTGTTTAAGCACAGAAAATGACCTGGTGTAAAAAGTTAATAGTGTCTTCTCCAACATTTACTTGAGGTCTCCTGTTGACAACAGCTTTAACCTCTTACCACAGCGATCATTGGTCCATCATTAAACGCTTCTTCCAAAGAGCGTTCCTGAATTCCAACTAACCATTTATATACACCTCAGTTATACCGTCAGTTGACACGTAATTTGGTAAATCTGCTTTTTGTAATGTTTTCGCCCATGTCAATCTAATGGCTTGATTTGACAATTTGTTTTGTCAGCATTGTCGTTGAATTTTTTTATAGTTTCACTCTTGTTGCGATAAATCTTCTTAGACACATAAGAAAGGAATTTTCCTGCACAATTTGTAAATGTACAGCAGGCAAAAATGATATTTAATGTCATTGTCAATATTCATATTGCTTCATAAATCTATAATGTGTTCTGATTGAATATCACTAAGCTGGGCAATTAACTCTTACAGGCATCTGTGTTAAATATTGAACTAGTTTGCTGCCCTGGACTGATTATGCTATTGAAGTAATTTGAAGTAATAAGCGTCAAGGGCAGGGTGGTTAGGTGCTTACCTAGATATTAACCTGAAAAATCAAAGCAATATCGCAATACAACTGTCTGTCACTCTGTGTCAAGTTTCATTGCTCTGATAGTTAGTCTGATAGAATTATGCCTTTTTTATGCCATCGCAAACTCACCGCAATGCGATGGCATATAGCGATTCACCTGTGTTCGTGCGTGCGTGCGTGTGCGTATGTGTTATGTTGATAAAACAGTCTTTTTCTTAAAAAGTGCAAGTCCGATTTCAACTAAACTTGCCAGTATTGTTGCTTTGGCGAAGAGCTTCAACAACTGTTCAAAAAATTTTATTTCATGCAAATATCTGATTGCTATGGCAATCAAAAGGAAAAATAGATTTTTTAAAAAATATTTATTGTCTAAAACTAAAAGGCCTAGATAATAGATATCGTGTGGGCCTCTACCAAGATTGTTCGAATTATAGTCCTGGGGTCTAAATTTGGCCCGCCTCGGGGGTAATGTGTTTTCCTTATATGCATATTTTTTTTTTAACAATTGTTTTCTTTTCAGATTTTCAGCATGAAACATTGACTATTGAATCTCTACAGTATTGACATTATTCATTTATTCAATTTATAGCTTCACAGGGGAGGAACTGTTACACGAGGGATGGAGTTTTTTTGATAACTTTTCAGGAGTTCATGTCGTAGAATTTATGTTCGCAACTTTGCATTATAATTAGGTATATTTGAAATCTAGCTTTGCCTCGTAGAACTCTATAAAAAATTATGAATCATGCATGAAGGGTAAAAAAATGCCCCCACCTTGGAGGTCATTTGGTATCATAAAGATAATTACGATAAAGCGTTTTTCAGACAAGTTTCCTAATTGGATCTCAACCCTGATTGAAAGATTATTTTTCATTACTCAAACAAATTTACATTCGGGCGTATATCGCCCTTCTATGCGGTGCTCTTGTCCTATTGAATGATATCTTGTCACTTTCTCTATTTCGGAAACACTGAGAAAATATACAAGAGCAAGTACAAGTACAGATGAGCGCCAACATAAAAGCATGGGCTGGAATACGTATGCTGTTTTTAAAGATTTACCAGAAATATAAGAAAGTAAATAGGTTTCTTTTGCATACGAATTGTTATGACCCAATTACACATTCTATATCATTTCTTAATTTAAGATATGAGTTGCCGTCTGGGTCAAAGTAATTACATTAATTTACAGCTATTGAGAGAATCTGGAAACGTGTCATTTGACTGATGAGTCTATAGCTTCCTGCACGCAGCCTTGGATACTTACATGAAGTACATTTTTTATAAATTACATCTATAGAACAACTTCTAAATATATATTTATTAAACATACGTTTTTATATTATCCTAAAAGATTTAATTGAACTTGAACTTGTCATAGCTTTGTTATTTACGGATTTGATTCGAAATTGGACAAAATAAACATGTATGACAAAATGGACATGTTGAATTATTCTGATTTGACTTTGACCTTTATTTGACCTTGACCTTGAAGGTAAAATTATTGAAATTTGCTTAAATTGACATAACTTTGTTATTAATTCATAGATTTGACAAAAGAACACATATTAAAAAAACTGGTATGATGATTAATTCAAACGTGACCTTTATTCTTTAACTTTTATTGACCTTGACTGTCAACACACAAAACCGCTAGGCGGTGGCTCTTGTTACATAGGAAACTAATGTATAGCGTGAAAGCTGTTTACTTATTCTTCTTTAATGCTTTTCCGTAAAAGTGCATACGTGTAAATCATGTGTATTGAGATAAAATAAATAATAATTCCTTCATTGTTTACATTTATTAACTATAATTATATCTTACTCTCTTATGCCTTTGTGAAAATAATTTAAGTAAACTTGAGAGAAAATAAGTCAATGTAATAAACCTCGCTTTATAGAGAGTATAAGATCTAAATTTATTCTATATTCAAATTGATCATTTCTTTAAGTAATATTTGCCGTTCACCAATTTTATAATTGATTCGATCTGAGAAGTCTAGTGTTCTTGCATGGAAACACCGAATTAGTTTTCTTTTTCCTGCTAGAAATGATTGTCATTCATTCTTTCATTCTATGAGTTACGACATTTTTCAACAAATATTAGTTTCTCTTATGTGACATATAATTAATGGTATAGTCTAGATGGTTAACCCGACCTAATTCTTTAGCACCGAGAAATGAATGACTGTCTTCAAATTGCATTTCTGAAGATCCCCATCGACTACTTCACACAATGTAAAAGTCAAATATTATATTACACAGGAATTGATACTAAAAGAATTTTATACCACTTCACATATTTAAGATGTATTTAAATGAGTGCATGTTATATCATATTAGTTTATAATGATTTACTCTAAAACTATATAAAGTTTAGTTGATTATTAAAACTTGTGAAATCATTCGTAGAAATCACTGCAGACTACATGTCTACTCTTTAAGCTTATAAATGTGCGGCACTCTACTTCAGAATTCAAATTTACAATTGTATTCTACATCATAATTGAAATGGAATTATGTATCATAAAATCAATTGAGGAGGCATGACATTATGTTTCTCGCTTTTCTAAGGTTTTTGTATATTGAGCTTGAAATAACATTACAACTTGTATATTTATGAAGCTTGTTTTATTAGCTCGACTTTTTCAGAGAAGAACTATTGAAATAAAGAGCTAATGCTACAGTCATGTTGTCGTTTACGTTTGTTGTTGTCAATACCGTTGCCTGCCGAAAAGTTTAAAGTTGGTCATATACTTTTTTTTTAATTTATCGGGCTTTCATACACTTTGGACAAGCATTACAATTTACTAGACTGGATTTGACATTCAGTCATTAATGACATTATTCTCACCATAAAAGGGATTTTACTGTCGCCGACCTTCAAGGCCAAGTATTTGAATTATGCTAGATTTTTAGCTATAATTGGGTTTAACTTTCTTATTTACGAATGGATTGTCTTACAACTTAATTATTATAACCATTTAGACAAGACATGTATCTACACCTTCACTTATGAATGACTTTGACGGTCAAATTATTGAATTTTGCTTGTTTTTATGCCACCGCAGCATTTGCGATGCGGTGGCATAGCAGATGCTGCGGCATATAGCGATTCACCTGTGTGTGTGTGTTTGTGTGCGTGTGTTTGTACATGCGTTCTATGGATTATATAGTGAACTTAAAAAAATCTTTTTGTGAAAAACCACTAGTCCAATTTCAACCAATCTTGGCAGGATTGATCCTTGGGTGAAGGGCTTCCACAGTTGTTCAAAGAATTTCATTCCGTGCAGAAATCTGGTTGCCATGGCAACCAAAAGGAATTATGAGAATAAATTAAAAAATCTTCTTGTAAAGACCCAAAAGGCATAGAGCTTAGATATTTTGCATAAGGCATTGTCTGGTAGACCTCTTCCAAGATTGTTCAATTTATGGCCCTGGGGTCAAAATCGGCCCCGCCTGGGGGTCATTGATTTTCACTATATGTACATATATTAAAAACTTAAAATACCTTCTTGTCTGAAGGTACAAGGCTTAGAAGTTTGATATTTGGTATGTGTTATTATCTATAGGTACTCTACCAAAGTTGTTCAAAATTTGCCTCTGGTGTCAAAATCAGCCCCGCCCCGGGGGTCATAGGTTTTCCTTATATGTATATAGTAAAACTTTAAAAAAAATTTCTTCTAGCAATTGACAAATGCTAGAGGTTAGATATTTTGCATGAAACATTGTGTAGTGAACCTCTACCAAGATTGTTCAAATTATAGCCCTTGGGTCAAAATTGGCCCCGCCCCGGGGGTCATTGATTTTCAATATGTACATATAGTAAAAAATCAAAAAATCTTATTGTCTGAAGATACAAGGCTTAGAGCTTTAATATTTTTTGTATGATATCTCTACCAAGATTTTTCAAATTATAGCCATGGGGTCAAAATTGGCTCTGCCCAGAGGGTCATTGATTTTCATTATGTACACATATGTCAGAATAATCATGAAGTTTATATGTAGATATGTATCTTATAACGAGTTAATATTTCCCTACAGTGATATATTATTGTAGATGAAACAACGAGTTAATATTTCTTTACAGTGATACATTGTTTTTAGTAGAGTGTAAATATCATGTTTAAACCAGTCGCTGTATGTATACATGTTTAAAGGTCAGATCGTTTAGCTAGCAAATATGCGCGTTTAGAGAGAGATTTTACATCAGTTAGGAGACACACGCTTATAGTGTGAGGGGTTATATTTTATTGGGAAGAGAATTTTGTTGTTTTGAAGAGAATTTTGTTGTTTTGAAGTCAGTTTTGTTGGTTTGTTGAAGTGGTTGAATATAATTGTGGTGATCTTAATTGATCAGGGTTTATTGGTTGTAATTAGTTGTTTTTGGTTGTTGTGTTATATCTGTTTGTGACGATATAATTGGTTGATATTGGTTGAATGTTTGTTTGGTCAAG